>NW_027466513.1:3752500-3895000 GCF_050575085.1 Anarhichas minor
GCCTCTAAAATGTGTTCACAGTCCCTCCAGCAAGGCTTTTGATTATTACATTCAGCTGTGTCTGCAGCTTTAGATAACAGTTATTTACACTAACATTCACAGCCGTCATCAGTCCTGCAAAATGTATAAGTATTATTGTATAGCTGAATTGTAAAAAAACAACCATATTGCTTCGCTGTGACAAACACACTCTGGTGCTACGTTGTTTTATGGTGATAAATTGTTTTAGTCGTGTTTGCAGAATGGATTTACTTTCTTATGGTGATGATATAGTTAGTTATTTGTTGTAAGTCAAAATGGTGAGATATTAAGTCAAAATCTTGACCTTCTAAAATCTACGACATGATGTCAGATCTTTTACACCAAACATAACACTATGTCATTCATTTTGAGATAGTAAAGTCAACATATTATTAATTATCATTAAGTTAAAGCTAAACAAATGTCAATGTTGGTCCATGGATTGTCATGATATTTTGCACAGAAGTTCATTAAGTCTAATTAGTGATACCCTGACTTTTTATTGTGTTTTTAAGTGAAATTTCTCAATAACTAAAATCGGATTAATATATTTTTTGCTACAGACATTTGTGTTGCCTCTTAGGATGAATATATATTATACATTTTTCAAAATTAAATTTGTCGAATTGAACGTCGAGGTGAAAACTGAACCTGAGTTTTGTCCCAAAAATAAAAAAAGCTTGTTATGCAGTTTATTCAGTTTTTGGTGGCCTCTAATGAACCCCAATTCCAGTAAGCTCATACAGACATGACTGTAATAATAGAACAACATTGCGTCCAAACAATTCTTATAAAGTAAATTGGTTTAAATATATTGTCAATTATGTGACATTATTTATCTACAAGAGGCAGACAAAGGCAAAGGACAAACTTTGAATCAACTAAATCAACATTACAAAGCTGTTTCATACAGCAGGAGGCTGACTGGCAACAAATCAGTTTGGACGATCAACATATTGATGTGAATTTTTAGAGAAGCATGAGTCGACAAAGTTGCAAACAGAGCAAATCACATGAGCCCAAACTGCAAGAGCAGCATCCGAAAATAAAAAAACCCTGTAAAGTACTTATGTGCAGATGGCAAAGGTCGAGAAAGTCATGAGAACATTTCGCAAACAAAGATAAAAGAGGAACATGGGTCACAAGTTGAAACTAAGTGATGGGAATGTGGCAGAATAATAGGGAGTTGAGAAATACTGATTGCAACAGTGAATTATTTACCGATCATATCTGCTGATCTGATTGTCTGTGTTTTTGTCTTACAACTTTAACCCTTTCTCAGTGTGTTTTCACTTCATGAAAGTTAATTGTAACATTTTATTTGCCTAAAAATGTCTCATTCAGCAGTCGGTTCCACTCGCTTGTGTTACTTCTAGTTGCAAGAAAACAAGATGTCGACGGTTTCGAAACGTAGTCCATAAACCAATGGGTTGACGTCACAGTGACTATGTTAACCTCTTATATACAGTCAGGAAATCAATTGTCAACAGTTGCCGTTTGTTCCTTACATGTTTCGAGATGACTGTATAAGCTCAGGTAATAACCATGTTTGAACCCAGATGTACAACTCATAGCTAAGCACAATAAACCATCTGGGACGGTAGACTATCCTGCAGCGCCGGTGAGGACGGGTGAGCAGGCAGGCTGTTCTCATTTACTGCTCCTGCCAACAAAAAAACAATGCAACATAGTTTGTATACAACCCACGAAATCCTGTTGGGTAGTAGCATGTTGCTCAGCGAGAGTAATACAGTAATATAATGAGTAACATATCTAATTACTTTTGAAACCAAAGAATGAGTAAAGTACCATCGTTACTTTTTAAAGGAGTAATAAGTAAAAAGAAATTAATTACACTTCCTGACTAACTTGCCCAGCGCTGATCGAGGAGCCAGGATGGGCACAAGTGCTGCTAAGGAAGTCAGGTGATGTAGTATAAAGTGCACAGGACTTTCACCCAGGAGGCCGCTGTTCGTGTCCCCTGTAAAAGCAAAAGTTAAAGTTGACTGTTCGTTCTAAACAACAATGGCGGCTCCTGAAAAGGTTAGATGCTGCAATAGCATCAGTTATATCAGAAACCTTTTCCAAACAGTTTCCAACGACGGCTTCTCGGATGGTTCTGTGTATACAAACGATCTGGTGGGTCAACCCCATCCAACACCTTTATGAGGAACTGGAAGAGTCAGACTTTATCACCCAACATTAGTCGGCGACCTCACGAAAGGGCTCAGTTTGATTAAAACCAACTAATTTGTATGAAGAGTTTAAAGTTGTTCTGCAAAGCCTTCTGTCACAGAGAAGGGGTGAAATGCAACAATCTATCGAATAACTTTTGGACAGTTTCTCCTCAAAGGCATTCATGGTGTTGCACTTGGTTACATAAGTGGTTGTGTGAGGAATAAAAAGGAGACCTTGAGAGAGAGAGAGGTTCAAACCCTGCCCTCGGGGCGCCCCTGCAGTTCATGGATTGAGACAGCAACCACGGATCACACCTCTCTGTTTGAGTCTGACCTGGGACCTTTGTTGAGTCTCTTTCTCCCTCATAACCTTTAATCTCTCATAAGAAAACCTACTCAACTCACGTATGTGTGTGTGTGTGTGTGTGTGTGTGTGTGTGTGTGTGTGTGAGTGAGTGTGTGTGTGTGCATAGGTATGAGGCTGTGCCCCTTTTTTAAAGAAAGTGAGGAAATAGAATATTCTCAGTTTGCATAATCCGGTTGAAATTCATTCAATTTATATATACATATTTTTTGCTGTAAAATGTTTTACTGTAAAATGACAGTAAATTACTGGCAGCAGTTTTGCCAATAAGATACAATTATCTACCGCATCAAAAGAATACCACAACTGCAATCAAAGGATACAGCAATTGGCTGTAAAAAAATACATAAAAATAAATTACAGTATTTTACTGGCAGCAGTTTCACCAGTAAGATAGTGGACAATTTACAGCAGCTCTACTGTATCAGAGAAATACAGTAAATTATTGTAATTAAATTGTACACACATTTTTCAGTGGTGAGCAGTTAATTACTGTGAAAAGAAACACGGTGAGCTGACGTTATGACTCCCAGAATGCATTGCTGTCACAGGAAGGTAGATTATAAGCATAATACAATGGTTCATTCTAAATTTACATCAAAGTTTCTCTAGTTTCATGTCTTCTTCAATACAGCATGATGTTTATTTAGTAAATGATGGTCCATTTAGAGTCAAATAGACCATAAAGCACGGTGTGCTTTAGGGCGGGGCTTACTGTGATTGACAAGTCGCTGCCGCTACTAGAGCCGTATACGGCATCTCTATACGTCACTCCTTCGCAGTCCAATGTCATCAGTCCACAAACCAATGGGTGACTGATGACTACATCCACTTCTTATATACTGTCTATGATTCTAACGGCAGCATCCTGATGCCTTGGGGGTCGTTCAAATTCATTGTTAAATGTAGACGCACGGAAGGCCCGCATAAAAGAAAGAGCAATGTTCCCAAGCGCCTGTTTTTCAGGGTGCACTGGGCAGCAGATTAATGTGGGATTTCTGTAAAATAGCAGAAAAGCACATTTCCCAACATGTTGCACTCTCACTTTAAATACAAAATGCTAATAGGGATGTCTGTATTGTATCTTCTATATTTCTCTTTCTTGGCTCGTCTCTTCTTTGACAAAACAAACACCCTGCAATAATCACACTAATCTGTTTGTCTTCCAGTGTTTCAGCTCATCATAAATAATTTACACATGGCATTCTTCATCTAAAGAGTAAGTTATTAGCATTCAAAATCCTGCAGAGCTTTGTTGAATGCACACAATGCATCCAGCATTACGGCAATTAAAACCCTCCACGGTGTCGTGTCTTTGCCTGGATGCTGGTGCCGGAGCATCTTGTGTGGATTGAAGGGGAAACGATAACAGATGGTTTAAACGTGTGGAGCCACTGATCGGGCTTCAAGCACTAACATGAGAGCTAAAGGATCATTCATGTACAGAAATTCGATTTCATCCTTTTTCCCCCCCCAGTATTGATCTTATGTTATAGAAAATAGACCACAGACTTTGTGTGCCTGTTTATACAGCTTTATAATACATCACCTGCACCACAAATAGTCCAAAGTAAGATTTTTCTTTTTCTTGTCACTCGCTTAAAACAATGCTCTAAAAGCTTTGTAGTTAGATTCTGTTATCTTGTCAAAGCTGATGAATAAAGCGCTCACAAAGTGTGCAAATTCCCACCAAACCCCATGACAGCTAAAACACTGCTTTTATCTGACTAATATTTCCCCTCTTGTGTCAGTCTCTTTAGATTATTAAACACCCGAAACCTTTAATCAGCCCAACAATCTTCTCCAATGTGCTGATGATAATGACGCCATAATTGCCAGTTTCTCTGCTTCTCGCAGCGCTTCCTTTGCTCAGGAAATCAAAGCACTGGAAAAAAGCCCCTCCACAAGACCTTGTTAGCTCTTTAGCAAAGAAAAAGAAAAAAACACCATTAGGAAAGAGAGTTATACATACAAACTGCCACCTACTTGATTTCTATTAAAGGAAACAGAGTCAAGGCTAGGGGATAATTAGCCCGACAAACAGCAGCATCTAATTAAAAATCCATTATATAAGGTCAGAAATCTTCACTTTAGTTGCCTCTCTGAATATGTTGTGGAGAAGAAAGCTATACCTGTCTGTTCCAAATGCACAGAAATACAGCTGCATTCGTCCTGCTGGGTGGTGAATTACACTCTCACTTCATGAGGAGAAGGAGCGACACGACACCCATTTTGGATTCTGACCCACACTTGAGAGAAACATTTGGCCCCCCTTCTATATTAGCCGACCAACTGTGTCCACGTTCATTTTAAATTCATTGGTTCGTGATGGAGGTGGATGTGTCATTAGCTGAAAGTGCTCTTTCTTCCTCGCTCTTCTGTTTTCTCTCATTTTGTATCGAGTGTCTCATTTTCTCTCCTCTTTCTCGGCCCAGTTCCTTGGCTCTATAAATACTGACATTTTGACTCATCGTACTTTTAGGCTCACAAAAGAAAAGCCACAACAAAGAAGCTTTTATCGAATATTTCACAACCACCTCGGTGCATGTGTGAGGCCTCCTTCAGAAATCAACGTCTTTTTAAAGGGACTTTGTTTCAGGGCTCATTCATGCTTGAAAAGTTAATTTACTTACTTGTCACATTTAATGAAACCAGCCTGCCTTTGCATGCTGCGCTTCCCTGTTTTCAATCAGGAAACCTGCAAAGACTTGAAATTTGTCACACTTCACCAAAAAGTGACTGGTTCACAATTTAGATCCCCGTCTTAAAAGGGATTTGCGTGATTTCCTGATTCACTCCGTCACATTGAAAGAGTTGTTTTATATCACGAAAAGAGCAGGAAGCATGAATTAGCTATTTTATGGCAAAACAAGTCGAAAGCCATGCTAGTAGCTCTGTGTCATTTAGGCACAGCAGCTAAATGCTAACATCCCAATGCTAACATGAGCACAGTGAAGATGCTAACATGCTGACAGTGACAATGCTAACATACTGACAGTGACAATGCTAACATGAACACAGTGAAGATGCTAACATGAACACAATGAAGATGCTAACATGCTCACAGTGACAATGCTAACATGCTGACAGTGCAATGCTAACATGAGCACAGTGAAGATACTAACGTGCTCACAGCGACAATGCTAACGTGCTCAAAGTGACAATGCTAACATGAGCACAGTGAAGATGCTAACGTGCTCACAGTTTTAAGACAAAATGGGACTTTCTCGACTTGCAAAATTATCTTTTAAATTGACAAACATCACGTGTGGAATTCATGGCACAATACAAATGGGATCAAAAAAATATTAGTTTCTCTCCGTTGACTAGTATAGATATTTTTCTAGAAATAATGTGGCCATCAGAAGGGGAGGGATTTAGCCTCTCTATAGATCAAAATGACCACGATCCCCCTGCATATCTTCCTCCGGTAGGGCGTCATCTTCCACTTTAAAATATTTAGTTTTATAATAACAAAGTCTGTATGATTTGATTACCCCCCAAATGTGGTTAATTAAACAAGTTGTATACATATTATATTGATATTCAAACTCTATATATTTTTAAAGAAAATGGACATTGTTCTTCAGGGGGGTGTCTCACCAGAGTTGTGGTTTAGCTCTAAGGTGGACTCCTCCAATGCATGCTGGGATGGGCTCCAACTCCAGGGACTCTGAATTCAAAATGTATGGATCACCAGAAGTTCCATTAAAAATCCAATCAGCAGTGTTGGGATTATGGGCCGTGACTGACAGTCAGACTGAAGCCCATCTGTAGTCCTTCCCCTCGATGTCATCACTGAGAAAGAGATAAATCAACAATGCCAGTTTAATTTAATTTAATTTTTTATTTTTATTTCAGAGTTTCAGAGTCAGAGTTTCCTCTTTCATCCACAATTCACAAGTCTCAGCCTGCAGTTGATGGCATCGTGGATAACACTTTGTTCTCAGATTTGTCTTTGAGATAAAGTCATCTATTCTCCGCTAACATTAATCGAATGTGACGGCTTGGAACCGCGACCCATAACTGTGAGTTTCATAAACGAAGTGGTATTTTCCTGCTTTGACTGCAGAGATGTGACAGCTGAGTGTGAAAATTAGAGCTAAATGGTCTCCATGTCAACACCCCGAGTTGTGGGCCACGAAGTAATTGAGTTCGTATAGATGGTAGATTCACACACACACACACACACACACACACACACACACACACACACACACACACACACACACATATACACACACACAGCAGGTTACTTTGCAACAGAAGATTGTTATTTAAATATCAAACGATTTCCACTTCCACAGTTACTCCCTCCTTTCTGGCATCAACCAGAAGTCACTCTCTTGCGTTGAACTCAGGCGGCAACTTCCGGTTCTGTAAAGTGAAGCCGATAAGGAAGTGTCTTAAAGCTGCATTCTCTCTACTGACCATCAGGGGGCGACTTCTCTGGTTGTATAGAAGTCTATGAGAAAATGACTCTACTTCTCTCTTGATTTACCCTGTACTCCAGGGTAATTACTATAAATACTCAGACAGACAGACAATGTAAAACATTCAATGAAATAAGGAAAACTTATTTTGATTTGTTGAAATGTAATAAATTAAATGTTGAATGTTGAAAAGTTGTAATATTGTATTATAACAGATGTTTTGATATAGTTTTGCTGTTTACTTCAGTTTATCAATGATTTACTACATTTATCTGCCTTTTTTTGATTCTCCGTTCATGGAACATATGAATGGAAGTGGAACATAGAGAAACAAAGCTTTCTTCCAAAATTAAAGGTAACATGCAACGAGTAATTGAAAAAGTTATGCTAAGGGTGAAGTATTCCTTTAAATAAAGGAATACATCGGGGCCCTCAGCTTTACATTAATCTGTGGAGATAAGACTGAATAAATCTCTTCTCAAAACCCAGTTTTATAGACTTGCTTTCATGTGAAGTCTCTCTATTCCATTTATTGTCTTTTTTATTGACTTTATTATCTTTATATGTATTGTTGTCTTGCTTTTGTTTGGCTTTCTGTTGTGTTGTCTTCTGAGAAACCTGCTTTTGCTTCGTCTGTCAAAGCACTTTGTAAACTCTGTCGTAAAGGTGCTTTATGAATAAAGTTCTTCTTCTTGTTATTATTATCATTATTCTTCTTTGTTTAATCTGGCATTACACTGAATGTCAGAGTGAGACATTACAGCCTGTACTCCATGTCGAGGACTGACTGAGTGCTGTCAGCTGGAGACGAGCGAGTTCATTAATAAAACAAATTGCAGCTTTTCCAACACGAGTACTATTTTTCTAACTTAATTCACCTCAAGTGTCAGGCGTCTGCTCCACAAGAGGTGTTGAATAAAGTGTGAAAACTCTTCAGCTCTGCCACACGGAGAGACGCAGACAGGAGAGTAAGAGGCAGACAGACAGACGGGAGGTCAGCGAGACAGGACTGAACATCATCGCAGACTGATACGAGGATCAACGGACAGATTCATCAAAATGCATCAAATTATATATTTAAAAGTGATTGACAGGCAACAAAGAAAGTAACACACACACACACACTCAATGTTACTTAAACATGCAGACACACTCAATGCTACTTAAACATGCAGACACACACACAGCTGCAGACGGATAGGTAGACACTCCACATCTTGTTTCCATGGCGACCAAATGAACAGGAATCCTTGTTCATATCAAATCCTTTTTCCAGTCCAAACCAGTCTGTGTGTGTGTGTGTGTGTGTGTGTTTGAAAACTACCCAGAACTCCAGAAAGTAAAAAACTTTTCACGTCTAAACTGAGAAACTAATCTACCGGATTCTCATCCAGGTGAGAATGATCATCAAACACACATTAAAACATGGACATCCCACATGGATAAATATTCCTGGCACCCAGGGGATGATGTAAGTCTGTGTTACATTCAGTGGTGGAACAAGTACTCAGACCTTTTAAGTACAAGCAGTAATACCACATAGTGTATTAATACTCTGTAAAATCATCAGCTCTGGAAAAAAACATGGCTGAGTCTGAAGTCGATGATGGAAGTTGCTAACGAGTAAACCAAAATTGGAAATACTAAAGTAAAGCATCTTGACTATTTACTTCAGTACATCACTTGGGTAAATATACTTATTGACATTGCACCACTGTGAGACACCAGGCTGAATGTTGTTGTTTTATTTCTTTTCCAGAGGACACATCAGGACTGAGTGAGTGTTTTTCTGACGCAGAATGTTTAATCTGCACTGGAACGGATGGATTTCACTGCTGAAAAACGTGAGTATGTGGAGTTAAATAAAAAAGGTGCAAGGCTACAACATAAATGAGAGTAAATACAGCGGAGGCTCACGCTCGACAGGTTCCAGGTGGGCATGAGAGTCATTTTAATGCCGGAGCTTGCAGGTAATGCAGAGCCCAGCGGCCTATAAGCCTCTTTAGCTCACCGTGGCAGCTCTCAGCTGCATAATGTGTCGAATAATGAGGTTGTGATTTCTCAAACGCCGTCCATTACTGCCCTGAAGAATAAATTCCATTAAATCTGGGGCAGCTGGCTTGATGTATGGGGAAATATGAAGTCGTGACGATGTGGCATTGTGGTGCCAATCTCATAAATAAAATCTATTAAAATTAAAATAAGGTTGCAAGTATGTATTAGCAGCGTCCTTTCATTGTTTCGGTTTGTGTGTTAGTAATATTAAACTGTGTATTCTGTTTGTGTGGGATTTTTCTTCTTCTTTGCAGACAGAAAATGACAATCAAATTAAATCTCCATTCATCCATTCTCTAAAAACTGCTTCTATTGTCAGGGTGGAAATGGATTTAAATGGATTTCGTGGTTTTATTTTGGTTTGTTCTGCCTTCAATATACTGAACGGGCAGACTGAGGAGACAGACTTTATACTTTACGTTTTGAGTTGCAGTCTCTGGTGTTCGTCACAGTTGCTGCAGCCATGCCTGCATTTAGTACTGCATCTATACACACACACACACACACACACACACACACTTTAAGACGCATTTATAATTGTACTAGAGGCGTGTTTGGAAGAATATCAGATTAAAACATTGTTTGGTGAAAATTAAGAACAATTACCTCCAGTCTTGGTATGATTAACTTGTTAATATTTGCGTGACCCCAACACTGACTGGTACAATACATCAAATGCAAACATTTCCATTTAGTATTGTACATACAAAGCCTATATAACAAACAGTATATAAATAAAATAATAAATAAAATTATGAATTAAACACAACATATACACAACAATACAGATTTTTGAACGTGGCGTCTAATAACAATACTACTACTACTACTACTACTACTACTGCTACTACTACTACTACTACTACTGCTACTACTACTACTACTGCTACTACTGCTACTACTGCTACTACTACTGGTACTACTGCTACTACTGCTACTACTGCTACTACTACTGCTACTACTACTACTACTGCTACTACGCTATTCCCTAAAGAAATCCAATATAAGTGAGTACATATTTTTTTCTGTTGGCCTTATATTCAAATCTTTGGCATTGTTGGGGATCCTTGATTTGCAATTGACCCTTTGGTTAAGCCCCGCCCCCCACGGCTACTCCATCAAACTGTCAGAGCTACGTTACGACGGAGACCACACTGTCACTAACTGCAGTCTCTGCATAAATATGATCTAATATTTGGAAAAACTAAAAAGTGATTTCAGAGAGAAGCAGACAGAAGGCTCTATATGTGATAAATCCAGGATGTCAAACTGATTAAAAAGGTGAAGATAGAAGCTGAAGTGTTAAAGTGAACCGACACATCACCTGGAGATCCAGACAGAAGATAATGAAATGAATTAATCAACACCCTCTTTATTCACTGTTACAATCATTAAAAAACTGTTTTTTACATAGAAACGTGTTTTATAAACACATATCTCCTTCCAACCTCTCCGGGTAACGAGTATCACTATTATAATCATATTACCGTGACTTCACTTTAGTATGTGCCGAGAATGAAAAGTGTTTGAGGTTCAAGAGCTGTTACAGGAGAAACAGGTCTTTATGATCGATCGTTGCTGTGATGTGAAGTGTTGTCGTCTTATACTGCCGCTTCAGTTTCCTTCATACCTCAGGAAATAAATTGTGTTTTTAAACTTCATATTTAACTTTAAGGGTCCAAGGTGAAACGAAGCCCACACAGACTTGAACACCAGATAGAATATAGAATAAAACACCAGACAGTCAAGTGGCAGCATTACAACATGGATACATCATCCGCCAATTTGATAAGAACCACTGGTCATCAGCCTTTGGATGTGGTCTTTGGCCAGAGGAGATGATCGAGCATGTAGAGGACGCTTTAAAATGACTTGTGTTTGAGATTTCGAGCGAGGCTGATCAGCCATTTTAACAGTTGATGATCTTACTGGCCGCTTGAACTCTGTGGTGCAGCCTGTTGTGGAAAAGATATTAAAGTTGGAGAAGGTTATTCTGACAGTGGATGAGTGCTGGCATACTTCTGTTATTTGACTTGAAATAACAACAGATTCAAGGGGAAAAATCTCCAAAGAGCAGAACATAGTTTGGTCTTCCTCCTTTACCTTCGAGGAAACTAATGTGTACGTGATGTTGGTGATGCTGGATTACTGTCCAAAGCTACTTCTAGCAAGACAGGTATGTGGCTCATAGTACACTTCGTCTTTCAAAAAATAAATGCAGCAAATTAAAATGGGGTTCATGTAATCTTGTTGTGATCAATTGTGATCATTTACCTCTTTGATTTCAGAGAAAAGCTGCTTTTCATTTTGAACCAGCAATCATCGATTTTGTCGCCTAAAATAAAACCGATTAGTTGTTTGGAGACTTGTACTAAATTAAATAATGGGTATATAACAACTTAAATACATTCTCAATTATGACATTAGTCTTAGGAAAAAGTAAATGTGTCATACAAATGATGTAGATAAGACATAATACAACACATAATGGCAACAGTTACAAAAACACTCAATATATGTGCTTCTTGTACGCCCACCAGCTGGTCTCACATAGCTGGCAGCTCCTCTCAGCTACAAAAACATCAGCTTCAGCTTCCAAATGGTTATTATTTGGATGAACTGATCACATATCGAGAATCTCTCACGCCTTAAAAAATATTTAAAAAATGAATAACGGCTTTATTAATTAAAATTAAATAATTAAAAGCTTAAAAACAGGTTTTTTTGGCAAGTACAGGAGGATAAAGTTGGAGACGCTGAGCAAAGAAATCTCACTTGTGCTCTAAAATGGAAGCAAGATTACAAAATGCAGAAGCGCCTTGTTTCAGGCAAAGAATAAGGTCTATTCGGGGAAACTGTTCGGCGGCATCATCCAACTGATTGACCTTCATCATGATATACAATTTCTGGGGAAAGTTCCAAAGAAATACGGGAGATTTTCCCTTCAGCTGTCACGAGACAATAACTCCTGTAAAACATGGCCCTCCGGAGCTTTATCATGGAGTAAAAAGGATCTGTAAGTAGAATTTAAATATAAATGTCCGTGCTTTGGCTGTCACCTCCTGATTTATCTTTCAGTGTGAAATCTGTGGGATGTGTTTTTTTTCCCCTCCAGATCATTCTAAACGACTGCAGACAGCTCGTTGAACACTTGAGTCGGAGTCACGATCAACGCACCTCATCGCTGAGCTGTTTGACACCGATGGAAGTAATCACGTCTGCCAACGTTTTCATTTTCCAGTGCGGTTACCTGATGCAACCTGTCCCAACCTCTGACATCTCCCCGCCAGAACGTGTCTGAATAATGTATCTGCTGTAGTAACACGGGTGTAATCATTCTGTCAAATGATTCTGGAGATAGAGCAAAGGTGTGATGGGGCGATTGCTGGGTAAAGTAATGCTCACTCATTATTTACCCTCAGGAAGACGGGAGTTTGACAGCAAGGATACAAGAGCTCTCCCATAAGGACTCACTTGTCCTTCACTTGTCAATAGAGTCAATAAAATAAACAATGTGTTTTTTTTAATTTTCGAGATCTGTTGGCTGTAGACATTAACTGCAGTTAATAAAAATGACTAGTGAAGGCTTAATGGTAGAGCTGGAGCCGAACTGTAATGTATAACAGGAAAAGCATCTGCACCAGTTTTTAAGCTCTGATTATTTTGTCACCGAATTTAGACTTGAAAAAGTTTGTGAACATAGAGACAGAGCAACTAAGTTCTGCTCACACTGGAGGTGAGAACAATTCACCGCTCTCCATTGATTTTGCACCGCGTGAAGGTTCTCCCTTGTGAGTTTCGTCTGCCAGCCAACAGCAGAAAAATGCCTTAAAGCTGCTCTGTGGTGGGATTGCTAAAAAAACTTTTAAAAACGATGTTTTTTTTAATAGAACTAGGTTTTTATAAGCTGCCAGACCAAAGAACTGAGAATACAGGCAATAAGAAGTGAGGCATCAGCAGGAAGAATGGGAAAACTGGTGATCCTGACACCTAATGTCTACTGTTACTTCTGCAACAAGCATTTTGTCAGTTTTAAGCTAAATATAGTATTTCTGTTAGTTAAAGCTACTACAGGAAACTTTAATTTCGTGTTGATTTTAGTGCTCCCTGTGGACAAAAGTGGTAGTATTTCCGAGCACCGGACTCTCTTTAGAAAACCTCTCATGTTACTACAGCAGGGTCTGACAGTCTGCCCCGCTGTGTACAGCATGATGTTCATTAAGTAAATTATGGTCCATTTAGAGACCATAAAGCAGGGTATGCTTTAGGGCGGGGCTACACGGTGATTGACAGGTCTCTACCAGAGACGTATACGGCGTCTCTACGTCACTCCTCCTCAGTCCAGATATGGTCACTTCTGTTCATTGATTGAGAAAAAAAACTACATGGCGACAGCCATAATCCAAGATGGCGGCGGGGAAATCGCTGAACTCGAGGCTTCAAAACATCAGTCCACAAACCAATGGGTGACGTCACCATGACTACGTCCACTTCTTTTATACGGTTTAAGTCCTGTAAGAAGGATTGCGACCTGACAGCAGTAAAAAGATGAATATTAATGGACAAGTTGGGGAAAAGGGAGGAAAGAAAGAATGACATAAGATAAGAAAGTAAGGTGGCAGCATTCATAAAACAATAAGAGCAAGAACAAGCTGAAGGGCAAGCATGTATAAAAGCAGGAAGTTTAAAGTGCTGTATCAAAGTAAAATGCTGCTCTTCAACATCACAACAAGGTCAGCTGCAGACGGTGTTGTCTCCACTGATCTACAGTGTCTGGGCTGTAAAACTAAATGTGGTACCCTGAAGTTACACAAGAACAACAACGAAAGCTTTGCTCTCTTCTCTGTCGATTATTAAAAATGGATGAAACCAAGTGTGAGCTAACACTGTTCTGATGTGAACCTAAATATAACTGTATTTATTTAAACAGCTTAGCTTTATGAGAGCAGCATGTGTTAACAAAGACTCTCTTTGTTAGCCAGCTGGATGAGCACCTTTGAAGAGAAAGACATCTTAGGGTGCTTGTAAAAGTCTGTCAGACAGACATCCATCGCTGCAGTTCATTGTTAAATAAACCCACCGCTCGCACTTCACACCTGAGAGGCGTCTGCAGACAGACTGTAAACTATCTGTCATGTTCATAGAAATATAATAGGAGTAGAAACGACATTGAACTGTTTGCCATTGTTGTTGTTAGTTAGCTAGCTTGTCCTCAGGAGGAGTGAGGCGGAGGGGCCGTCAGCCCGCTGTTTGGCTCATTTTCAGTAACCAGTGTAGCATTAAGCATGGTGGAGTTAGCAAGCTAGCTAACTAGCCAGCTAACTCTACCATGCTTTAATGCTACACTGGTTACTGAAAATGGGCTGAACAAAGTTTTCACTCATCTCTTGATAGCAATGTGTGGATGAAGCATTAAGTTGTTAAATGTTACACATTTACTCGACTCTCTACGATTCATAGGTTACTATTCCACTGCTCGTTTTAGTCGTTACTGTAAAACCTCACTTTAGAAAGTCCACGACTTCCCGTAAGTCGGTTTAGAAGTTCAGAAGTTAGCCCGCTACAACGGTACACATAAAAAATGGCCACCACTTTGACCATCCTGCTACATTGATTTGAATGGGAATGTCCGTTCTACTCCTATTTTATGGTGATGTCGTTAACTAAAACTGCCGGCTGCCACTTGTGATCAAAACTACATGCTCTGTGCACAGGTGCATCCTCAACTCTTGTCCTTTCCCTGTGACTCCGGTGGGCCAGATGTATAAATGATGCATACGCACTCACAAAAACGTGCAAACTGTACGCCATTTCCAACACATAAACGGGTATCTATAAAAGAATAGTGTGCAGTGAATGCTCACCCCACACATACATCAGACCAGGTGTTCACATGGTTATATAAATGTGATGTCTTTGTGCATACACAGAGTTTTAGTCGTGAATCAAGTGAGTTTTATGCGTCTGGCTCCAGATGTTTACTCCAGTAATGGCTGTCAAAAACAACCACGTGCACTCTATTAAAACACAACTGCAGGGCCACAAAATAAACGAGCTGCAGCAGTTTCACTTTATGACACTTTATGACATCACAGAGAGACATGCAAGCAGAACTACTTTGGGTTTCAAGAACGTCTGTTTTGCATCTCTTTCAGTGACTTCTTGCAGGTGAACGACACCTGTAAAGTGCTGCTGTTGGGATTCAGATGTATTCAGATGGGTCTGGGGTCTCGGGGGAAATTGCCCAACTCGCCCGGTTGATAATCCAGCCTGGGTTTTTCTCCAAAGCGGTTTATAAAAAGTGCATTCCAACTCCATAAGAACAAAGGCTGGATGTCACCAAAAATTGGAAGTGAAACTAAAAACTGTGTTCACTGCTGCTAAGTATAAAAACAGAAAACCAAGGAAAGCTGCAGTCAGAAAAGTGTTTAATTTCAGACTAATCCCTCCTCTCCTACCAGACAGCGAGGAGGGAAAAGTTAACGGTGAAATCCTGCCCACTTCACCTCCTGAACAATAAGTATTAACTGCCCCCTCCTGTTTCTGCCCTCAGAAATAATGACTCAGCACTGTCAGCATTTCCCTCATTGTATTACTAATGGATTGAGCTAAGCTTTTTTTGAATAGGGCAAAGTTGTGTCCTAATTAAAAAACAACTCAAGGACAGAATGTGAATGTCAAACTGTCTTTTTTCTGAAAGGTTTTACTCAAATGTGTGTTAAGAAATTGGCTGCAGTTGGATTTACTGTTTCAGATAAAGTAGAGACAGATAAGTAAGAGAGCGAGAGAGAGAGAGAGAGAGAGAGAGAGAGAGAGATAAAGACATTAATGTCAGGATGATTCGCCCAAGATGTCAGGAGAAAAATACCAGTTACCATAAATAACTATCATTGAACATAGGATGAGGTGAAAACCATAACAGCATTAGTAAGTTGCAACACGGCAGTGAATCCACTTAAAGAAAAGGCTTTAAATGCAATTAAAGCATCGATGGCTGATGTATTTTAGGAAAAAATTTTAGCGCTAACAACAGGCATGTTTGTTGTCTACGTTCATTATGATAATTTTAGGGGAGTGGCTTCGGAGGAAAGAGACGGGCTATCAGTGTTGAAGATCTCACGACGAAAAAAATTATATTTATTAATAATAATATATATAGTATATATAAATATATATAGATATGTAGAGATTGTCATGAATACTTTCACAGGTGGCGAAAAAGTGACATCATTTTTTGTTGTGAACGAGGTAAATTTGTCTGAACTTCAGTATCACCAATAAAGGCATCGACCAATCACATTGTGCAGAATGCACATATTAAAAAATGACACCATAATAATAAAAATAAACTTTATTTATATAGCACTTTTTAAGGTTACAAAGTGCTTTATGAGATAGAAATGGTAAACAATGATTGTTGAATGTTAAAAGTTAAAAAACGTTAAAAGTTAAACAACATTGAGCGAAGAAGCAACTGATGAATGGACGGATGGAGGGACGGAAAGACAGACAGACACATAAACATAGCACAAAAAGTGCTTTGTTGTAACAATGCTTCTTGGCAATAAATCTTATCCCGTTGGAAAGCCTGTTTATTTCCCTCTTAAATGCCACACTTCTAAGGAACATGCATTTGTGGGATGAGCAGCAGAGCTGAGTGTGTGGGTTGTGTCCATGGGCTCAACAGGGTCCTGGTAACGTTTCAAAACTTCTACTGAAAGAAATATAAAACATATGCGCAGGTGAGTATTTTGCATTTTCTGTCCTTTATCCGTCCCACCCCCGCTGCGTAAAGGCTTTTACTCGACACTTTGGCAATATTGTCTTTGTTTAACTCAACAAAGCACTTTATTTTATACATAAAATAAGGGGAAAAAAGCTAAATGTAAAAGTTCTTCACATTAATTATAAGGTATGATGATATCTGCTCGTATCTTCCACCCGTTGCTACTCGGCATCAGTGCACAAAGCTGTCGATGCAACATCCGAGATGTTTAGAGGATGTGTTTCCATGGGAACAGAGTCGAGTGCCGACAGCGAGCCTCTGAGTGCATTTAACACGGAGTTGTTTCAGCTTCTCCAAACTGTTTACGTATTCGAGAGCGAGGACACGCTTTCCCTGCTTCCTCCTCGCTGTCTGCTCTTTAATCCCATTGAGCTGATTTTCCATCATGGGGGGGGGGGAGGTATCTGCCTCGCTTCCGGCTGTCCTCCCTCATTTTGCCAGGCAGGTGGAGGGTTAGTGAGCGAGCCCCCACCACCTGTGACAGATGAGGAGGTGGAGGTTGAGGATGGCCAGGAGCCAGAGTTTCTCCTGGAAACATCAGCGGTGGTGGGCTGTCACACAGCCAGAAATACATCACGAGAGAGGAAGAACTAAAAGTGTTTCTGACTCGCAAAAATAAAGACAATGTTTAGAACTGCATTGTATAATATTATAATCTCAATCTTCTCTATTTCATCTTTCAAAATCACAATTAAAAAGAACATCAATAGCAGTAAATTGCACACTTTTAATAAATAATGATTGATTAAGATGTCAAAAAAATTAGATCTGGCTGCTGTTGGTACGAGGAAAAGATCCTGTTTGAAATCTGTTGTATATTGATCCGTTTGGGGGGGGGGGGGGGGGGGGGGGGGGTGTGTGTTGATGCTGGGGAAATTGCAGGGTTGTCTCTTTTTTTTGTTCCCTTGCTAATCATCAAAACAACTCTCTGCTGGATAAGCAAGTATTATAATCGTCTGGTTCAATCGTGAGTTAGTTGGTTAATTTGCACAGTCATGCTGAGATGCTGTCGCGGTAAATACGGGATATAATAAGATGATCCTTCATTAGTCCCACAGCGGGGAAATATGCAGCTTACAGCAGCAGAGAGGAAAGTGCAAACGAACAAGAGGCATTAGTAAAAGAAAAACAAGGACAAAACAAGTACAATAAATAAGTAACCACACAGTAAAGGTACAATAAATAAGTAAAAAACCTTTTTAAAACAACAAAAACTACAACATGATTTAAAATCAGAGCTGCATCTAACTGTATTTTCTCATAATGCCAATAGCTCCACAAAGAGAGAAATAACTGACACAAATCCCTGCCCGAGGACACAGAGTTTGATCTCTTTTTAACGTTTATTCTTCAACAACTTTTTGGGCCGTAGCCATCTTGTTTTTTCTTGCAACCAGAAGTGACACTAGAGGGTGGAGCTAAGTACAACCAAACGCTGGAGACATGTTTTTGGTGACCAAGATGTTACAATTAACTTTCATGAACTGAAAACACACTTTGAAAGGGTTAAAGTTCGAAGACGAAAACATAAAATAAAGCTGTAGTTTTGTTACGCAACTTCTTCACTTTACTAACGGCAGTTACGCAACAAACATACTTATTCTAAACGCAACCACAATCTTGTTCAAAGCCTAAACAAGTAGTTTTGTTTATTTTAAATTTAAAGTATTTAACGAGTTGGGAGCCAGTGAACGTAGTCCAGGCTGCAGTTTCTCTATTTATCTATTTATTCGTTTATGATGCAAGTTTTACAGAAGGAAATGGATGAAAATAACTATTTCAAAGCACTTTGAGAGAAGTGCAGTACGTTCCGTCACTGCTGTGTGTCACCGTCCACATCAAGCTCGTACACTCTTCTTCTAATGTCATCAAGCATTCAGACAACACAGACGTCCTGATTTCTGTTTCAACTGTACATCAGATATCACCAGTTTGGCCGCAGTGACTTCTTCTTGTCATTTTTAGATCTATATTTATAGATTGAAGTTATTTTTGCACATTTTCACAGCAGAATTTACTTGAGCCTTCGGGGGACCATTTTATGTTGCTTTCACTTTACTAAACACCAAGCTGTGTTCACTGGTCCCTCTGACCTACTTTCTCTCTGACAGATCTACTTTCCTTTCCATTCTGCTGCTTTTGAAGCAGCTGTTTGAAGTCACAGTGCGAGGAATAGTCTGGAAGGAGGTGGGCTCTGACTGGGCGGCTTTTTTGTTTTACATTATTTAGATTTTTGGTGTCAAAGTAACCTCCATTCTGTAGATGGTGCAGATGAGAGGTACAAGATAATGAAAGAGTGCGTTTTCTGTCACTCATTCCCCCCAAAATTGCTTCAAATAGACATTTAAGAGGCAGCGAGCGGAGGAGCACGGGTTGTACCATCAATATTTGAAAACTGGCATCGTTTGAGTGACGCATTCCCACTGATTTGTTGGTGCTATGTGAGAAAATGGATTCTGAAAACTCAGAGGCAGCGGCGCACAAACTGCGTGACAGATAAGAGCCGTTAAAGAATTGAAAGCCCGCTATCGTGCTTTGTTGTGGGAAAAAAAGAGGCTTGAAAATTGAAAGGCACTTTGCGTCCCTCTGCTGCTGTCCGCCTGTTGATGAGTCCATTCATCAATCAGTTATCAACCTTGACAAGGACTTTAGAGAAGACTTCATTACATCAAAACATCCTGCGTCATCAAGCGCTGTGCAGTTTGTTCAACAGTGAAGTTGCTGCTGGAAAAAAGGTGAGCGGCTCCGGTGTGGATGTGACCAACAGCCCAGTAGTCCAAAGGTCTGATGACCACATTAGATGGTTCCTCACCTCATGATAAACCTCAGTGTGCCTTTCATGCAACAAAGTAGAAAGTGATGGTTTGAAGGACAGGTGTGCAGGATACCGGGGTACGCGTCCCATCACAGACCTGCAAACAACAATCACCTGTTTATTGTCCATCTGTTTCCGATTAAGAGCATCTGTCGCCTTATGTGTAATCCATCATTTATTTGCCATAACTATAATCTTTCCTTAACTTTAAAAAGAGGCTGCATAAGCTATATTTTTATACTAGCATTACGTATCAAATGACAGTGTCTAATTCTGGGTAATTACAATCTGAGGATTGTTTCTTAACACATTATATTTGTGAGAAAATATTTGCTGGAAACAAAAGACTACGAACTATGTAGTATAGATGTATGTGTAATATAATTATCTATTTGACACTTTCAGGCACGTTGTGTTGGTTAATAAAGACGGATAGTCTGCACTCCAAACATGGCCGTCGTGTGGCAAACTTTGCAGAAGTTGGTTTCCTGACTCTTCTTGTTTTTGTTGGGCCAAGTCGGAGAAAGTTGCCACATGTTGACGCAAAACAGCCGTTGGCTCCCACAAGCATCAGAACGTAAAGCGTCATCCAACTAACGGATGCTGGATTTTCAACATCGCGACAGTAACAATATTTTTTAAATGATAGACATTTTTATATTTAATGATATAGATCGCCAAGACCTAATCCACTGTATGTTCCAAACTGTACTATTTTTTACTAAAATATGGATAAATACACGTCTGTGTGAAAAGGTCGAAAAATGTGAGAAACGTAGAATCCAAAAAGTCTATTTTCAGGTTTCAGAAACATAAATTAACTTCTATATGAAATATAAAAGCCAATTCTTATTCATTGAGCCATTTATGAGTTTGGAGTGTTTACATTCTGCAGTCAGATTGATGTTGTTATGATTCTATGATGTATGCACCTCACATTTGCATCATATTCATTTGTGGTTTTCAAATCTGATTCAGATCAAATTTAAAGAGCGTGTCTCCGTCTCTAATCGTATTTCGAATTGTCCTTCAGACGGAGACAGAATACATCTCATCCAGCCAACAGCTCCACAGGAAGAAAAAACAAAAGCACTCCCATCCAGAGCACATATACAGTGTTAAAGCTGCTGGGTAAACAAAACCTTAATGCACAAATCCAACCTGATTAACACTAACAGCCAGATTGGATTTAAGAAATTAATTCGTCTGCGTAACCGAGTCAAGGACGTAAAAACAAAGGAGGAGACAGAGAGTTGAGCTGGCAGCCAGACGGAGCGTCGTGAGTGGGAAGGTTAGATAATGTGAGAGATTTATATGAGAGACAACAAAGACATTAAAGTGAACAGGAAGGGAAAAGGTGGCATCATCATCTCATCAAACAATATCTGTTTTCCTTCTTTCAAGAGTGTTTTGATGCAGCTACACCACAAAACGTCTCCAATCAAATGAGTTGTATCGTCTGTTGTTAAGTTCTTTAGTGTTCGTTTATTCTTCAGTTTCCAGAACAAATTCAAACCCCAACACGAGGAAGTGAGTTTTTAAGCGTGTGATTTTCTCTGCAGTGTTGCCGCCCAACATACTGTGCAGGAGACGAGCTTCATTGTGAGCTCATTATTACCGCTGCTGGGGGAGAACTTCCATTTAAACGACTGCTATTATAAAGAACTCAAATTCATAATTGCCACAGAAATAATGTCAAAGTATTGAAGAAAAGAGTGAAGAAAAGGATTTCTGTATTTAATAGTATAAAATTTAACATGTCATTATGAAGTGACAATGATGAGGATTACGTGACATAAATGTAAAGCTAACGTCATCAGTACTGTTCTTCCTTCAGTGAACATTTGTGCCACATTTGAAGGAATTCCCTCCAGGCTTCCTTAGATATCACATTCCCGATAAACGTAAGTACAGACAACCTGAAAATATAGACGATGAGACTTTATCTTTATGTCCTACTGTACATCAAAGTAAGTTACTCAATAATTAATGGATAGTTGAGTATTTATTCCTTTTTATTTTTTATTGCAAATGGAAGATGAACATTTTGAATAAGTGCTCCACGAGGCTTTTGATCAAACAGCAGCAACAAAAAAAGAAACATGACGTTGAGTAGAATCCACGCAGAACACCTGTAGTTTGAGCAGGACTGTTTCTGTAAGAGTGATTTCACCAACTGTACATGCTGAGTATGCAAAATGTTGTGAGATTTTTGACACGTAAAAAAATGAGGAGTGATGTAGAGACACGTTGTGGGAGAGACCTGTCAATGGGAGAGACCTGTCAATCACAGTAGCCCCGCCCTAAAGCATCCCCTGCTTTATGGTCTGTTTGACTCTAAATGGACCATCATTTACTAAATGAACATCATGCTGTATTGAAGAAGACTTGAAACTAGAGATTGAGACCATAAACTCATGTTTACAATGTTTACTGAGGTAATAAATCAAGAGAGAAGTAGAGTCATTTTCTCATAGACTTCTATACAACCAGAGGAGTCGCCCCCTGGTGGACACTAGAGAGAATGCAGCTTTAAGACATGAAGCATCATAACTCAGTCTACAGTTATTAATCTTTTTAACGAACGAACAGATATGTTTCATGTATTTTTGTTTTGTAAATGTATATCTTGTATTCATGATTATTGACTTTTGCCTACTTGGCCTCGTTTGCAACCTACTTGGCAATAAACCAATTTCTTAATCTCAAATTTTCATATCAAACTTTTCAAATTTGCTCTACAAACATCAGACTCTTAAACATTTCCTTTAGTTAAAATAACACATTTTGAGGGGGTTCGACGGCGGTGGCAGGTTTGTGTTAGAGAATCCGTAAATCAACTTTACAAAAACAAGTTCTCTAAATCCACGCAGAAAGGATTATTTGCTGTGGTTTTTGGTCTTCTAAGTTGAGTCACTATGAAGCAGCTCAGACTGGAAGAAAGCGGCCACTAAATCAGACCGAGGAAAGTCCTACTTTACTGATTATTTGATTAAGTCTTTTTTGTGTGTTGCCACTTAGCAACATCAATAATACGTGTATGAAGTCTTCCAATTCCTCCACAAACCCCCTTTATGAACATTTCCCCTTTCAGCTCTCATGAAGTCTGCGGCAGAAAAAAAAACTGGGACGACGACTTCTTTGATAATCTGGGTTACATGATTTTCAAAGTGCTCGGCGTCTTACTTGTCTCCTCAATTTAGGCGGCAAACCGCCACCTGTCACCATCCGACAATATGAGAAAATGCTCCGTGTCCTTTGGACAAAGTCAAATTATCGACTGTATTGTGGTGAATTTGAATTGTGGGACACAGGGGAGTGAAAATAAATAAAATCATCCTGCTATTCATTCTCCAAACAAATAATAACCGTGGGCTGTTTTTTACCCTCTTCGTTTTTTTCGAAAGCCAGTTTCTCTTTTCATCTAAGAAGAATTGAATATGGAATAAAAGAAGGAAGGAAATAACAACAAAAGAAAGGCATGAAGAAGACAGAGAGCACAAGGATAAAAAGGTGGAGAAGAAGAAATAAGACAGAGAACAAGAGCTGACAGACAAAGACAGGCAGAAATGCCATCGACTACAGAGAGTTCTGTTTGGTATTAGATATCGTCTCCCTTTGTGTGTCTGCATGTCTTCTATCTGTTTTATCTCGACACAAATACCAACCACTCAACTTCTCACCTTTGTCATTTCCAGGCGGCCGTAGGCGCCGGAAGCCGCTTGAGATCTGATGTCTCCTGATAAAAACATCTGCGGGAAACAGAAGTACAAAGGACTGGAATTAGAAAGTGTCTTATGCTCCAGGTTTTTGTGTAAAGTAAAATCTCTACTGGACTCACTTTCAGCAAGTTTGTACCATCTCGATGAAGCTTTCAGGTTAAAGGGACTTCAGTGTGATATGAAAATCAAAATCAACTAAAAAGGTCAAGTGTTATCTAGCCATACACATTTTATTCAACAGGTTTAATGATATCTGCTGCTGACTTCTGAAGCCAACCCAACGGGCCACACTTTGCTTATTCTTCCTGCGTGCCGCACGGTTCACAGCAAAAAGAGAAAGGATGGTGAAAATGATGTTTTGACAGCTTATTGACGTCATAACATTTACGCAACACTTCCTGTTGTTGTTTCTCAATAAAAGCCCTCTAGCGTCTTTCTGTGGACACCAGAACCTCTAGTTCTGCTGAGTGAAGCCAAAGCTTCATGTCTTAAACCTGCATTCTCTCTGATGTCCACCAGGGGGCGACTCCTCTGGTTGTATAGAAGTCTATGAGAAAATGACTCTACTTCTCTCTTGATTTATTACCTCAGTAAACATTGTAAAGATGAGTTTATGGTCTCAATCTCAAGTCACTCCTCCACATTCCAAATATTGTGACTTGCGCGCATAGTTGCAAAACGTCAAGATGGCGACGGCTAATTTGTCGAACTCGAGGCTTCAAAACGTCACAACGACTACGTTCACTTCTTATATAAAGTCTGGTGGACACAAGGCTTTTATTCTGAAATACTTGCAGGACAGTGTTGTGTCAAATACACTGACTTGCACGGCTCCATAAATGAAGAGAGTACTGGCTTTTAATCATTATTATTATTTACAAATGAGCAGCTGCTTCTTAACCTTTTTCTGTCTAAAATAGATAGATTGTGAGTCATTGAAGGATAAAAAAAGCTCTCTGGACTCGGTTACTAACGGGACAATAAGATCACACAGTGTATTGAAAGATGTATCTGTACCATCGATGTCTGCAACATTCCTCTTTACAAAGGAGCAGTATTCAGACGGAGGAGGTTAAATAATAGTGAATAATGGACTCTCCAGCTCTCTTGTTCCCTTAAAAGTCAGCACTATTACGACAGCCTGCAGTTGATCGATGGCTAATATGTGTGTGTTCACCAAAGCTGAATTACTACAGATTTACTTCTATTGATTGCAGGTACAATCCGTTGGGCCGATATTGATTTCCCTGGAAAATGTCATCGTTTTAAATGCTGTGAAAGGGCCATAAAAACATCTTTGTGATATTACGTGATAAAGCGATGATGATGAGAAAAAGGAGCTTATTAAACAAAATATAGTCATTAAGTATAGTATTCTCTTCATGGCTCGGACTGTTTTACATTTACAAAACTAAAAGAGTTTTCAGAAAACTCCCTGCTTGCATCTAACTCACACAAGTGTGATCGATTACATGTTGTACTGAAATGATTTTCTGCGCTCATGGAGAGTCTCTTCCTGAAAGTCAATCAATCAATTTAAAGAAAAACCTTTGGTCCGCTTTAGAAAAGGGTCTGTCGCTGTGTATTTAAAGGATAAAGTAGGCGAAACCCTTTCAATGTCTATTGAAGTTATACATGTTAACACAAAAAGTTATGTAATTATGTTACGTGAGTGATGAAACCGAAGGCTGAAGCACCACCAAAGCTGGAACAAAAGGTGCAGATCATCTATAATAACCACAAAAAGATGTCGGCAGCAAAGTGAGAGGCAGAGAGTCGCTGCAGACAGCACGGACCAAAAGTTACATATTGTCTCAATTGCACATAAAATCTAATCTTTAAGGCATAAATGGAAACAAAAACAGTTTTCACAAGGCAAATAGAGGCTACACAAAATACACACACACACACTCACACACACACACAACAAGATGAAGAAACAAAGATATGACGTCAAACTAATATGACAAAAACGGTTAACACCGATGAAGCCGTCCTGTCAGACAAGGTTGTCGTAGGAGCTTAGCATCCTCTAGTTCTCCCCACAGGTAAACACTGTTAGCTCTGTCAGCACTGTTGCCGTTGTTTGCGCTGTTAGCGCCGTTACCACCGTTAGCTGCAAGTCGCCGGTTTGGACGTCACCATGTTGAGAGCCGTGAGGAGGCAATAGATACTCTCTGACTTTCGTATAGAGCACCTTCAAAGAGCACAGCTCCAAATGGACATATATATACATATATATACATATATATATATATATATATATATATATATATATGTATATATATATGTATATATATGTATATATATATATATATATATATATATATATATGTATATATATATATATATGTATATATATATATATGCTCCAGACGGAGCGAGGAACCGACCAACAGAGACTCAGAGTCTTTTCATTCCTCTGGTCCCACATCTACTCTATTTTCAACACCAGGCTTCTTCCGATGTGTCGAGCTCAGCAGGCTGGAATGAGTTCTGCGACCGCTGAGTTTGAGTGTCAAAGGAAATTGCACAGATGTCAGCGGCAGCAGAGTATTCATCATCTGTAGAATGGAATGAAACTGAGGCTCGTGCACGTATTATTACCAAAAAGGTCAAACAAGAGTTGACTGATGCAATGTGTCACTTTTCAAAATGTTCCTCCATACATTTTATTTGACTTCCTTTCTTAACAGAATAAAAGCATTAGTCGTTCAAACTTACACAGTAGGCCTCCTCATAATGATACTGATACCTGACGTTATGATAACCAAAACTAATACAAAAGTAGGCCTACTTGTACATAAATAGGTAATTAAATCAGCATTAAGAGCACCTCTAATTGATATGTTCAATTAAAATTGAAGTAGACTTCTTCATATCATTTCAAGGCTAATTGCTTAACCAACTGGCCAAGGAGCCAATTATGGTCCTTTAAAGCTCTTAGCGACCCGAGCACTTGTCGGAGTCACACCTCAGTGAAATCTGAACACACCGACATGATACACATATTTTTAGATTCAGGGTAACTTACACTTAGCGAGGAAGTCCATCGATGTCCATCGCGAGTAAACGTCCATAGATCCGCTTAGAAATCAGAGGAAAAAAAGTCGCTCCACAACTTGCCTGAGAATCATCACGTCTTTAAGTTTTCTTCCGTGTCAAAGTAATTCAATGATAGTTTTCCGCACAACTATGGGTTCATTGCAACGAGAAACTGCTAATAGATAATTCGGCATTACTTTTAATGATGCCATTTGCCAAAATGTAAACAAATACAGGCCAAACAGGCCAGGAATCAAGACGTAGCACACAGCTAACTCACTTGACCCCCCATGGCAACATGGCACTTCCCCCAAAGCATTATGGGAAAAACTTAAAGGACGATATTCCCCACAATTAAAAGTAAGACTTACAATCATAGGAGTGACTGAAAATGTAGAACAAAACAAAAATGCATTAAAATATTGTGAGTGTAATCACATATTGGATTTCTCCGTTAGGAATAAGAGCCATGCTAAAGAAAGCAGTTATTCAGCACTCAGTCCTTTAGCTTTCCAGTCTCGCTACTTCACCACAGCTAAGGTTGATCTTTTCTCAGATCGGTTTTAGGGACACGTTGTACTTGTCTGAATTTGTCTGTAGTGCAGGAATCATGTTATGTATTCACATACAAAACATTAATTCATATTCTCTGAGCCCCCTGCGCTCCACTGGTCACTGTATTCATGCTGTTTTTAAAATCACAATATTCTCTCTCTGTCTCTTTGCAAACGTTTTCCCTCGTCTTTTATTTTATTCCACGAGAGCTGCTCAGGGACAGAGAGAGCTGGTCTTTGTGAAGCAGACAGACTGCTGGGAGTCGATATATGCTTTGCTTAAAGCTCTGTGGTGCACCACGGGTCACAAATCTGTATTCATATGAAGCTGCAAGCTTCGTCCTTCTGTTCTGCATACTCTCGCGACTTCTTCAGCTTCTTCCTCTCCCTCTTGAGCACAGTTAAAAGAACAAACATCCAATCACATGTTCAGGAGTCTGGTTTTATGGATAACTACATGAACGTCCAGATGCTACTAGCTGCTAAAAGGCAGTTTGGTCACCAAATGGATACATTTTAATTAAAAAATATTACAGCTGAGTTTTTGTGCCATTTTTCAACATCGATCAAACAGCTTGACAACAGATTATCAGCGGTTTAAGTGCTGTAAAAAGAACAGCTCAGAGCAGAAACATGATGGCATCAGCAGGATACGTCTGACATTATAACAGCATTTCAGTCATTTTTTGGACTCTCCTCCTGTGCATGTAAACAGGAATATGAATGGAGAAACCTGTGAAAACTTAAATTTAAAAGTAAATAGAATAAAATGCATTGTAAATACTTAACTGTGCACCATCAACTAATACATGCAGCCTACTTTATCCAGCGCCACCTCAAAGTTTTTAATTATCCAGTGAAATATCTCTGATTCTACACGAAGGATCGGCACAACATTTTGTACAGACCTTCGTGGTTCCCACAAGTTTAATTGTAATAAGTTTGTTGATCCCTCGACTTTTCAGAAGGTCAAGGTTGGTTGGTTGATGACGGACGTTTTGAAGCCTCCAGTTCGACGATTTTGCCGTCGCCATCTTGGATTTTTGCAACCAGTGAACAGTGACCATATCTGGAATGCGGAGGAGTGACGTAGAGACGCTGTATACGTCTCCGGTAGAGACCTGTCAATCACTGTGTAGCCCCGCCCTAAAGCATCCCCTGCTTTATGGTCTGTTTGACTCTAAATGATATACCAGTATGTTCTACAACATCCGGTAGTATTTTGCAGTATGCAAGCCGGCATGCTTTGTTTTGGTTATTCTGACCCACAATCCTTTGCGCAGCACATAAACGAAGAGGGATCAAAGTTAAAGGTGCCGTGTTATGAGGAAGTAGTAACTCCCAATTCGATGCATACTGCAGGCAACCGTACGTACTTAATAAGCTCAGCTGCAGCTTGTGTTTCTGTCCTGCAGCATCTGAACCGGCGGCAGATTGACAACCATGGATATGATTGGATGTTCCCAGACCACTTAGCGGTGAATGAGCCAATCATTGTGAAGGATATTGACAACAGCTGATGCCACTTAGCCAAATTGGGGCCGCTTCTTTTTAATTCCAGAGAGAACAGATGTTGGAATTTATTCTGGAATAATAACACTAATCAATTGGGTACTCCACATGATCTGAGAGTCTGTGGAGATGCTGGCAGAACTCTACAGCTTTGAGTAGAAGACGATAAACCAGGAATGCTTTACTCTGCTTCGATTAAGAGATTTTCTATTCCAAGTGTTACAAATACTTTCGTAAGTATGTCAATTCTGGTGATGTGGATTTCTGCACATGTACAGTTCTGAGGTTATAAAAAGAAGCTCTACAGAGAGACGCTGTAGAGCTTCACGTTCCTATTTAGCAAATCGGGAAAAAGTTTGGAGTAAAGCAGCAGAAGAGAAGAGCAAGCTGTAAAATAAAGGAGACGTTTCTTAACAATAACATCCGTTCAACACTAAGAAACACAGCCAGGTCAAGAAAAGAAGAGGTCACTCTTAAAGGGACAGTTCACCCCATAAATCAAAAATAAATCATTTTCCTCTTAACTATCTAGATTATAATCTAGATTGTTTTGGTGTGAGTTGCCTAGTTTTGCAGATATCGGGACTAGATGTCGTTCAGCTTGTGGTGCTCAAAGCCCCCCAAAAAAATACATTTGAAAAACTTGACAGCAACGTCTCTTTTGAGAAATCAGGACCTGTTTACTCCAGATAATCTACAGACCTTGTTTTGAGCAGATTAATGTCGGAACTATAGTCTTGAAAAGTAAAAAACAAATAATGATAAAATAAAATAAATAATGTTTCTCTACTGATCTATGCTATAAATGTAATTTCTGTATGATTTCAATAATTTTAAGCATTTTTATAGTCAGAATCGCAGAATTTGCGCATGTCCTGTTCAAACAGAGAGACACGTGAGGTGAGGCAGCGACGAGCTGTGCCTCACCTCAGATTGCGCAATCCCTAACAAACTGGGTTGAGCGCGTGCCTTTTGCTTTCTCATTGTCACCAGTGTAATATTTGTTGATACTTTTACTATATGTCCTTTCTTTCCATAGAACAGGTCATGTAGTTCATGTATGTGTAGAACATATTTAGTCGTTGCTGATCTGACAGAAACCGCAGTGAAAAAGCACAGAGGGGAGGCACACAGTACCTCTGCCTCAATGAAGGGGGCGTGCGAGAGCCCACGGGTCGGGTTCATGTTGTAGTTCCGTTACTCTTCTTCTACACTTCTCTTCTTCTTCTCATATTTTGCTTTGACCGCAAACATTGAAGATTAAATATCTAAGCTTTAACAATTCTCAAAAAACAGGAACATATGACCAAATCAACAGCAATTCAACGTCGGTTCAACGTTTGTTGTTCTCTTTATAAATCCGTGGCTGTTACACAGATTATCGCGGGATCTCGCGATTGTCGCGGGTGGCGCCCGCGATCGCTCCGCTCTTGAAACAGGTTGGTGGGGCAGGTCGCAGATCGCGGCGCACACACTCCTGGTGCAATGAAATATGTACCTTACCTATGTGTGTGTAAAGAATGCTGATATGAAATATGAAAAACAACCAGTAGTCAATGTGCAGGCTGCCAATTGAATGGTGATTTAAGATACTCTATATTGGGTTCATATATTTGTAAATCTGACTCTGAAAGAGTCAGTGCCTCAACAGCCACGAACCTCACCGCACGTCACTGCAACCGAACTACACCGGGCAACCGTATTACGACGCAGACGGAAGCGTGCATCTACTCACGGGCGAGAGGCTCGCGACAGAAAGACACGTGAACATAGGAGGCGCCCTTCTCGGCTGAGCTGTAACGTTAGCTAGCTCAGCCAAAATGCTAAACGCGAGGCTTCAAAACCACAGTCCGCAAACCACCGGGCACCGTGACGGTGATTGCATCCACTTCTTACACGCCTCTTTGCAGGATCACCTACCGCTTCTCATTTTGTCCTCTAACTCACGTTAACTATTTTCTCTTCTGTGTTGGATCTGAGTCCAGTATTAAAAGCTGAAAAACCTGCCAAGAGAGACGGGGGCGAAAGAAATAAACAGAACGCAGTGAGACATCAGTATGCAGAGAGTTTCTAAGAAATTATTGAAGGTCGCCCCAGATGGCATTATATTACAGTTTCTTGACCTTTGGGCCACTTTAGAACGCACTTCATCACATTTTACCAACAGCATTATACTTCAGGTGAAATGGTTAATTACGCAACTCCCGAGTTGTTGTCAAACTCCGTGTTGCATGGTAACCAGAGTGATGTAACGTCCCTTGTGGCCTTGGACTTTGCGGCTCCTTCTGCGGCCGCCGACACTCGTACGTGTGCTTCGTGTTTGTAGAGATGGAAGATTAAAAAAAGTCGCTGGATTATCATCCCAAATCAAAAGCAACAGAATACATTTTGTTTCCCCAATCTGCATGAAGCGATTGAATCAATAATGATTTATTCTTCGTCGTATCGGGTCCAGGGCGGATCAGGTTTTCTTCAGCAGTAGAAACGTGAGCCCTGAAGCAGCCGGTCCAGTTGTTTCATCCTGAGCTTCAGAGAATAATTATCTTTTGTTGTATGAGCCTGAGGTTCATTATATAAATTCAGAGGCTCTCTCTTTTCTATTCCTTCTCTTTTGTCCTGTGTACAGCGAAGATCAGCACGTCTGCACGCTGCGCATGAATTTTTAATGTCTTTGCCCCCGAGCTGTGCAGTGTCAACAGAACACTGCTGCTGCATGGAAAACTGGTAACTTTCATTGGGCTTTCCGTTCTCCGTGTCTACTCCAAGTGAAAGTTTAAACTTTGGGTGCTGCTGGTGTTTAAATACTCTGAGGCGCAGCAAGCCATTAAAAGAGCAAGTATTTGACATTCAGAGCATTACTGGCAGCAAACAACTATTATCTATGTAAAGATATAGTGAAGTAATGCCTATCTGAGCCCTCTGTGTGTGTTTTAATCAGAGCTTCTCCTTGCTTTGTAGATATAGTTGGGTCGGCCTGTTGTGTGCACGTTAGCGTGCCCCACTAGTTAGCTAACGGCGGCCGCTCTGCACTGCTCTCATATGCTGGTTAGAGCCGCTAACATCGTCCCAAACCGGCAGCGTCGACGTGGAAGGGTAGCACCCACCCCCCTGTTCCCCCTCAGGCAAACACTGTTAGCTCTGTCAGCTCTTTCAGCACTGTTGCCGTTGTTTGCGCTGTTAGCTGTGAGGCGCCGGCCATGTTGAGAGCCGTTTAGAGACAATCGAAACTCTCCCAATCTCGTATCTTGCACCTGGAACAGCGTGTAGCTTTAAAGGGGATTTATTGAATATAAATATATGATATTCATAACTATGTTTTCATTAGTATATAATCACCTAGAACTAACAATTATTGTGTTTTTTGTAGTGTTTTTATCAATACCACTGCTTTTCTTGGCAAGACCCGGCCTGTGCAATAGGCGTCCATGCTCGCTGAGGTACTGGTAACCTGGTTGGTCCTGGCTATCCTCACCATAACTATTTAAGATCAATGCCTAAACAAACCAAACACAGAGTCTAAAGGAAGTCTTTCACATTTATTTTTACGTTACCCGAAGGCCACCGTAGTTCTCCGACGCTGTTGGAAAGGGAGGAGTGAGTCAGTTGGATGCAATCTGCAACGTCACCACTAGATGCCCCTAAATCAGACACACTACTACCTTTAAAAACTCATTGCATATTTCTTTTAAAGCACAGCTGGTTTTTTCCCTCCCTCAGTTCCTTATAAATCTGCTCTCGTGTCAGTACAAAGGTTTCACAGTCAGTCAGCCGGCTCGCTATAGCTCACGTCTCGGCGCTCCGCGGGGACATAGTTCACAGCCCTGCAGCCGTTTTCCTCTAACATTCAAACTCCGGCAAAACCACGCCCTTGCAACTTTGACATTTTATTGCATCAAGCAAGCAGAGTCGGAGAAACCTGCACATACAGCACGTGTTTCATAATCGTCTTCCTCTGGCTCGTTTGCACTAGTATCGAAAGTGATTATTTCATAAATGAATGAGCAGTTGAATAATAAATCAATACGCAGGCTGCGTGGCAAGCCCTTTAATGTCGGTATGACAGCACAGTGGACAACAGGATTAAAAGTGTGTGCACACATTTGTGTTTGACTGTGTGTCTGTTTCTGTGTGATGCCACTCACACACACTCTCACACTTACTCACACACACACACACGCACACACACTCTGATATCTTATGTTCCCTTATGAGTCTGGAATAAAATCTTCTTGAAGGCCTTCCTGAAGTCTCGGTTGAAGATGGTGTATATGATGGGGTTCAGGCAGCTGTTGCAGTACCCGATCCAGAAAAACAGGTTGAAGAGTGTGTCGGGGATCGTGCAGTTCTCTCTGCAGACCGCGTGGAGACTGTAGGTGAAGAAGAACGGGAACCAGCAGAGGACAAAAACCCCCATCACCACCGCCAGAACAAATGTGAAGCGCTTCTCCCTCATTTGTGCCACTTTGTTCTTGGACAGAGTCGTCCGCCGGCTGCGGAGAGGCACCGGGGACGGGAGGAGGAAGTGGTGGGAGCAGTTCTCAGACGACGCCCACGATATGGAGGCGCAGGACGGGGGAGGAGGCTTCAACCTGTCCAATGCTCCCTCTGCATCCTCTGTTTTCACGCCTCCCCCGGCTCTCCTGGGGAACCGGAGCGCTGAAGAAAACGAGGCGGATGCTTTTATGTTGGGTTCGCAGCTCCTCTCCTCCAAGTCGATGTCGTCCAGCTCTCCTCTCCGGCGGCTGCTGCTGCTGCTGTCCACGTTGGAGGAGCTGTGTCGGTTTGCGGGCCGCGGGCTGTCCAGCTCGTACCGGGATTCGCTGCCGAAGCCAGCTCCTTTTCTTTCGCAAGTCCTGCCGTTGCCCTCGAAACAGGTCTCGGACTGTGACGGCTGGCGCTCCACCGCGTTCTTCGCCACGAACACGGTGGAGGCCCTCTGCTTGGCGACGCGGTAGATCTTGCAGTACACGAGTATCATGATGACGCCCGGGGCAAAGAAGGACACGAGGCAGGAGGAGAGGATGTACCACGTCTGGTTGTTGAGGAGACACTCCTGCCGCCGGCCGTCGTCGGCCTCAGTCCCCGGATCCTCCTCCTTCTGCGTCATGAGGAGCGGCGGGGAGGATATGACGATGGATATGAGCCACACGACACTAATCATCGATTTGATCCGCTTGGGCGTCCGTTTGCGGTTGTAGCTGACGGCTTTGGTGACGGACCAGTAGCGGTCGAGGCTGATGGCGCACAGGTGGACGATGGAGGAGGTGCAGAAGAGGACGTCCAGGGCCAGGTAGAAGGAACACCAAGTGGACCCAAAGTACCAGTAGCCCATGACCTGGAAGAAGGGAGAAACCAATCAAAACATGTTAAATAAATCACCAGTGGAGAGAATTAGAAAGTGGCTTTGAGCGAGGCGCCTAAAGTTCATTTTGCCTCAAAATAACAAAGCAGTCAATATCTCATTTCTGCCATGTGGACTGCAACTGTGTTTATCTTGTAGGAAGAACCTCTTGATGAGTTTGCCCTCGTGGTTTCACATCTGCCCCCCCTCGGAAATTATTTGGGCCGACAATCTTTTCACAGCTGCCAGAAACTGTGAAATATCCATCACAGTCCTGCACAGCGTGCTCTGCAGTCACCATGAATTTTTGTGTTTTTTTTTCCTCTGGAAGGAGATGTAGAAGTAAATATTAAACTTTCTCAGCTGCAGTGCAACATTTGGACGATGCTGCATTCGCTTCTCTGGGGGATCTAATTCCCAGTTTATGGTTTCGGAGAGGTTAAATGAGGATCTGCTGACGTTCAGATGGAGGTTTGATCGCCATTAATTGACTAATTAACACAACATTTAACGACAACAATTCTGATCCTCAATGAATCGTTATCGTTCACAAAGAAAAGCACTCTCTGGTTTCACCGTCTTATATTCTCGCTTTGATATCATTAAATTACTTAAAATCATGGACTGAATATACATCTCTAAGGCCGTTTCTGATACATTTTTGACAGTTAGAAAAAAAAATTCTTTTTTACATCAACACATAAACAATACTTTCATAAGGATCCTTTAAATTTGACTATTAAATGTACTGAGTTCTGCTGAACAAAGTACAGTACTGAAGACACTGTTTCTCTAACATCTCTTTGACATAACCGTCTGACATTTCATCGGCTGAAATAGATATTACGTTGATACCAATTCATCTGTAATAAGCTGATATTGAAGATTTCCCCGTCTAGCTCCAGTTGTACATTGATGGTGTTTTTGACTGTTGGTCAGTCCAGACAAGCAATCTGGAAGAAGTAACCTTGGCTTGAACTGGTGAAGGATGCAGTAGTAAATAATTCATCAGGGAAGAAACAGCATGCTCGCAGCTCTGTGAGGCTTTACTTCAACATATTATCACGTAACAGTGCATCTTATCCTAAGACAAGTTATTTTATTATCTTTTGTGTGTTTTCCAACGAGCCCCTGCAGTGTTTAGGCAACAAAAGGACTTGGTGAGGTTTGGAGAAAGATCGTGGTTTTTAAGTAACTACCGAAGTGGTTCGGCACACGAGCAGCGGTCTCCTTGGTGAAAGTCTGGTGTTTGTTTGAGCCGTGCATACGCCCTCCGTCTGCCGACACGGACCTTTTACACTACGTCACCTCTCCTGGCTCACGATTACATACACATCGATTCTGTGGGTTTCATATAAATTGCAATGCTAACATTTACATGCTAACATGCTCACAGTAACCCTTTCCAGTCTCACTATATTTAACTAATTAATTCATTATTTATATTATTTTATTATTATTTATTCATACATATTTCTTTGTGTTATTATTTTTTATTGTATTATTTTTATATTATATTATTTATATATACACATACATCTACATACCATTTTATATCCCCAATTTGTCTGCATTGTTGCTGCCGTTATGTTTTTTATTGTTTTGTTATTCGTTTCATTGATTTATACCTCTCACTAAAGAAGCAGTTGAACTTAAATGCTCACAGAAACGTGCTGAGGTAATGTTCACCATCTTAGTTTTAGCGCGTTAGCACGCTGACATTTTCTAATTAGCACTAAACACAAACCTCAGCTGAGGCTGATTGGAATGGAATTAGGTTTTTTTTCAGGCATTTGTTCATCAACCAAACTGTTGGACGAATAGAAGATTTGTTCGATGAAAAGTCTGAGGATCAACAGGAATTCATCCTGAGAGGAAAACGAATCTCTCTACAAAAATATCATTGCAACTCATGTAGGAGTTGTCCCGATATCTCAGCCGGGCTGACGGACCGACACTGACCGTCCAACAGCCGAGCCACCAGCAGGACCAACAAATCTGACTCATCATTTAGGGAAATAATCAGGTTATTGGTTGCAGCCCTTTTAGTCACAACTGCTGCTGCAGATGGAGGTTTACAGTGGCATGCAGCAGTAGAGGAATGTAGCTCCTCTGGCTCTGAATGTCACTGCAGTGGAAATGTCTTTGTGTTTTTAATTTGCTTTGTAGAAGCTATTTATATAATGGCTCCCATCATTTAGGTGGAATTATAAAAAACAACAGTCCATTATCTGTAATACAGAGGAAACGGAGAGGACAATGAACCAGAAGGACCAGGATGACCAGAAGTCATCAAGACTGTCTGCGTTGTGAACTCATTTTAAAAAAGTGTATTAATAAAAAAAGTTATTCCACAGAGAGGAAGAGCAACCTGGATGAACCCGTCTACAGCAGACAGGAAACAGTTTCAGACATGAGAAGATGTCTAATGCAACACAGAAGAGGCTCCGTGTAGATTCACGTGTTAACAGCTGATGAAAAGCAGTGAGCTGTCATTACTGGGAGCCGAGGAGAAAGTCAGAGAGGAAACACCGGAGACGAGCGCCAATGTGAAGGAGGGAAAAACGTAGAATTAAATCCTATAGAATTCAATAGAGTAGAGCGTTAATTTAATATGCAACAAACAAATCAAAGTACTATATGAACATTTCTGCGAACAGCATCACCCATGTGTTCCCTGCCAACTATAGTGATCATTGGATTTACAGTGGAAACAAATATGGATGAACACAAGAAACCCTAACCCCTCATGGGGAAACCAAAGGGATATAAGAACTATGTTTCTTACAGGTGCCGCTGAAGAACACAGCAGATGCATGAGTTGGATGAACATTTGGTTTCTTTTACATGTTTAAAATTCCTTGGACGGACTGTGAACATGAAATGGACGTAGTCAACATGACGTCACTGATTGGTTTGTGGACGTTTTGAAGCCTCGAGGTAGGCATTTTGTCCGTCGCTATCTTGGTTTTGGCCGTCGCCATTTTTTTTTTTTTTTTGTAAACAGAAGTCACACGAGAGGATAGAGCTAAGTACAACCGAACGATGAAATAAGACATTTTTAGGCGACCACAAATTCTACAATTAACTTCCATGAACTGCTAAACACACCGTGAAAGGGTGAAAGTCGTAAGACGAAAACAAGGGTAACTCCCAGACCGAACAACGCCGTGGCAACAACCTGTCAATCACAGTAAGCCCCGCCCTAAAGCATCCCCTGCTTTATGGTCTGTTTGACTCTAAATGGACCATAATGTACTAAATGAACATCATGCTGTATTGAAGAAGACTTGAAACTAGAGATTGAGACCATAAACTCATGTTTACAATGTTTACTGAGGTAATAAATCAAGAGAGAAGTAGAGTCATTTTCTCATAGACTTCTATACAACCAGAGGAGTCGCCCCCTGGTGGACACTAGAGAGAATGCAGCTTTAACACATGAAGCTTTGACTTCACTTTTAAGAGGTTCTCGCCTGGGTTTGAGGGTGGTGTAGTCCTGTCTGAACTTTCTAAAATGTACAAATTTCATCACCTGCAGCCAAAGTACAAAGATGTCAGTGTGTATGAAGCACAATTTTTACTTGCTAACATCAGAGTCGTCTAACAAACTCAAACCAACACCAGAAGCCCATGCATCACTTCAACGTCACCTTGTGTTAACTTCTGAACTGTATCTGCTAATGTTGTATAGACAATGATATCTAATAATGGGTTTTGCATTTAAACATGCCATTAATAAGCTTTCTTGTTTTTTTGCCATTGTGTTTGTATTAGAAATATGTAGATTACAGGTCCTACGTGAATCCTACTTATTTTTTCTTTGCAGAAGAAGAGCTGCAGCAGGAAGACGTGGAGTTGGGTGACATTTTAAATTGTTGGATGGATTATTAGCGATGCTAGCTGTGTGGCTCAGTCGGTCCACCAGTTTGTTCCAGACTGAAATATGTGAACTATTGGATGAACGGTCATGAAATGAAGCCTACTGACTTTTTACCATTGGGCTGACATTTTCTTGGATGGATTGAAATTTAGCACTGATATTCATGGGCCCCAGAGGATGAATCCTAAAGATTTTGGGGATCCTCTGACTTTTCCTGTAGCACCACCAGCAGGGTTATGGTTTTTGTCTCATGACTGATGGATCAGCCCAATATTATGCCAAGTCATAAAATAGTCATGAAATGCAATCTATGGTTGCATTTTTGTACCGGAACACATATTGTCCGGGTTTTTTTGTGTGTCGCTCAGGACTAAATGTCAATGTAAAGTCAATTAGGATCCTTTTTTCGTGATGGACACACAAATGAAACGCATCCACGGATCGATGCAACGGTCGGAGCTAGTGACAAAGACAAAGACCACTTACGGTATCCAGAACTATCAACCACAAGAACCACTATCAACGTTCAAGACCTTACTAAGCGGTTTTGTTGCCTAAACCTAATGTTCATATTTGTTGTCTAAACTTAACTTTTGTTTTGTAACGTAATGTCGTGCCGAAAAATAAGTCGTTTTCTGAGCGACACATAAAACAGACAATTTGTGTCTGTGTAACTATTTCACGAATTGTCGTTGCAGATTGCTTTGTGAATATCAGCTGCAAAATGGAGTCATAGAGCAAAGAGTCTGTTTCCTCACCTCGTTGGCCAATGAGAAGGGGATGACCAGCGTCGCCACCAGTATGTCCGCTGAAGCCAGAGACACCAGGAAGAGGTTTTGAGGGGGCCTCAGGGCTCGGCTGGTGAAAACCGCCAGCACGACCAGCACGTTACCCACCACGGTCCCCAGTATGATGACCGTGACCACCAGCACGATGAGCACCGACGCCACCTGCGAGTGAGGAGGTAGAGGAGGAGATCTCGGCGAGGAAGAGGAGGTCTGGTTGACGCTCTCCAAAGAAGAGTTTGGCGATGAAGTGGCCGGCGTTGTGGCAGTGAATACATCCGATAGGTCCATCCTGGTTAAATGTCTGGTGTTATGATATCCCCATTTTCTGTTTGGACTCCAGTGCGTTCACTGCGGACAGATTGTCTTCATGCCAGCCAGTGAAAAAATGACAGAAAGTACAAAAATGAAAAGAGGAATGAGAGAAAAACAAAGGGAGAGCAAAGCCAGTGAAAGAATCTGCCAAAAAAAAAGATGTCTCTTTGTTTACAGAAAAAAAACATCAAACAACATCCTTCACCAGCTTCAAAATATCAGATTTTAAATCTCTCAAATAAGAAAAACGCACATGAATGTCTTAAAATCCTTTCAGCGTCACAGCTGTGGTCAGTATTTCATATCATATTTGATCTAAAAACATACCGCTTCATCTCAGCGTTCCTGCTGCAACAAAAGCAGGATTTGCAGGATTTAAGTTAGGATAAAAAATAAAAAAAGTCATACCTTTTAAAATGTCCATTTAAAAGCCCATCTGAGCCCAGAGGTTGACACACTAAAGCTACAAGACTCGCCTACTTATTCCCAATGAGATGCAAGGAAATAAAGCGAGACATAAAAATAGGAAAGCATATGCATGCGCAAGTTGGAGCAAGAACAGAAACCCTATTTGGAATGCATGGTAGCCTCATACTGCTGCACTCCGAAAGAGATCAATGTGGCAGAAAGAAGGGATTGAAAAGTAGCGAAGAAACAGCCGAAAAGAAAAAGACTGAATGGGAAGAAGAGGAGGACGAAGAGGAGAACAGAACAGAAAACCAAAAAAAACAAGACGTCCTCACTTTCATGCGTGTCGTTGCCGTGCTGAGTGACACTGCTGCTGCCGCCGCTGCTGTTCACTGATCCTCCACTGCTGGAAAAGAGAAGAGAGGAGGAGGAGGAGGGTGAGAGAGAGAGAGAGAGAGAGAGAGGGAGGCTAGAGATGAAAGGAAAGAGTAGGAGATGCACGAAGAGGAGAGAGGAAGAGAAGAACTGATGCTTGAAAGGAGAAGAAAAAAGCCAAGAAAATAAGGAAGGAAAGAGAGAGAGAGGGAGAGAAGGGAGGAGAGGTGGATGAAGGGGGAGATGAGAGAAAGGTATGAGACAGGAGAGGACACTACGAGAAAGAGTGGGAGGAAGAGAATGAGAGGAAGGAAGGAAAACGAAAACAAGGAGATGTAGGGGTGAGAAGAGGAGAGGAGGACAGAAAAACAAGAGGATGAATGCAATGAGAAATGAAGAAGAGGAGGGCACAACGCGAGAGAGTGGGAGGAGAGATACAGGGACGACAAGAGGAAAGTAAATGAAAAGAAAAAGAGGACAGGATAGGGAGTAAGAGGAGATCAGCAGGGGGAGGGAGGGAGGGAGAGGTAAATACAAAGAAGACAAGAAGAGATTAAAAAGAGGAGAGGTGAAGATAAAGAAAAGGGGAAAATGAGACAGGAGAAGATTGGAGAAGACAGGGTGAAGAGGATGGAGGAAAGGAGGACAGAGAGAAAGAGAGGAGAGTCTACGAGGATGGTGGAAGAGGAGAAGGAACAAGGATAGAGGAGAGGAGAAGAAAAAGAGGAGATGAAACAAGCAAAGAGGTATCGAGGGGAAGAAAAGGAGATAGCAGGACATGAGGAGAGAGAGAGGAGGGATGAAGAGAGGAGAAGATAATGGAAGAGAGGACGGGAAAGGCGAGAGGAAAGAAAGAAAACAAGACAGGACATGGAAAGAAGAGGGGAGGGGAGGAAACAAGTGTAGAGGAGAGGAAAGGAGAGGAAAAGAAATGCAAGACACGAGGAGAGGTTAGGAAAGAGGAGAGGAAACAATGATAGAGGAAAGACAAAGTAGAGAGGAGACAAAAGATTAAAGGAAAGGAAAAAGAGGACAGTAGAAGAGAGGAAACAAAAGGTAAACAGGTTACATGGAAAGGATAAGAAAGACAGGAGAGGAAACAACAATAGATAAAATGAAAAGAAAAAGAAAGAGGAAAGGAAAATAAAAAGAAGAGAGGAGAGGAGGCAGTGGGGATAGGAAAGGAAAAAGAGGACAAGACAAGAGAGGAAACAAGGAACAGGAGAGGATAAGAAAGAGAGGAGAGGAATACAATGATACAGGAGAGAAGAAGGAAAAATGGAGAGAGGAGAAAAAGAGAGGATACAAAAGAGGAGAGAAGGAAACAAAAAGAGGAGACTTGAGGGGAGGATTAGATTGAGAGCAAATGAAAGAAAACTGCTAAAAGAGACAGAATCAACTTTTCAGTGATCGTCAATCGATTCCCATTTAACCTGAGATGAGTGGAGAGAGACTGACAAACCTTCATCTCTTTTTATTTCATCAGGCTCACTGATGCTCTTAATTTAGCCGCCTGGCACCGAGCGATGTCATGTAGGCAGAAGAACCGGAGCTTCGCCTGCAGCGCGGCGACTTACAGTGAACACAGCACATGCACGCTGTGACGCTCACACGCCTCTTATGACAGCTTCACTGGCTGGAGACCTCTGCAAACCACACATCACAGAAAGCCCACGTGACATGAATCCAGGCCGGGGAAGTAATCCCATGATGCCACAGCCCGTAGGCACACTGCAGATATATTTATTTATATTCATACAGTAATTTCTTCCCACTGTACTCGCTGCCGAGCTGGATAAACATCAACAAGCTGCACTCAGGGGGGGGGGCGTTCAGAGCTGTTTATCCAAACTAAAGAGCATTCGAGGCTTCGGGTCGGCGTGAATAATGAAAATTCACACGTCACCACCGAGTGAGTTCGGGGTTTGACTCGCTATCAGAAGAAAGAAATTAAATAAAAAGAATTGTGCTGCATATTTATGCTAAACAGCATGGAAACAACCAGTATGCGCTATTCTTGTAACTGATAATAGTTTACTAAGAGCTCAGGTTAAGTGTTAAAATCCAACTGATGCGTTCCAGAAATAGACCCATTGGTTTGTGGACTGCCGTTATGAAGCCTCAACTTAGGCATTTTGGCTGTAGCCATGTTGGGTTTTGTTTTTTAACCAGAAGTGAGACGAGGGGGTTGAGCTGAGTACAACCGGACGCTAAATACAACAGGATATTAAGGCGACCAAAAATGTTACAATTAACTTCCATGAACTGATACACACACTGTGAAAGGGTTAATGCTGTGAGACAGAAACACGGACAAATCTCAGCGGCCATTTGGTCGTCGCCATCTTGACTCTTTGCAACCTCTGAAAAGAAGTTAGCATAGTTGGAATGCGAAGGAGTGACGTTGTGACGCCGTATACGGCTCTGGTCAATCACAGTAAGCCCCGCCCTAAGGCATCCCCTGCTTTATGGTCTGTTTGACTCTAAATGGACCATAAGTTACTAAATGAACATCATGCTGTATTGAAGAAGACTTGAAACTAGAGATTGAGACCATAAACTCATGTTTACAATGTTTACTGAGGTAATAAATCAAGAGAGAAGTAGAGTCATTTTCTCATAGACTTCTATACAACCAGAGGAGTCGCCCCCTGGTGGACACTAGAGAGAATGCAGGTTCAAGAGACTCTTCAGCATCGGCTTCACTTGGCAGAACCGGAGGTTGCTTCCTGGTTCCAGGTAATGTTCACCATCCTGGTTTAGCTGTAAACATGCTAACATTTGCAAACAAGCAAAGTAAGACAATCACAAAAACTGTAAGTCTGTTTGCTTTAGAAGTTTAGAAAACCTGAAATATACTCAAAGAATAAAAGCAGAGGAAGAAGAAGTACTCAGACATTTTACTTTTACTGACAGTTAACTCCAAAATCAGGTGAGACAGGTGAGAGCAGAGAGAGCTGACGACCAGATGGATTCAAGGATAATTCACTGTCATAATGCAACACACCAAATGCAGTTGTAGCCCATTTACTACCAGAGTAAAAACATAAAAAGCAACAAAACAAAAACAGAAGTGCATTCCTGTGCATTGTTTAAATATTGCATTAACAGCAGCAACAAAACGAATTCTCTAGCATTAACAAATTCAACCTCAGGGAAACTTCATCCATCAACTTTGACTGTGTTTGAGCACCGAGCATCTTTTTAGCACCTGCATTCTCTCTACTGACCAGCAGGGGGCGACTCCTCTAGTTGCAAAAAGAAGTGTGATTGTATAGAAGTCTATGAGAAAATGCTCCTACAGTCCAACGGGTGACGTCACGACCGCTACGTCCACTTCTGATGTGCAGTCTACGGTCTTGTCCTTAAACCTCTTAGTTTTTGTTGCCAGCATGGTTCTGTGCTGCAGGGGCTCGCACCAACACACTTATATCCCTCAAAACATAATAAACTTACTTTTTGGAAGGTCTCACATATGAACCGTTGTGAGGATACGTTGCACAGGGCAGCTGTGTGGCTCACAGATGTGTATCTGATGGAGGCTTCGATATACAAACAAAAGTTGTCAGTGGGATCAATTCATTGTTCTTTCATTGACAGTAAGAAACACATCACCAGACTATATCATATATCATATCATAAGTGTGGTACGTGTTGATGTTGTTTTCACGGCTGCTTACAGACACGCTGCTCTGATTTATTATCGCTTTATTATGACAAAACAAACAATTGCCTCCCTACACAGATAGACAACATACGCATTCAGAGTCATGTCTGTCTACCTGATCAATCATAATCAAACATCGGTCCTCTGCAACCTAAAGGAAATATCTCTTCAGCTGTTCACTACGTCTGTCTGCCATTTGATGCTGGGCGGGTTGTGTACGGGGGGGGGGGGGGGGGGGGGGGGGGGTTATCCGAGCTAAACGAGGCTAAAAGGAGACGCTGGGTGAGAACACTCCCGATTCATTTATTTATAAGGATTTAGTTTGGACGAGGAGTCCTACGTCAGCTAACTTTAGCTTGTGTGTGGGTGATGCCAGAGGCTGTTCTGGACCCAGCAGCTCCCCGACGGTACCGACATACTGTACCTGTGTTGAGATGCGTTTAGTCGGGGTTGGAATACAAAACCTGCACCTTTGTGGGTCGCTGATACCTCCAAAAAACTGCGCAGCTCAACATAAGCTGTGGAGGAGTTGCAAGAAAGTGTGTTAGGATTTACCCCTGAGAGGTTTCAGTAGATGAGAAAAGGGCCTTGCTCAAGGGCACATGAGTCTTACATTTTGTGGGAAGAGAGAAAGACTGATCCCCCCCCCCCCCCCCCCCCCCCGTATCTCTGCAGACTCAGACCCAGAGGACGGATCCAACAACAGCCTGCTTAAAAGTCTCTGCGAAGCCTCGAAGTAAACTTTCTGCGATTTGTATCCATTATATTAAAATAATGCGCACAGCTGTCCAAGGAAACTTCCTCTAATTTAGATTTACAGTTTGTCTAGGACTATTTAGTCTGCCACAAATTCTATGATGTATGAATTTTTACACAAATTACATGAACAGTAGGGCCCTCTTCTAACAAGAAAACACAAACAGGAAACATTATCAGGAGGCGACTTTTCCCCTTCAATCGATACGTGCCATCACTCAACAGGTGGTCTTAGTCAGGCTGAGACGCCATCCTGCAGTGCTCGCACTCCAGACAAGATCCATCGCTGGACTACAAGGGCCATGGAGTCTGAGTCTGCACTGAACCTATAAACTCAATAAATCATTTTGCACCCTGACAGTTGAAGTGTTCTCCTGGTTTAGCTTCTGTTCTCTGCAGCGGCCTTCGAACCTAAAAGTGACAAATTAATACATTAAGTTATCTTTCATGTTCTCTGATTTGGTATTCAGTGTAGAAAGAAACAGCATGATGCACGAGTATTATCCTACTAAAATCACCTGATAATACATGCAGAGTGAAACGTGGGAATGTGTGTTGTGTTGAATAAAATTAAGAAAAATGAAAGGAAAAGACAAAAAGGTCGAAGGGTGGTGATAGCAGATTATTCAGTTTGAATAAATGGATAAAAAAACATTATTAATCAGAAAAATGCCACAGAAAATGTGAAGTATTAATTTGTTTCAAGGAAAGAATGGCGGTTCTTCTGATTTATTGTCGGCCCTGTGCAGCTCTGCAAGTGGAAACTGTGGAGAAGCATTACAGCCCGTAGACACTCAAGTTTCACTGAGATGCTGCAGCAGAGGTTTTGGGAAAACAGCCCAAATCCTGTTTGACAGCTCTGCGGCAACTACTGAAAAAAAGCGAGCGAAGAACCCGAAAGGAAGAAAAAAAAAAACAACTCTCCATTTTCTTTTCTTTTTTCACTTAATAGCCTGGAGAGTGAAGCGAGAGGTGACGTCTGAGGACCCTCAGAGTGAGTCATATCGCCGACTCTGATGGAGAGAGAGAGAGAGAGAGACAGAGACAGAGAAAGCGAGAGAGAGAGAGAGAGAGAGAGAGACAACATAGAGAGGAGATAAACACCAGGCAGTCAAACAGGCCAATACGATAACTCGTCAAGTTCAAAAAAACAGAACGGGATCTTCCGTTCAGTAATAGAATATAAACTACGAAGAGGCACGGGTCATCTTTGTGTCTTTTTAATTCAAGTGGTTTTACAGACGAGGTTGTACCTGGTGGGTCAGCGGTGAACGTGTAAACAACGTTAGCTCTATAACGTTTGATCGGCTACGGCTCGGTCTACAGAAGGCGCCATCTGTTCTCCGAGGGCCGGAGACTGTGATGTAAAATAAAATGATTTATTTAAGCCTATATTATATCTTTACTTTCTTACAATATGGATGTAGTCAAATCGGACATGTAAAAACACAGTGGAAACAGCAAGCTAACGTCAGCTAGCTAACACGCCAGCTGCCAAATGAGAGAAATGTAGAAACGTAACGCTTCATCTACGCACTCGCCGGGTGAAGCGAACGACACAAATTAAGCCCCAATTATCAGGTACACTATTATGTTCCCCTCTGTGGAGGTCTGCTTTAAAAGATTTGCGAGCCATCCGCGTGGTCAGAAAATGTTGGACGTGCACCGACGGGCGAAGAAGCTGCCGCACGGATGTCTGATGGTGCGACGTCACAATTTGCGTAAACTTGGTGGGAACACAGCATAGAGCATTAATGGTGTTGCACTCGTTTGTGATGGACGTAGTTTAATGAAGGATGAAAAAGGAGAGCTTGAGAAAGGTTTAAACTCTGCATGAATGTGGAGGTTCCAGACGCGTACTGACCCCTTTAACCTGCTGCTGTAACAGCCTCCACTCTTCTGGTTTCAGGATTTAATTCAGCTGTTTGATCCTGACTGCAGGGATTTGCTCCCGTTGGTGTTGTACGCGGGTTGAGGTCAGGTTCCTTCACCCCAAACTGGGAAAACCATTTTTTTATGGAGCTGGCTTCGTGCAACAGGAAAAACTGGAAGCACGGTGTTGTCTAAAATATCACTGTTTTCTGCAGAGTTAAGATTCCCCCTTTTCACTGTAAAATTGGTGGTGCCCAAAAAACCCAAGAGTAAGTGGAAAGGCTTGTTTACATACTTAAAAGACAGAAACAATCCTCTAATCTAACAGAAGAACAAAACATATATTGAAAATGTATTTTTGGTGGCCAAAGCTTCGATATCTGTCATGTGAAAGTTGCATTCACAACTTCCAACGTAACTTTTTAATACCAAACTTTCTAATTAATATGCGCATTGAGTTTAGAGAGAAAGACAGAAAAGGGAAACCAAGAAACGCCTCCTGCTCGATTCGGCTGAGTGGCACTCATGGGTGCAAAGTAATGAGAATTGATTCTTTGCTTCAAGACGTCCAGCGTCTTTCTCATGAATCTAGTTGTGTGGAAGCAGATCTCTGTTGCTGTGGATCTCCAGAGACACGAGTCTCAATAACAGCAGAGAAACGGCCTGTTGAACTCTTCTGTGATCGTTGTGCTGCTCCTGTAGTTCCTCTGTAGAGTCTCATGTGACTATTTGGTGATGTTAAGGAGGCAAAACATGTAAACATCAATGTTTTACCTCAAGTAAAAAAAAAGAAACAAAATGGTGCCAATACTGCTATAAAACAACATGTTTTTTTAGGGTATTTTTTTTAATTAGACGATGAACGATGTCATGCAACCAGAGATGATCTTTCTAACCTTTCAATAAGCCAATTTCACCAAACAGAAATTGAATGAGACATAAAGGGATGGGCACCGTGAGGATTGTATCAATACATTTCATATCGCCTGTAATGGGATTAAAGAACAGGCCGACCAGGGGCCAAACAGCTTAGGGGGCCGCTGGGCTTGAGCCTCTGTCTGAAGTTACTAACATTTATCGTTTGGGAAGTAACAAATCCAAAATATTCCGCATTTTCGAGTCGTGTATTCGTCCCGTCCAGGCGGCAACCTCCGTTTCTGAAAGGTGAAGCCAATGTTGAAGTGCATTCTCTCTACTGTCCACCAGGGGGCGACTCCTCTGGTTGTATAGAAGTCTATGAGAAAATGACTACTTCTCTCTTGATTTATTACCTCAGTAAACATTGTAAACATGAGTTTATGGTCTCAATCTCTAGTTTCAAGTATTCTTCAATACAGCATGATGTTCATTTAGTACATTATGGTCCATTTAGAGTCAAACAGACCATAAAGCAGGGGATGCTTTAGGGCGTGGCTACACGGTGATTGACAGGTCTCTACCAGAGACGTATACGGCGTCTCTACGTCACTCTTCCTCAGTCCAAATATGGACACTTTTGTTCAATAGTTGCAAAAAACCAAGATGGCAAAGGCCAAAATACCGAGCTGGAGGCTTTAAAACATCAGTCCACAACCAAATAGGTGACTATAGTCACGTCCCCGGTGTGTAAAGGTCTTTTTGCAGCATTAAGTCAATATTCTTCAGGGTTTATATGAAACAAAATCCTATAAATAAAAACAATACAATACGATCTGGAGCTGTGACGGATTTTGGTAATTTCTTTTCAGTATTTACTGTGAGATTTGGGGGAGTTGGTGGAGACCAAACCAGAGCCAAAAGGAGCCTGACTATTGGTCACCAATCTGAATGAAAGCTAATGTTGCTCCATATAATATATCAACCATATTACCGTTATAAGGTGACTAGGTATTTCTCAGTGTAAAATATCATATCATGATTTTTTTCATGTTTTAAGTAACTGAACAAAACAACCAAACTAATGTCGCATTGTTTAAAAGAAATATACCAAAAAAACACCAAATTATGTTAAGTTTCTTTAAATATGCATCTGTTACTTCAAAGTCCACAGAAACCTCGACACATGGGCATGAATTAGATTCACCACACGACACTTAAAAAAGGTAATTTTAAAAGCTGCTTCACCTTTTACTTCCAAAAGAACACCAGGAGCCAGCAGTCGAGTTTTCATTAAAACGTAATTATGACCGTTGTGTTAACAGCAAGCCAAATTAATCAGAGCACACAAGGCCAAAATGGCTCTTAAGTTACCACACGACCGGCTGCTGACGAACAATGTAGCAATTAAAAGGCTATTTTTTGTTAAATGTAGTTCGGCGCAGCGCTCGCTCCACATCCAAACACACCGGGGCTACATTACATCACTCTCAGCTAACTTCACAATTAAAACTGAGGGCAAATGAAACTTAAGAGTCCGGTCTGTTTATTCAAAAGCTGTTATTCATCTTCCTCTGAAGGCGTTTTCATTGCTTTAGAGGAAATACATAAAGTGTTGACAGTGTGCAGGAAGCTGTGAATACTTGGTCGGTGTCACAAAAGTAGGTTTTCATTTCTGGGTGTCATTTTATTCTGTTAAACTCCAGAGGATGAACTATGTCAAACTTTATGTCAGCAGTTACTGAAACATGTCATCTAAGTGAGGGGCGGGACTTGTACTCCTCTAGCTGTCATGTAGGACTATATATTTTATTATAATCATAACCAGCAGCTCATTACATCTAATGAGTTCTGTGGTGGTGGTTCAAAGGCGATCCGGTGGTACGCAGAGAATAATAAAGAAAGAAATGCAGACGAGGTAGGTGTCTGAGACCGAAGAGTTTTCTTTTTTTAATGCGTCTTTTGTGATCCGATGCACCAGCTGAACACATTTCATTTCCTGTGAAGTCTTCACAATAAAAGTCTCCCGTTATTTGTGCTGCTTACTCTTCCTCCTTACAGTGTTAGTAGACTTGATTTATTGAAGAATGGCCGCTAACAAAGCGGCGCTAATTGGATGAGAAACACATTTAATTTCTTTCAAAATAAAAGCCCACTGTTACTTTTTCTTCTTACTCTTCCTCCCTGCAGTTTTAGTAGACTTCTTTTATTGAAGAATAGCCGCCAACAAAGCTTTGTTTATTCTGTGAATAACATGTTCAATTTCCTGTTTTTCAAAATAAAAGTCCCGTTATTTTTGCTGCTCAGTCTTCCTCCCTGCAGTTGTACTAGACTTGTTTAATAGCAGCTAACAAAACTCTGCTAATTTGGTGGATCAACACATTTAATTTCCGAAAAATTCTTCACAATAAAAGTCCCGTGTTATGTTTGGTGCTTACTCTTCCTCCCTGCAGTATTAGCAGACTTGTTTTTATTGAAGAATAGCTGCTAACAAATTATTCACAATAAAAGTCCCCCGCAATTGTTTTTTATTTAAAAGGTTTTTATTTTGAAGCTACAAAAATCAGGAAATATTGGGTTTTTTTGTCAGTAGTAACTGAAAAGGACTCCAAAGGAGCCAAAACAACTCAGCATGTGGTCTGGCTGATTGAATCCCAATACGAGCAAAATACGATCTCTGAGACAGACTTGACAGTTAATGCGTGCGGGCATGATTGGACAAAAAGACAAGTGTAACCACAACTTAAGTTAACCGAGATGTAGTGAACATGATGAATTGATGAAATCTGCTGTAACATCTGTGTGACACGACCTGATCCCTCTGAAACATCTGTCCTGTAGAAGCCACCAGACTACCCTGTGTTTATCTCAACTGTCTGCGCCACAGAGCAGAGTCCGTCCCCCTCCTCCTGTAGGATCAGCAGCTCCCCTACTGTCTGCTGCCCGTGGACCACAATGCACTGCTCTGCGCCCTCCGATATGACCACCTCCACCAGCTCCTGTTCCGTCCCTGAGGGCAGCGAGTTGTCTATGGACAGGCCGTCTGCGTGGACGTAGACGACATGTTGGATGTTACCTGAAGCCTCCTCGTCTCCTCCCGTCCCAGTTTCTTTCCTCGCCTCCTTTTCCTCCACTTTTCCTCGTCCCCTTTTCCGCCTCACTTGACCCTCCTCCTTCTCTCCTTCCCCCAGAGGAAGCGAGCTCTTCTTGGGTCGGCCTCTGATCGGCTTCGGGTGACCGGAGCCAGAAGAAGCCGACTCGTGCACCTCCTCCTGCGTCGCTCTGCTGCTTTCCGTCTCCTCTCCGTGTCCTTCCTCCGACTCGGCCGCCTTCACCTCCTCCTGAGTTCCTCCCTCGGTCCTGTGCTGAGCTTGGTGCCTCAGCAGACTCTGTCTCACCGTGTATGAAGCACCGCAGTGGCAGCTGTACGGCTTCTCTATCAGGTGGGACGACTTTATGTGTCTCCGCAGCTTCGTGGCCAACGTGTAGCCTGAGAGCAAACATCAAAAAACCAACAATCCATAAAACATTATTCTGTTGAAAGAAATATTTTGGAAAACATTTTAAAGACCTCTTTGCAGTGAAGTTTAAAATTGGATTTTCACTTTATTGCTTTCTTTATTTCTTTATGTTCATTCGTGCTCTTGGAACTTTAGGTTGAACAACTCTCTCTCTTTTTTTTTGTTCTAGAATTTGTATGTTAAGAGTTTGCAAACATTTGAATGAAAATGTCGTTTTTGAAAGGCTAAACGCCAACAAATATGGATCGAAGCAGAATGTTTCATCGGATAAAAACGTGTGGTGAAATCATAATAATATATTTTTGTTCAATACATTTAGACTTTACAACACTCTGGAGTTATTGGAAATGTTTTGATCACACGAGTTGGAAACAAGGCAGCCACCAGTGAAATGTAACTCTAAAAGAGTGTAACACTATTAATGTTAGTGGAGCCTGATCTTTATCTGCAACTGCGCAGAAAGAACGAGTAGACATGCAAGAAGAAAACTAACTGCAGCATTTGGATGTTGATTTAGAGTTCAAATGTCAATGTTGTGACTGAAGCTTCAAACTACTCAGTACGGCATTAAAAGGTAGTATAAAACCTCCAGTGTCTCCAGAGAAAGACGTGTGCAGGTTGGGGCTGAAGACAAGTTTAAAATAAAACTAGAATTACAGCCTCGAGGTTGTTTGCCTCCGCCAAACAGTCTACAGTTTACATCCACGTCTGTCCAAAATGTCATCAATTCATCATTGTATTTGTGTGAAATTGTCATAATTAGCATATGAATTCTTGAGTTCTGGCCAAAAAACGTGTTTTTGTGAAGTCACATTGACCTTTGACCGCCAGGTTCTAATCAGTTCATCCTGAAGTCAAAGTGAATGTTTGCGCCAAATTTGAAGAAATTCCCTCAAAGTGTTGCTGAGATATCGCGTTCACGAGAATAGAAAGGACCGACCCGAAAACATGAAAGACAATATCTCTGGCTCTGCCGCATCGATTTTCATTTAAGACATGATTTATTTTTTCAAAAGCTGTCCACTGGGAGTCTGTAACTGTGACGGTGAGTTGTGACTGCTCTCTACTGGTATTCAGAACAAGAGCGACTGGACATTGTTGTGAAATTCAGCATTTTATTGTGAAAGCACAAAAGAACACATGAAGATGGATCTAATTGTGATAATGAATGATAGAGCTGCAGTCACCAGTAGACAGAGCAGCTCTACGGAGCTCTCGCTGCGCTCATTCGTGTCTTGAAAACAGTGATTTTTGATTGTTGATGGACAAAAAAGAGAGTGAATATTTACGTATGCCAAGTGGCCAGAAACACAACTTGTTCTACGTCTGCAGGATGGAACACGTTCACCAACGTTAAGAGGTGATAACATAGACATGTTCCAGCTTGTTGTGTGCAGCTTTAAAGCCACTTTGAGGAGAATTTCAAAACTTGGCCATAAAAAAAGTGGCACGCTGCCACAATCCCAGTGATAAGGACGGTGGTGCTGAGGGGATTTGGCATCCCAAATGGGGGACGAGAGATTAAAGCACTTGTCCCCACAGCCAATTTCCTCCCTTGATTTTTCTTCTCATAATCTTAATGACTTTTAAATTATGCTATTGTGTTCTAACCTTTTCCGCAGACGGGGCAGCGATGGGGTCTCTCTCCGGTGTGCAGCCTCTCGTGTGACTTCAGGCTGTGCGGGTCCCTCAGTGACTTCCCGCAGTAGCTGCAGAGGAAACCTCCCCCCGTGTGGGAAAACATGTGCCGACGGAGGTCTGGTTTCTGGGAGAAGCTCTGGTCACACTCGCCGCAGGGATACGGCTTCTCCCCGTTGTGAGTTCTCAAGTGAGACTCCAGGTTCCCTGAGAGGCGGACAGTCAGAGGGAGCGAGGCGCAGTGAATATGCATTCGTGCGATAACGTGTGAAAAGACTTGGTTCTCTCACAAAATTGATGTTTTCACTTTGACAAATGAAAACATAAACTGGGGGAATTGATCACAGCAGGAGACGGGATCCTCTTAGAACTTCTATACAACCAGAGGAGTCGCCCCCTGATGGACAGCAGAGAGAATGCAGCTTTAAGACACTTTTTAATGTTGTTTTTAACTTTCTGCCGTTTTGTTCATTGATTCTGTTATTTGTGTGTTTATGTGGTGGCTGTGTGGGACACGACCGCTTTGTAAATGTAATTCAAAACAGTTCAGTTGAGCTCAAATGATTCATCACTTCATACGCTCACTTGGCATTAACGTATCGGAGCAGCCTGCTGGCCCTTCAACAGAGAACTGACCGCAGCAGCGTCATCAAACTGAGCTGTTAAACAGCTCGTAGCAGCTCCAGGATCAGTCTCAGGGCCTCTGACATTACCTTTCTGACTGAAGCACTTTCCACAGTGCTGACAGACGTGAGGTTTCTCTCCCGTGTGGAGCTTCATGTGGTTCCTCAGAGAGCCGGAGTTAGCCAGCAGCTTGGGGCAGACTGTACACTGCACCTGAGGGAGGAGAGAGAAAAAACTAAATCAAAAGGCAGCATATCTTTTTCTTTCTCTCTTTTTGAATGCGGCCAAGTTCAAACTGCTGTTCCGGGAGAATAAAACAGACCTGCATGCTAATTCAAAGATGTTAAGAGACAGATTTTTAGATCGAGCTGAGCGGTGCAGAGACAGAAACACAATCTTTTTTAGAAACTGCGTTTCAAATTGTGAAATAGCTGCCGGGAAGGTGAAGAGGCAGCAGCCATTAAAAAAAAGGAGAAATCTGCACATGAATGAAAAATGAATGAATTAAGCTGCCCACTGTCCTCCTTATTAAAACAGCAAATAACTTGAAAATGTCACCACACACGAATGAACGAGCACTTAAAGTGAACCGCTGGGTTTTTATTGTAAACAAGCAAAAGTTATATTTTGATTCACTTTGAATCTCCAGAACTTATTGTGTGTTTCTGTGAGTTGAACGTATTTCCTTCCTCATAAAACATTTATGGAGATGATTTTTGTTGCCGCCTTTAGCTGATTTATTCTATTATATATATATTATACTATAGTTATTCTACACGTTACTTTATTATACTTATTAACACCCATACAATACTGCATTAAATACTAATACTAAAGTATTTACTTGTTATATATTTTGTCTATACTATATATTATAGATATTACTATCTTTCACCTTACAATATCTTATATTCCATAATACATCATAATTTGACATATTATACTATATTATGTTAATATGTTACAGATTTTAGGGCTGTCAATAACAACTAAATACTATTAATTCATTTGTTATTATTATTATTATATATTAATTTTCCTGCAAAAAAACAAATCAAACATTTAATTTTAGTCGATTCATTTTTGACAAACCGCTCTGTGATTGTTTAATGCGGCACAAAACAAAACATGAATTAAATATTAAACGTTAGCTAGCTAGCGTTAGCTCGGATGCAGCGACACAAAGTCACGACAAAGAGACGAACTGCAGCAGGAAAAGCTTTTAATCGCGTGGTGAGAAAATATGACCCTGATATGTATATATATCATTTATATTATTTTATTTAATATATATATATAATAATATATAATTTATATTCGTACCTCTTAATGATTTTAACTCACATGTATCCTTTATGTGTCTGGTTTAATTGTGTTTATCGTGGTCGCGCATTGAGCAGCACATTGGACACTTCCTCCTGGAATCAAATGTTATTTAAATACAGTTCTTCTTGTATTAACATCATCAGTCTGATGCACACTTTTAACAAAGGTTTGTTGAAGCTGCTGCTATTAAACAAATCACGTTACCTTAAAATTTTGGCCTCTAAATATATTTTTTAAATTGTATTATATATTTTTGTATAACTTTTAGTATTTATATATCTTTTAATCTCTCTCTTTGTATGTACTACGTCTGTCAAAAGAAACATATTTCTAAACTAAAGGTTTATTTGATCTAATCTAGCCGTTGTTGCCTCCACCTGTAGATCAGTGTGACGAGAACAAACGTGGATCCACTGATAGAACCAGCAGCTCCACTGGAGGTCTAAACCCCCCACAGGGAACCTTCACCAGCGCGGTCAACTAGTACCACCCCCCTACCTTCGGAAGCTGAGTGTAAATCCTTCTGCTGCAGTGAAGCAGGCGGTGGATGCGCAGCGAGGGCCGGCGGGCGAACGCCTTGCCGCAGTGCTCGCAGACGTAGGGTTTCTCCCCGGTGTGAAGGACCAGGTGCTCCTTCAGGTCCCGCTTCAGCCCGTAGGACTTCTCACAGTGAGGGCAGGAGAACGGACGCTCGCCGCGGTGACTCATCTGCAGATAACACCGTTATTATCATCACGAGTGAGACGTGTTTTCACTGCTGTTGCTTCTCACTGGGACGAGTAGATTGCTACCCTGCATGATGACTAAGCTCGTGGTCATCAAGGGAGCATTGAGTAAAAGGAAGGAGAAACACCCACTGTTTAAAAAAAGCCACCGGTGACGTGTTGTTGTTTGTCTGAGGCCATTTAGCTGTCAAGTCCGCGAGCAACGAGGATAAAATCGTCTTTTGTAAAAGAAGATAAAGAGCAGCCGAGAAAGAGGGAGAGAAACAAACATCATCTGACAATGTCGGTGTAAGTGTTACCACATTAATAACAAGGAATGTCTGCACACAGACGGTCAGTATGTTTGTGGTCATTTAGAAAAGAAATGTCTTCATCACATCATGCCGTGTTGAAGAAGACTTGAAACTAGAGATTGAGACCATAAACTCATGTTTACAATGTTTACTGAGGTAATAAATCAAGAGAGAAGTAGAGTCATTTTCTCATAGACTTCTATACAACCAGAGGAGTCGCCCCCTGGTGGACACTAGACAGAATGCAGGTTTCATGATCCAATCTTTAGAGGCTGTTTGATAACGGCCCACATTAAAATACAACAACGCAGCAATAAATACTATATTAAACTGGCAGATATCAATAAAATCTCCTTTTGGACTGATGAAAGAAAGGAAAGAAAGAAGTTCTCTCACATCCTGCACTGTACCTGATGGGCTCTGAAGCTTTCTGCTGAGGTGTAGTTCTTCCCACACTCTTGGCAGCTGAAGGGTTTCTCCTCCGTGTGGCTGAACTGGTGCTTCTTCAGGTGACCGATCTGGTAGAACTTCTTCCCACAGCTGGAGCACCTGTACCGCCTCTCTCTGATCTCCGGATCCCACGAGAGAACCGTCTCCTCGGCAAGGACCTCGTCGGGCCCCGAGGTCCTCCTCTCGGGAACCGCCTCGTCTGGAGGAGGCGCGGCGGCGGTGTCCTCGGCGGAGCTCCGGCCCCGTCCCTCCGTCTGTTCGGGCGGTTGCTTCCCGCGGCCGCTCACACAGTGAACGCGTCGCGGTTTGGCAGCCAGGCGGGAGCTGCAGCGGACGGGACGGTCTGTGGGTTCACGGTGCGTCTGTCTGTCCACAGCAGCCGGGACACCACATGTGCCGTCTGTCTGTCCACCTGATGATGTGATATTGTCCGGGGTTTCCTTCACTCTCCTGTTCCTCAGGTGTGTGATCCGATGACTCCTCTTGATGCACCTGCGCCGTTCTTCCTCTTCCTCCTCCTCCTCCTCCTCCTCCTCAGTCTCTTGAATGACAGAAACGTCGGCGGCTAAAGTCTCCACCGCGAAATCTGTCCAACAAAAGAAAGAACAATGACAGTGAAGCCGTGTGAAACGGGTTAGTTGATTTCAGAGATAATGTATCAGCAACAACTTTGATAATCGATTAATCATTGAAGTCATTTTTTCATGCATCAATTGCAAAACCTGATCAGCTTACAGATTCTCAAATGTCAAGATTTGCAAATTTTCTAGGTTTTACAGCTTCGTCAACTGAATATTTCTCTGTCTGTCTCTCTCTCTCTCTCTCTCACTCTCTCTAACCACAAAGTATCTATCGACTGTCTAACACACACACACACACACACACACTGCTGTCGATGGTTCTGAAACAAAGTTGTTGATAAAGTGGTAAAGGTCAAACTGATAGCAGTTATTGTAAACACAAACACTTATGTACTTTACTATGTATCTTTATGCTCATGAAGGATTTTATGAAGTGAATCTGTAAAGTTACTAGTAACTGTATCTGTTACATACGTGCAGTAAAACTGTATTAACTTGAATTCTAGTGAAATATAAAGTAAAACAGAACAACTACCCTCATAGTTCACTTAAGTGCAGTAAATGTATTTAATTACATATTTATACACATGAACATGTTCTGTATGTACACCGTGTGCCTACTCATATTCATGTACAGTATCTACAATAAATGTCACATCTTGCTGTTTTTCTTCTGGTAGAATTTCCACTTGTTTACATTCCGTTGACCTGATAGTTTTAGTTTCATTACTTTGAATTCATTGAAATCTCCTCGTATCTCCTCGTTATTGTACTTCTGGCCTCTACTGCAGCTTTCTTTTCTCCCTCTGAATATAATTAATATTTGCGAGCACTGCAGGGATCAATTGTTTCTTATCTTATTATCTTTCATTTAGCATTCGTTATTGTTTTGGAAATGCTTTGATGATTTATAGGCTGAAGCTAACAGAAGAGCAAGAGTTTAATAAGATGGAGACACAGCCTGCTGCTGCTCGGTGGGTTTCTTCTCTGCATGGAGGTCCTCCTTAATGTCCCATCAATCACAGCACACAAATGCTGCTGAAGGATTAGCGGAGCGCATTATTCCTACATGACAAACGTGCTTCGATGATTCTGTTTTCTTTGTTCAGAGACGGTTCTTCCTCTTATTAATCGTCTCCAGCTGATCGGAGAGGTTCTTCTTCACGGAGCCGTCCAATGAGACGGATGTTCGTGACGCTAGATAATGAGGAGGTGCAGTGGACGCTCACTCATCTGCTGTGATCTTTGTCTTAACATGCAGGTCATTTCACTTCACTGTAACTGAGACTGTAATTATAACACTGGATGGTGAATGAGGGATGTTTCCACTGAACTCTGGAGTTAACGTCCCTCTAGCTCCTCCAGGTGGAGAGTGTGATTAAATATGAAGTGGGCTGAAGTGTGAGCCACACACTGTGATGACTCTATGAAGGGTTTACAGGTGATTAATGCCGGAGAAGCAGTAATCACACATTTAGGGTGCCAGACTGTGAGAAGGGGAGGACAGCTCTGGATTAAATGAAAAGCATCTTTCAGCTTATTGGACCTCATGAAAGTATTCTTATCTTAACTTTCTGTTGGTGTTTTTGTACTGTTGGCCATTTCAGCAGCTAAGCAGATGGATATTTCCCTCAGGAGTTGGTGGAGACCAAAAACAGAGCTAAAAGAGAGAGAATACTGGACTCACGTGGTGAGCTGGTGGACACAAACACAAAGACTTCAGGAGCCTTTAATATATCAGACGGGTGTGATTTATGAATTGTTGTAAATTTCTGCCGCCAAGAGGACAAAAAACGGACTAACGCAGCTTTACATCAACTGTCAGGTTTTTATCAGAACAAAATCCTACAATTAAAAATGATAGAAGTGTTTACGCTCTCAAGCTGTGAGAAAATAAAAATATTCAGTATTCCTCGTGACACGAGAAAGCTCCAATACTTCATGAGATGAGAGCTTCATCATGTAATTATGAGGGCAGATTTAGTTCAATGAAAAGAAGTTAAATGATGCTGAGTTACTGTGCAGCCTGAAGGCCTGTGCACTATGCTCTATGACCACCCGTCTGTCTGCCTGTAAACAGTCGTCACCTGTGTGTCCAGTGGAGTCGTGTTCGTCTGCTGTCTGACTTCTTCCCACCGCGTCTCCTCCTCCGTACAGCAGCAGCTCTGTTCCCGGCTGGATGTCCCGACACACGCGCAGACACGCCCCCACACACCCGGCCGCACACACCTCTCCACAGGCGCACTGCTCCGACACGTTCTGCTGGGCTCTGCTTCGCGCCCGGCAGGCAAATCTGAGGGGGAAATTAACGCAAAAGGGGAGATGTTAAACTGAATGTAAATGTGGTGCACATGTTTATGTGTATATAATCCCAGTTTAGAGTATTTGTACTGTAAGAACGGGGTCTGACGTGAAGAGGAATCTGTTTCATGAGGATGTTTCTTCTGAAACACAGTCAGAGATTACAGAGAACAGAAACGACCCGAGTGCATTGATGCAAATGAAGTCAGATATGACGATGGGACAATGGACTGTATGAACATAAACAGGTGTTAAAACTGGTTGCAGAAAATTGTTTTTTTCCCCAGTTTCACCTCCAACACAATATAAACCACAGCGTTGACAAACATATCAAACTCAATGTGGTAAAAAAGTCCCTTATGTTGTATTTTGCATTTTAAAAGTACTTCAAATAACTTATATTTTGTGTTTTTGTCGGTCCCTGTGGACTAAAGTGGTAGTGTTTCTGAGCACCATAGTCTCTGCTGGAGGATCTGGGTCTGTCCACGGTGGACCGGTCTCTGCTGGAGGATCTGGTTCTGTCCACGGTGGACCGGTCTCTGCTGGAGGATCTGGGTCTGTCCACGGTGGACCGGTCTCTGCTGGAGGATCTGGGTCTGTCCACGGTGGACCGGTCTCTGCTGGAGTCTGAGCTGAAGGAGGTTCTGGTGAACCTGCATGAGTTCATCTGGTTTCACCAGAATCCGACCCGGTGGCTCCGATGACGAGCTTTAAGAATAACTCTATAGAAACAGACCATCTTCTCTCTGATGGTCTCTGTACTGATGGAGGTCTGATAGAGGATCAGGACTACACTGAGACTGGTTCATATAGAGGATCAGGACTAAACTGAGACTGGTTCAGGACCAGTTAAAAGCTCCTCACTGTAACTTTAAAATATATACATCAAACCAATCCATGTGCTGATTTGCTGTTAAAAAGGCTTAAAATAACTCTACAAAGAGCTTTAGTTCCTTCAGTGTGAAGCAGTGAGTCCACTTACTTGATCCAGACGGCTCTTTGTATTAAAGCTTCTTCTGTATTTGCTGCTTTCTCAATCAGTGCCTGCAAAACACAACATAGAAGTTTACAAATGTATTTACACGCTGCACAAATCATCTTATTTTCTACCAGGTGTGCTCACGAAATAAGAAATAATAAGTTATTACGAGGCTGCTGAGAGCAAACTCCTACACTAAGAACAAATTGCTCTGGATGACGTCACGTTTCATGAATGAACCATGAGCCATGGGGTCATGTCTACAGTGATTGGTTGACTGCTGACAGCTACCTTTATATTCACAGTAGTGATGAATACTCTCCATGTCTGACTCAGTCCCACTTAGTGTAAACTATGAATGATCTGATAGGTCGGTTGTGCTTTGAATATGTATTGATTTCAGTGACTTTGCACATTGAGATTAGTAAAAACAAAAAATGTAATCTGTGAAGCAGCGGCGACTTTTCACATCTTTCGGCATCTTGTATTTTTTGTTACCAATGAACAGGAAGTGACCATATCTGGACTGTGGAGGAGTGACGTAGAGACGCCACATACGTCTCTAGTAGAGACCTGTCAATCACAGTAAGCCCCGCCCTAAAGCATCCCCTGCTTTATGGTCTGTTTGACTCTAAATGGACCATAATGTACTAAATGAACATCATGCTGTATTGAAGAAGACTTGAAACTAGAGATTGAGACCATAAACTCATGTTTACAATGTTTACTGAGGTAATAAATCAAGAGAGAAGTAGAGTCATTTTCTCATAGACTTCTATACAACCAGAGGAGTCGCCCCCTGGTGGACACTAGAGAGAATGCAGCTTTAACACATGAAGCATTGGCTTCACTTTTTGCGACTCTCCTCATGTTTTGTCGAAATGGCAAGCATTGATTCGCACACGGTCGATAAAACGGTTTCAAAGTAAAGAAGTTGCTGCTCGCTGAATGTCAAATCATGAGACACGTTGAATCTAAATGGGACCACAAACGTCTGTCAATCAAACCGAAGCCAGTCGGGAGACGAGAGAAACAAATCTGTGCATTCAATTCACCTTCTCTGCGTCTGTGCTGTTGGTCTGACATGTTTCGGATTCAGGGTCTGTCGTGGGTTCACCGTCTGTCATCGGGTCGGGGTGACACTCGTAGGCCCACTCCGTGTCCCCGTCCCTCCCCAGCAGGGATCCGGCCTCCAGCGAGCGGCCGACCCACCACAGCCCCACCGTGCCCCCACAGAGCCGCGAGGGCCCCACGGCGAAGCCCCGGGGAAGCAACGTGGAGAGAAATGAGGCCAGAGCGGACGGGACGGGGGGAGCGACACCGGCCATCAACCTGTACAGACAAATAGAAAGCACATGAGAGGCAGAATGGAGAGTCAACATGGTGACGCTACTACCAACTAAAGTCCTGAACACACTTTCTACAGAAGGTCTGACACTCACCTCAACGCCTTTTCATTACATCATGTCATTTTTGCTGAACTTTGAGCTGTTTTTACATCCACAATGTCAAATTTATGCAATATTCTTTTTTATATCCTTGACATTTTGTCACATTTTTGTCAGATATTCGTCTTTCTTCTTCTTTTGCCAGAGTCTCAATGAGCCCTTATACAGTGTGTATTATTAATATGTCCTTCACTATCATGTCTCCAATCACGACAGGTAAAGTGAAGTATTCTGTTTTGTAATTAATAACATAATACTGTGACACTTCTATTGAAATGTTAATGTTTTTAATCACACCTGAGCTTTTCACTGCAATGACAAATGAAACCATGTCTGTAGACACTAAGTACTAAGCTGCTGTTCTCTATTGTTCTTCAGTGATTCAGAGGTAGCCGACACATATCATCACACACACGTCAATCTTCCTTAAAATAAAGTCGAGGTACGAATCACGTGCAGTAAAGCTCAGGTTGAGAAAACTTCTATTATCATGTGTATGCTTTGTAAGTGCATGTATGAAGGAGACAAGGACAACAAAGCTGGATAAATAAAGTTAAATAATAAGGTTATTTTACAACAATTTAAAATAATAGTCAAGTCAAGCAACACTTCTTATTAATAATAATCGGGGTGTTGCAGCTGTCTGATATTAAACTATATGAACACGTCATCTTTTAGAAAGGTGTCTTCCTCGCTAACGCAGGGCAAACGCATTAGTGGCCAACATCGATGAGTCAAACGGTGGATATTGAGCCTCTTCTCAGTTCATCACAACATAACGCCACGTGTGTTTTAAGACTTACCAAAGCTAACGGTAACAGTGTTGTGTCGACAACTTCCAGCAACTTTTACGGAGCGTTTAGTTAGCATCGGTTAGCTAACTAGCGTTTGTTTTTAATAAATCACGTTAATAATCACAGTAACTGTGTTACATTCTTCCGACGTGCTGGGTGTTTTTGCATTGATTGTTTGTTGTCATACAACTTTAATTATTCCCACGTAAACTCAGGGAAAGCCATCGTTATCCAGCTAGAAGAGGCACCGACGGAAGTCCCCCGTGTTTAGTGGTCCAACCGGAAACAGAGCTGTGGTGTCTTTGGTTCCGCAAACAAAAGGGGCACAGCAGATAATGAAAGCCACAAATACAATTCAATTGCAGTTTTTAGTCATGATAATACCTGATATGAATGTTTATTTATTTATTATTATTATTATTAATTGACTACATATATGAAACGTACCTGCAGAATTATTATATTTATTTAATTTCGAAATTAAAGGATAAACCTCTCGAGCCATCTACTTTCTGAGGGCTCTTAGACTAGACAGAATATTTAAAAAACATTTATAAAAAGTGGGGGGAGAAGAAAAAACAACTAGTACAGCAACAATCTGAAAATCTCCCACACCAGAAATGTTTTATGGTTTTCTCTTAAAGGTCCATTGAGTGATTTCCATTTGGCTAAATGAAGCTCAAACACACCAACAAACAAGTACTGCCACTAACCAAAGAAGAAGAAGATGTGGACTCTTTTGGCCTGTCCAGTGTTGTTTCTTGAAGGAAGGTCATGAGGGTTATTATTTGTGTGTGCAGTGAAGATGGGAAGTGGAGCTGTTATTTTTGTTTCAGGAAAACCTCAAACAAACACCACAAACATAAAGGAAAGCTCACAGATGTTTGTATTCTACTTGTGAAATAAGTGGTGTGACTCCTGAGTTAAAATAAAATGTGTTTGTATCTTACAACAACCTGTCCGTTTACAAATATGTAAAAACATCATCTGTGTGTGTTTGCTCATGTGGGTTTTTTCGAGCAGCACATTCCTTACGATAAAAAAAAGTTAATTATTTATTTTCACAGTCTCTTTTACATCACTTTGTGAGGAGTTAATGGGTGACTTTTTACTTCTATAAATTGTTTTAGGGGCTTTTTGGAAACAATGCATTTACTATTAATATATAATATAATATGAAATAGAAGTTCATGAATAAGCTTTTGGGTGAACACACTTGCCTTGGCCCCTGCCTGAAAATGACATTCCCAAAATGAATAGAGTATCTCTGCAACTACAAGATTTATTTGAATAATCTTGGTATCGTAATAAAGATGACACGTAAAGATGTAAGCGTTACTATATATATATATATATATATATATATATATATATATATATATGTTACCGAGCCAGAGTAAATGAAGACAACATAGCTGAAAGATTTAATTCTCACCAAACAAAACTGTAAACTTGTAGAGTGAATATCTCTGTAGAATGATGCATTTGCAGCCCAAAATCTGAAGTAAACCACTTCACAACATCATGATGAAGTGAAGCAGAGCAAAGTTGGAGAGGTTTTAGTAAAAGCATGTTCGGTGAAATCATCAAATTGGCCATTTGTGTAGATTTGGGCTCCATCTGTGCCATTTAAAATGATCCAGGTAACTGTGAAACTCATTTCATTTAATTTACATGCCACTATAGGTACTAATTATATGTAAATACAACATTCTTTTGCTTTTGTTTTGAAAAACCAATCAACCAGACCACTATTCATGTTGCTATTCAAATAAAACCATAAACTGTTGGTCTATGAGGACGCATCATGCCTGTATTGATGAGTGCAGTACCACAATTCATCCACTAGATGGAGACATATACCGTGTTGTCACATGGAACGCTGAGGATAGGCTGTTCAATGCTGGAGTGAAGTGTGCAGACGCTCCTCCACGCCATGCAAATAAAGAGAGACGGTTGGAACCGACTCAAAAAAGATCCAGAGGTATTGGAGTAACCGTTATTTGAGTGACTTTTGTTCACAAAACAGCAAACGTAAGACATTATGGCTGTGTAAAGTGAAGTTTATTGTTCGGGTGCTGGTTCAGTGAGTTTTGGTCGAAGAGTGATGGAGTTGAAATCAATGGAGGCCCAGCTTTCATAATGACATATCGTTTGTGCGGGTAGCAGGAAGTAGCAACATTGCTAACGTTAGCACCCATGCTGACATGCAGCATTAGGGGCTGATCACACAGAGACGCGTTGATACAGACCGCTGCACAACCGATCATGTGATTAACAGAAAATGGATGATTCACTCCCTCACTCACCGTAGCCTACATGAAACTATCACAGCATGAGATGTAAATTCCCCCCTTCCTTCGCACTTACTCCGTAGCTCTTTCACAGCCCAACAGCTTCCTAGGTAGCTAGCCCCACCACATCTACCGGCATCAAAACAGGAAGCCAGTCTTAACGTAGTAAAGGCCGTCACTCATTGGTTTGTGGACTGATATTTTAAAGCCTCGCGTTCGCTTATTTTGCCGTCGCCATCTTGGATTACGGCTGTCGCCATCTTGGTTTTTTTTGCAACCGATAAACGGAAGTTACCATATTTGGAATGCGGAGGAATCACATAGAGACGTCATGCAGCTCTGGTACCAGCAGCGACCTGTCAATCACAGTAGCCCCGCCCTAAAGCATCCCCTGCTTTATGGTCTGTTTGACTCTAAATGGACCATAATGTACTAAATGAACATCATGCTGTATTGAAGAAGACTTGAAACTAGAGATTGATACCATAAACTCATGTTTACAATGTTTACTGAGGGAATAAATCAAGAGAGAAGTAGAGTCATTTTCTCATAGACTTCCATACAACCAGAGGAGTCGCCCCCTGATGGACATTAGTGAGACTGCAAGTTTAACACATGAAGCATTGGCTTCGCTCTGCAGAACCGGAGGTGGCCGCCTGATGAAACCCTCGTAAACCTTTAACTGCAGCTGTGAGCTAATGACAAATAAGAAACAGCTCTCTACAAGTCTGTTTGGTACGAGTTTTGTTTGAAGATCAAAAAGGTTTTTCCTTGGGGAGTAAAATATTCAGATAAGATTAGAAGAATTAGACACACAACTACTCTTAAAACAGCAACTTGTCGTTGTTACACTTTAAGGGCTGAACAAACAAACAATTACCATGTTCATTTGTGAGTTTTAGAGATGCTGGTTGGTGGATTTTGTTACATTCAGACAGAGCCAGACGAGCTTGTTCCCCAGTTCCCCGTCTTTGTGCTAAGCTTCTCTCGTCATATTTAGTGTGCAGATATGAAAGTGATATAAATGCTCTCATCAAACTCTTTGCAAGAAAGCAAATAAGTGCATTTGCCACAATATTGTTCTATACCTTTAGGCACCTTATTTTGACCAGTCTTCCCATGTACATGTTATTACATGATACAGTGCTATCCTTTTATGCAGTTATTTGTGTAACCTTTTTTTGTTCTGATATATATTTTTAAGGGTCCATGTTGAGATTCAAGGGCCTCTGACACAACGTCAGTGTTTCTAATGTGACATCGTTTTCTCACAGCAGGAAGCACTTAGCAGTATGTTTTAGGGTGCAAACATTTTTCTGTTTTCTACTATTTAACGAGTGCAAAACATGGCGAGAGCAGAGAGAGTGAGAGAGAGAGAGAGAGGATTCATCCGGAGGGCCGGGGCAGAGAGGTGAACCGGTGTGTGTGAAGGGTGGAGGTGCGGAGGATCCTTAAAAGAACCCTATTCAGTCATGAGGGAGCCACCCTGCTGGTCAAATACAAATTAGCCGTCATTTTTATTATTCCTATGAGTCAGCGGCGTGTCCTATTTACCTCGACCGCATGCCACAGAGACACTGAGAACACCGAGAGGTGAAAGACCTGTTTGTCTGGAACACCTGGGCGGTGATGTCTTCAGTCTGCTAATTATAGAAGTTTCACACCCATAAACATCCTCAGGTTGTTGTGCTGAAGGAACGGAGTCATACAAAAAAAAAACTGAAGGTATCGACAGAAGAGTTTTAATGTGGCATCGACTGATGTGAGTACAAACACTCAGAGGTGTGAGTTCATTCTGACATCATGTGAGGATGAGGAAAATATGTTTCTCTTAATTCATATATTATTTCTCTATTTCCTGCCTCGTGCAAAGAACCAGTGTTTCATATGAATTTATACATCACCGCTTTGTCCCCAAATTGACATCGGCTTTGAATTTTCATTGAAAGTGACAGAATGGACATTATTACACTCGTGTTTATCTGCGTGTTGCAGCCCGGTATCATGGCAGGTCATGAAACAGTCATTAGACGCAAACTATTGGTTTCTTGTACATGGACATTCTTGGTGGACACACGCAAACCCAAGCAAGAGTTATTGTTTGAATTCACAACGTTACCATGAGTTGTGTACAGCAGACATGCTTTGGTTTATCATGCAGCTGGTGACATTATGAAGCGGGCACAGCCCCCAAATACAGAAACAACGACACAAAACGAGTGCACAAATGAAAGCAGTCAAAGACATCAACAACAGGCATTTCACACTGTAATGCTTTCCTCTGAGGTTGCCAACATTAATAGATAACAGGTTCATTTTACTGACAGATACACTATGCACTGCACAGCGTCGTCGTGGAAGATGATGACAACTAAAACGCAGAGAAGACAAAAGACCCAAACCAGCCAACACGTCACAGGCAGTTTCCCTTCGTCCTCTGCAGATTAAATATAAGAAACTGGAGGCTACTTTAACCAGACATCATGTCCAATGAAACCACTTTAGATGTGTGAAATAATCCAGAACACATCCAATGATCCTAAATATGTTTACCTCTGAGCTACAAGTTCTTCCTGTAATGGATTGTCTCGCGCTGCGCTGCAGATCTAAAGTAAAGTACATTGAACCAGACAGATGCTGCCTTCTATAAAACTCATGTGAACCAAAATATCCCAGCTAAAACTTCAACGAAACAAAAATTATATTACAAAACACACAACGCAAATCAACTCAGAGCAATAAAATGATAATGTATAGTTAAAATATATTATGAGGGACGGGGGATCGAAACAGGATGTCGCACGATTTGACCCTCAAGCAAAAATCTGTGCGCTGCAAAAGTTCTTGATTCATTCATTCCTCTTTTCTTTTTTCTTTTTAGTGAAGCTTGCTGCCGGCTGCCAGACGCTTGCTGCTCTTCCGCTGCATTCTTTATCTGGCTTTCACTGCAACGGGGGAAAAACACAACAGTGAGTTAAAAAACTGTCCTTACCTGTCACAAAGCTTTTTCTACCAGACTTGGTGAATAACGAGCACTCACCGTCAGTACATTGCACTTGGGGTTTCTCCCACTGTCCGTCTGCTTTACAGCGAACCGTCGGCGGGTGGCGCTGTGCAAACCCGGGGCTGCACTGATACCGGATGATGGAGTTGACGCGGTATTCCTCCCTCTTCTTACCAAACATGTGGGCATTCTTCACCTCTGGCGGGGCGCCACAGGACACTGAGGACAGAACCAGAGGTTGTTGTTTTCATGCACTGATCAGTGATTTTGGTCTTCTTTCAGACTAGTGGAAAGAAAACTACACATTTACGTGTTTATTTTACTTTGTCTGTTTACGTCTGTAGATTTCTCCTAAATTCCCCAAAAGTTACCATTACATAATGCCTCATTTGCATATTTAAACATAACATTTCAGAAAGCTTGTAATACAAAAAATGATTGTCTTAAAGTAAGCAATGAACTGGTGAAGTTTCATGGTGATATCTATGAGTTCATGTTTTGACCCTATTCACCTGTAGAGTCTCTAAATGTCTGTAATGTAACTAAACGTCTCTTTAAAGGACGTTTTCTCTAAATGAGTTTGTTCTCAGACTCTGATGCAGAAATCTCCACTTCAGCAGCTCTTACATACACCAACGTCGATAATATTCATAGCCTGTCACCTTATCTTGGTGGGTTTTTCGTTGTTTTTTTGAACCCTAGTGTCATGTAAATGGATCAACACAGCTTTAAAACCTTCGTCTGGACCAACGTACCTGGGCCTTTCTTGCAGGTAAACGGCAGGCGGTAGATGCAGGGCACGTCGTTCCACTGGCCTTTCTCGTGCCAGATCATCGCCACACAGTCTTCTCCAGAGCTGACGTAATTATCCGGCTGGTTCGGCCTCCAGTTCTCGTATTGCTGAAGCAGAGGAGGAAGTGTACAGATGCTTTTACTACAAGGTAAACGCAGACACTAAAAAACAGGCAAAAGGGACCACAACACACAACGGTTCATTTCAATCTCTTTCGCTTTTCATCACTCTGCACTTCAAGTAAGCAGGATTTATGAAAACATGCAGCCCCTTCTCTTCAAAGGTTTCCTCCAGATTGCTCCAGCAACAAAGGTAAACCTGGATCAACTTTTTGCAGAAACTTTCCAGAGTTAAAGAAATCCTGTCTAGTATTATAAACTGCTGTGCAGTGTTTTGGCCTCCGACTCATCATTCTAGTAGTCAAACTGGTACCTGAAGCAACAAGCGTCCACCTACGCTGCCATGCTATTTTAAACACAGTGCTGTTTCTCATACAAACTCACAGCAATGAAGTCAATTCATTTTTCTGCTTCCACCTGTTTTTTTTGTGCCTTTGTATAAAGCTGCCTGTGTTGAGTGGTGCAGCTGAGCTTGTGTTTATGGTGCAGTGCTCAGACAACAAACAAGTGCAAACAGCAATTTCCATTGCTTTAGTTGGCAAAGAATTAGACCAAAGAAATAGAGACACTTATTCATTTTTCAGTCATCATTCATCAATGAGGTAATTTTGTGTCTCTCTGTGGACATTTTGCATCTTCTTTTAGTGATGTTTTTCTTTGTAGTTGTTTTATGTCTTCTTGTGTTTTGTTTCTTGTTTTGCATCTCTTTATAGTTGGTCTGTGTCACGTTGCAGTCATACTGTATCTCTTTGTGGTTGTTTTGCATCTCTTTGTAGTCATATAATGTCTCTTTGTGGTTGTTTTGCGTCTCTTTATAGTCATATAATGTCTCTTTGTGGTTCTTTTGCATCTCTTTGTAGTCGTATAATGTCACTTTGTGGTTGTTTTGCGTCTCTTTGTAGTCGTATAATGTCACTTTGTGGTTGTTTTGCGTCTCTTTGTAGTCGTATAATGTCACTTTGTGGTTGTTTTGAAGAGAAGAGTATCAAAACAAAACCTTCTGGGAGAGAACAACCACCTTTAGTCATACTGTACCCAAAGTGTCACAAGTAGACTCTGTTTTAAGGGTTTACAAACCAAACAGCTTGGGAACCACCACACTACACCATACTATACTATACTATACTATACTTTCTCCTTCCTATAATGGGAGCAACACACCAGTATGAAGCCCTCACTCACCAGTGGAGTGCCATCTGTCCAGCGGAAATCATTCTCTACTGTCTTGTCATTCAACCCGATCCACTGGTAGTCCTTCGCGTTTGCTATGGGAGAAAAAAAAAGTGTTGAGACTGTATTTTTCACCATCTCCATCTCTATGAAAACAAACACACAGACACACACACACACACACACACACACACACACACAAACATTATGCACTCACAGTTGACAAAGTCTTGCTCCTCTGGCGTGATGATGCTGACCAGGTGGGCGTTCAGGTCCCGGCAGTGCTGCTCTGCGTCCAGCCACATCTCTCTGTCAGAGAAGTGCAGGTAGCAGTTCCCCTGAAACTTAGTCCAACCGTCCTCACACCGCTGCTCATCTGCAGCCGCAACACCAAAGAGTCAACGCTCATTCAATCAACGGCACTCTGAACGCACTTTCACCTAAATATACGTGTGTATATTCAGTATAGTTTAGTATATTTGTTATTTTTTTAGGCCTCGGAGACTCAGCAAACTAAAGCACAGCATCTGATGATGAGAAGCTCTTCTGTATTCTTATTCTTTCTGTGTTTGAGCAGCGGATAAAGTGCTTGATATTGTTCACAACCCATGTAGTGTTTCAGTTTCAGCTACATTTTCAGTACTTGTCTTGTGAGTCAGTGATGATCATATTTTTCCACTGCGATGCTCTCAGTCAGTCTGACGACACACAGTGTTTCCACCCTGACCACAAAACAAACGTCCCGATGCAGAATGGAAAATGATGTATAATGCTTCACTTCAGCAGAGAGAGCCCAGCCCAACAGTAATGCAATTGTGAATTTCCCTTTTTTTCCTTTTACTGTAACATTCAAAGGCTTCATTCATTCATTCTCTTGCTCCACCTTAATGACTTTGTTTATTTTAAAGGATCAGTTCACCCAGATTACATAAAAAGATATCTTCACATTTACCCAAAGTTTGTCTCAACACACGTAAAGTAATAATTCACCCCCCAAAAATGACCATTAGTATATCAATTACTCACCCTGTGTTACTTTGAATTCTTGAATAAAACTGAACTTTTTCTATCATGCCTCCACGGTAGATGAAGAATCAAACAATTGAGAAAAGTCTTGATGGATTGAAGTAGATTGTGATTGTGGTGGCGTTTAAAAGCCAGCAAAACTATATCAAAACATCTGTTTACAAACTGTCACGCAATTAGCCTACTGCATTACTTGATGAGCAAAATATATATACATTTTTTGTGATTGGGGTGAACTGGCCCTTTGGTTGCTTTTATGGACCCATATAGACCCTTTTACAGCCAACGTCATGATTGTGTCGCAGTGTTAGCTGGAGACAAAACAAAGAAACGACTTGAGGCCAACAGGAATCCCCTCAGAGTAAAGTGGGTAAAGATACACATTCAAAATGTCATCTTGCTGTGTTGTTGGGTGCCACAATTGATATTACATACAAGTGAGACGATAAATTGTGATTCAAGGCTCTAGCGAGCCACGATATCGTCGCAGTGTTTCAGAGATGGAGAGGAAATGTTCCTAATAGTTTAGCTTAGCTTTCTGCTAACCTCCTCAGCGGCCACGGCTGATGCAGGCTCACGCAGAAGGCTAAACTATTAGAGATATCAAAAGATGGCCGCTGTTGGACTCATCATCTGTAACCAGTGCAGCAACAAAGCATGGTGGAACCAGCAAACCAACCAGCGGGCGGCTGGCTACTTAGCTAGCGTGCAAATTCCCCCATATGCTTCCACACAACACTGGTCACAGAAAACGATCAGAACAAAGTTGTCATATATTTGGCGCTTGTAATGTGCTTTCCTAAACTGTGACATGACATAAACTCATGTTCACAATATTTACTGAGGTAATGAATCAAGAGAGAAGTAGAGTGTCGGAGGAGTCGTGATGTTTAGCATCTCTCTCTCTCTCTCTCTTTCTTCGGTTGTTTTTGAGAGGCTGTTGTTAGTATTTATTAGCTGAAGCTGATCCCATACCGATCTCACAGTGTTCCCCTCCATAGCTGGGCAGGCATAAGCATTTGTAAGAGTCTGCACTCTCCACACAGGTGGCTCCATTGGCACAAGGGTTGGGATGGCACACATCTACCTCTGCAAGAAAGGGGGGCGGGTGACACTAGTGTTTCAGCGTGGGGTGGGGATGGGAGGTTGGCCAGCAAGGTGAGGGAGATAAAGCTGTGATAGATGGACTATCACACCTCGCGACTGACAAGTAAGTGAACAATACTGTAGCTGCTGCAACCCTCTGATGCAAACTAAGACTTACTGCACACTTTTGATAAATCTTATTACTTGAGGTCTTTGAAGTTGCTAAATGATAAAGATATTCACTGAAATATACCAAATTTCTGCAAAGAGGACAACTAATAATCGTAATATCTGCAGTAAGTTTATGTTTGAATATGTGGCTGCAGCAGAAGATCAGTATTTATTTTGCAGCAGGATGAGAGCACCCATATGGTGCCAGAAAGCACATATGTTGCCCCGGGTTAGGCATGCATGAAGCAGAGCGGAGGCGACGTACTGGCACAGCAAACCAAAAACAACATATAGGCTTGAAGACAATTGTGATAAGACGTGTGACACAGAGGCTGTGCAACCTCAGAGCAGAGCTGATGCATATTTGACAAGCAAACATTCAGTCTGCCACAGGAACACAGAGAACCATAGCCAGAGGGACAAAATGATGACAAGGAAATCAAGGGAACACAAAACATAGCAAAATGATGAGGCAAAACACATCAGGACAGAACAGCAGGGAGAGAAAAGAGATTGTTGGTCAGTCTAGTAATACTGATTTATGAAATACAATCACAACCAGTTAAATACGTATCTGAAAATAGAACTGACAAGCTGATTAATAAACAGAATGCAGACCAACAATACAAAACATGCAAAGTGCTCAACAACAAAGACATTCAGAGAAACGCGACTGGTGAAGTCTATTAAAACAAAACATCATCACACAGTCTTGAATTCAGTAGTTTTCGGAGAAAGAAGGAAGAAAAAAAAAAAATTACTTGCAACCGTTTTTTGGGACTTACCATGGCAGAGAGCAACCCCTTTCTCTACTGTGCATAAACCCGCACTGCAGGGGTTGGGTTCACATGGGTTTAAACCACCTAGAAAAACTGCTTTCAAAAGACAGATTCTTACAAGTCTGATCTGAACTGGAGTACTGTTCAAACCTATTATATGTAAGGGATAATGCCCGCCGAGGTGGTAATTATCATGAATTATTGGACGACGTAGAGGCCGGAATGACTGCCCCCCCCCCCCGCGGAGTCCATTCATTGCTACAATTTGTTTGTTTTTTTCTTTCGTTTATCGTTATCTTGAATTACAGCTGTCGCCACCAATGAACAGAGGTTACCATATTTGGAATGCGGAGGAGTGACGTAGAGACGCCGTTTAAGTCTCTGGTAGCAGAAGCAACCTGTCAATCACTGTGTAGCCCCGCCCTAAAGCATACCCTGCTTTATGGTCTGTTTGACTCTTAATGGACCATAACTTACTAAATGAACATGATGTTGAATAAGACTTGAAACTAGAGATTGAGACCATAAACTCATGTTTACAATGTTTACTGAGGTAATAAATCAAGAGAGAAGTAGTCATTTTCTCATAGACTTCTATACAATCTGACTTATTTTTGCAACCGGAGGAGTCGCCCTCTACTGGTCAGTAGAGAGAGTGCAAGTTTTAAGACACTTCCGCATTGGCTTCATCCGGCAGAAATCGGAAATTGCCACCTGCTAATGACAAAAAAATAATTAAGAATAGGTTGACCTACCCTCCACTGTAGTTGAAGTTTCTTCAACGACACCCGTTGTCTGCACAGAAGCTGGTGTAGTTGCAGTGGGAGGAGTAGCCAGTCCTGCAGGGGCAAGCACAGGGTGGGGAATTCCATAGACGTCACCAGGGGTCTGTGACAGTTTACCCCCACTAAGGGCCTCCTCTGGTCCTGTGGTGCTTTCTGTTGATGCCCACTCACTGGATGGAGAGGACAGCACCATCTGTGGCAGATTTCCAGAGGGAGCTCCTGAGCCACTGGTGCTACTGCTTCCTTCTCCACTGTACTCCACTGACCCCTGTCCAAGCTCCATAGACAGTGTAGTGTCTCCAGATACCTCTGTCAAAAAATCCCCAGAGACAAACGTAACACTTCCTTCTTCTCCGCTCGTTGAGGACTCAGAACCATACATTCCTGATCCAGACATTTCCGATCCAGATCCAGAGATGAAGCTTGAGCTTCCAAATCCAGAGGCCTCCTGCTCTCCAGAGGATGATATTGTAAGGTCAGTAAACCCTGACCCAACAAGGGTCACCCCCGAGAAGGACCCAGAGCCACTTCCAGAGCCGCTGAGAATCCCAGATCCTGAAATGTCTCCAGAGCCGCTGAACGCCAGACGGCCTCCACCAAGCTCATTCTCCTTGTGGGTAACAGGGGTGGACGCGTCGATGAGTTCATGATCGATCAGTAAGATCTGTGCGTCCCCACTTCCAGAAAGCTCTCCTGAGTCTCCACTAGCACTTCCAGAGGAGAATCCTGATGGGAACCCACTTAACCCAGAAAAGTCTTGGCCGGTGATGAAACCGGACGACATGCCAGAGAACTGTCCACTTTCCCCAGAGCCGTCTATGGAAGAGCCACTCTCCCCAGAGCTGAAACCAGATCCAGATCCGGACATGTCCCCGCTACCACTGAGCTCTCCAGAGCCTACTTCAGATGAAGGGACGATAAATATCCCCGTGCTTCCCTCTCCAGCTTCTTGGAGTCCACCTGAAGCCGAGCCCTCTCCAGAAAAAGTGCTGTTGACGTCCGAAAATACAACATTGATGCCGGATCCGTCTCCACTGACAGCTGAGCCAGAAGAATCTGTACTGCTGAGACCTGATTCTCCACTGGGCAGCTCAGCAATGACACTGCCGGCCAAGTCCCCAGAGCCAGACAAGTCCCCAGAGTCAGACAAGTCCCCAGAGCCAGACAAGTCCCCAGAGTCAGACAAGTCCCCAGAGCCAGACAAGTCTCCTGAGCCAGACAGATCATCAGAGATAACCTCGTCTCCAGGACCAGACATGTCTCCAGATCCAGACTGGTCTCCAGAGTGACCCCCAGAGGCACCATCAACCGCAGACCCTGAGCCAAAGTCTGCTGAGCCAGATCCCGAAGTCTCCACAGGTATAGGAGAGACGATGGAAGGAACAGCTAAAGAGACATATAGAAGAAAAAGAGTGAGGCACATTGGAAATAAAATGACATTTGCACTAGTAAGAAAGTAATTTGTTCATAATTTAAATATAGCTTACCAGGCCTCAACAAATCAATAATTGATGTTAGGTTAAGGAGGGCCTCCTGGATGTTTGTGATGTCCTTTTTTCCAGGCTGCGTAGAGCTTGATTTTGTTGTTGTTGTATTATTGCCATTTTTATTTTTTTGTGCAACTGTCTTAATTTATCCTTAATTTTGTGCTATAAGCTTTATTGTGAGGCTGTTATTAGGTATAATATTTATTTTTAAATGCCATGGATGATAGTTTCAAAACTGATTAAGTATTTTATTATTAAATGCAGAATAAAGAAGGTCAACGAGGCGTGGCACTTTTTTTTCAGGGAAGGGAAGGCTGAGGCATAATGAGCAAGAGGACGGACCTGCTGTTACTTGTAGCCTACATGTAGGATGTGACGGCTGCTCTTTGTAGTGTTTGTCCCATCCCTCCTCCATTGTGATTGGACAGCTGGGTAAAACTGACAGTGACAAGCATTTTGCCCAAAGTTGAACAATTTTTCAACTCTCTGCGACCAGAATATAACAAACGTGCAGCGCAGGATAGATGCAAATACCACAGACTGTAAGAAGTGGACGTAGTCATTGTGATGTCACCCATTGGTTTATGGACTGATGTTTTGAAGCCTTGAGTTTGGCAATTTTGCCGTCGCCATCTTGGATTATGTCCATCGCCATGTTGTTGTTTTTGCAACCGATGAACAGAAGTTAACATATTTGGAATGCGGAGGAGTGACATACAGACGCTGTATACAGCTCTGCTATTCAGCCTGCCCTAAAGCATACATCATGGCATGTTGAAGAAGACTTGAAACTAGAGATTGAGACCATAAACTCATGTTTACAATGTTTACTGAGGTAATAAATCAGAGAAGAGTGATTTTCTCATAGACTTCTATACAAACAGAGGAGTCGCCCCCTGATGGACATTAGAGAGAATGCAGCTTTAAGACATGAAGCATTGGCTTCACTCGGCAGAACCGGAGGTTGCCGCCTGGTAAATACGCAGCGCTCCCATTGCAAATAATTTAGCTTAGCTTAGCATCCCCTGCTTTTTACCCTCCTCGTCCCTTTACCCTACACCCCTTCATCCCACAACTCTCATCCCTTCCTCCCTCAATTCTCCTTCCGCTCCCGAAGTCCATCCCTCTCACTTCAACATGCGACTGGACACTATGCAGTTATCCTACCATGCATCAGCAGTTCAGTATTACTGACCAGTTGGAGACGTCACAGAGCCTTTGCTGGGCTCTCTTCCTATATCGGGCTGGGCGGTGGCCGGTTCTATCAGGTCAATGGCGAAGTCTGTGACGTTTGCCGGCTGAGGCAGCGGCAGCCCGGTAGGGCTCTCTGTGAAGGTAAAGTCCACAACGGTAGGCTGCTGAGTCTCCAACTCTCCGACCGCCTCGCTCTCTGTGGTCGTCCGCCTGAAGTACACCTCTGGGCTGTGTGTCACCGCGGTCACACTCAGCACGCCGCTTCCTTCGTCTATGATGTCCAAACCTTCGGGGGCCTCTGGAGGTGATTGAGGAGAGAGAGATTAGTGATGAATCTCTGCTGTAGCTCTGGTTATGTTGGCTCATACGTTGGGCTCTCTTCTCTTGTTATCTAATTATCTGTATTTAAACGGTATTTACAACAGATGACATTAACAATTTTACTTTCATACAATTATCAAGTATATTTGCAAAATATGGCTAAATCCTACCACATTTCCTTCTTGGAAAACAGCAGTTTTATCTTCACTACAGGGTATCTTAACAGGAATATGTTAAAGTACCATCCAATAATATTGAGTTTATAACAGGTCCACTTGTCATGTAAAACGTGTAAACCTGCACACGTTTTTTTTGCCACTTGGGACAGTGCAAACTTTAAACACAACGTTGACATACGTTATACAGGTGATATGGTGAATGTGTAGGCAAACAGTTGTCTATTAACACAGCAGATACAGAACATTAGCATTCATTTGAAGTTTTATTTTGTGTCCACCTGATGAATGTAGGTCCAATATTACGACTCTGCACCCAGAGACACAGTGGTGGAAAATCGTTTGCTCGCTGTAATTGTTTTGGACACTGTGCTTGGCTAACGGCTAACATAACTACCAGTATGTACACATTGATCAGTTGCTGCTACGCGGGCAGTCAGCTTGGTGAGATCTTTTGAGCTTGAGGAAAATATCTGTCTCTTTAACTGCTCAGTGTTCCACTATGTTCATCAGCTAGTTGTCGTTAATGTTATCTGGTTGCTGCTTGGGGCTGGACAGGTAGCGTATAGTGTGTTTAACAAAGCTTTTCACTGAAACAATGTTGATGAGAGCGGTGAGACTAAACCAAACCAGTAAACCTAAAAAAACAAATATTGAGCTCAAAGATACTTTCACAGCTCCCTCCGCCACCCCAAACTTTAGGTTTTGCTGTCTTTACTAACAGTCAGTGTCATGTATTTGTTTTAAGGGGGAATTTTTCTAAACGATGGCCCACCTGTGTAGCAGAAGGCGCCGTAGCGGGACTCAGGAAGTGGGTATCCTGTCTGGTTTGTGTGGCGGTAAACAGTTCGCACCCCCAGCAGACCCCCTCCACATTGCGGCCGACGGATGCTGATGGGGTAGCGGACGCTCCTGTCTCCCAGCCAGCCGGCGTTGCAGACATCCATCCCACCCTGCCAGGCCAGGTAGAGCTGACCAGTAGTGGCCAACTGAGCTACCTGATTGGAGCACACCTCCACCGCCTCAGAGTAGGTGAACTTTTTTGCAGAAGCGGTGTAGAAAACTCTGCCTGTATCAAATAAGAGAGGTTCATTAAAGTCAATGAGTAAAATAAGGATTGAGCTTAAAAACATCCCCAAACCTGAAAATGTAAGAGAATTCCCACAACAATCACAAACGGAAACATTGTGGTGTTGATCTCAGTGTACCTGTCATCTCCTTAGTGTAGCAGTAGACGTCATAAGTCTCATCGAGGTCCCTCACTCCGTATGTTCTGACCCCAGGCAGCTCCTCTTTGTCGCCAAGGCAGTTCGCACGAGGATCACGGATCGGGTACCTTCGGTTAAATGGAAATGAGTTTCGGTGTCTTCAATAACAAAAACTCTCAAGCACAAACTAGCCGTGTTGCAATTCAACTATCTAGTTTTATGCAAACTATTTTGCACAATTGAGGAAGTTTTAGCAAACTTTTCCATTTCCATAAAGCTTTTCTAATATTTATGACTAGAACAGTTTGACACACGGTGCTGAGCTGCATCTTTTATGTGGCATCTACTGTTGTCTGCTGTCTCCCCTAAAGATCCCCTGTCCCCCCAAAAGAGACAAGAAAGGTCTATGTGGGTCTCTTAGAGTTTTTAAACAGTGTCAAAGTATTTTAGCACTTTTTAAGTGTATTTAGTAAATGAATAAACATTACAATTGCCATTTGGGTGGCCAGTATTTTAGGTGTTTGTTGGACACTTTTATACAGTATAGTGTGTTTTTCGCTATCCTTAGCGCGTGAGTTTCATGTTTGTGAGTTAACACCCCGAGTGTGTCATGTCTCTCTACCCCTTTGTTATAAATAGATATAGTAAAGAGTTGTTGTTGCCCATCATATGACAAACTGACCTGACTGTGTGGTCAGAGAGCCAGCCGGCGTCGCACTGGTGGAATCCATCGTCGTAGGCGGCTTGAAGCTGTTCGGCTGAAGCTACGACGGCACTGTTGTGGGTGCATGCTGCCTTCGCCTTTTCAAAGGTCAAAGTGTAGCGGCCCATGATTGCCCGGTAGTGGAACACCATACCTACAGAGTTAAACAAGGACTTTAGTTCTACTGAGAATGAATTAAGTATCATCTTTTGATAATCAATACCACAAAACTAGACATAACTACCTGCCACTTATAGGCAGAATAACAACACATGTTGCTGAATCGCTCAGAGCAGATTCGTGCAATTGTCTTCTAAATTTAGTTGCATTTGCACCATGACTTCAAGAGTTATGGCAGTTCATGTCAAGTAGGCCATTTTTTCACCTTGAACCTGCACATGGATAATGTCGTGGCTGTCCTCGATGCCGTGCTGAACCTCACAGCGGTAGACTCCTGTGTCACTGGAGCGCAGCTCGGATATCTTGATGCTAGCGTCCGTGGAAGTCAAGGGGTATTCCACCAGATGAACTCTGTCCAGGTAGCTCTCGCTGACACGCACCTTTCCCTGCAAAGCCACTAAGATAGTCGTGACTTTCTCTTTGGTGACGAGGCTCCATTTGATGCGATAAGCGAGGGGAGCGATGGTGGGAGCTCCAGGGTCTGGGCTGGTGTGGTCCTATGTAGGAAACAACAACACAGTTCACCACCAGTTTAATTTTTCACATCTGAAAACAAATTGTTTTTTTAGTATGTGACAGTGATGCAACCGGACAGGCTTTTGTCGATTACTTTCCGTGCTTGATTGCATGAGGAATGATACATTGGGATGTGAGATGTTTGATTGTAGACGGTGAAGCTTGAGCCCACAATGTCATACAATATGAAAATGTATCATTTGGAAATGTCCTATCTGGTAATGTTAAGAATATTTTTAAATAATTCTTGGATCTGCGCCAAACCTCCTGTTCTGAAAAGTAAAGCCGATGCTTCATGTCTTAAAGCTGCATTCTCTCTAGTGTCCATCAGGGGGCGACTCCTCTGGTTGTATAGAAGTCTATGAGAAAATGACTCTACTTCTCTCTTGATTTATTACCTCAGTAAACATTGTAAACATGAGTTTATGGTCTCAATCTCTAGTTTCAAGTCTTCTTCAATACAGCATGATGTTCATTTAGTACATTATGGTCCATTTAGAGTCAAACAGACCATAAAGCAGGGTCTGGGGCAACACCATAGAGGAAACACAAGAGGAGAAATATAAATGTGTTTTGGATTTTGGGGTGCACTGTCTCTTTAAATTACGTATATATATATATATATATATATATATATATATATACATACATACACATACAGCGGGAAAACATACTAGTTTTCAAAACTGACATAAAGTAAAAGCTCATGATTACTCACCTCAAAGTGACAGGGTAGTACCAACGTGGCTCCCAGTAGAGGACGCTGTGCCTCCTCCAGAGGGATGATCACACTCACCAGCCCATTCTCCGGGTCTGTGGAAGAGACCAGCAAGAGTTTTCTGGTGAATACACTCCAAAGACTAGACTGCTGGTTATGGCAATGACATGCATGGAAGAGAAGATGGCCGCACACCTAGCTCCGATGATTTTTATCACTTGTGTTTCTACCATCTAATTAAAATAATGATATATTATTTCTTACCCATAGAGGAGGGCTCTTCATAAATGTAATCAGATGCTGCTGAGATGGCATGTAAACACACAGACAGCAACACAATCCTCCTTATCATGTTTTACCTGAAATTAAAAAAGGAACATTAGCAAAAATCCAAGTCAGTAAAAACTCTTTGTAACATCAGAACACAGAACATTAAGAATTTAATAAATCATAAAGATGTCATCTGAGAAATGTTTTCCTGCAGGCCTTATATTCAACCTTTCTATTATGATGATGGGATGTAAAATCATATTAATTGTTCATCCATTGCATGTAAATTAACAGTCAATGCTGTCAATTAACCATAACAGCAGACTACTGTAATTTATCAGCATAATACAGTATCTTTTGTGAAGTGGTGGATATACGGTTCTCTACACAAGTTCAGTGAATCACGATCCATCTACATCGTACTGTCTATATAGGTTATTGTATCTGTAATGACGAAAGAATATTTTTATTATTCAAACTGTTACAAACCCGAAATTCAAAGTCTCCAGTATTGTTTTGTCTCGATGGAACTGTTAACATCTCAGATAATGTTTCACTTGGTCTGTTTCATTACATTAGGTTGCTAATATTAGCGGAGCTAGCTCTGTAACGTTAGCTAGCTCGAGCTCAAGTAGCCTTAGAAAGGTTAGCTAGCTAACAGCATAGCAAGTTAAGTTAACATAAATAAAGTGAATCACCAATTACAGAGTTAAGATGTAACGTTAGTAACCTAACTTGTGTTTACTTGTGCTCTTATTGGACCGACTGTAGGACCGCAAACTGGACAATTATCAAAAGGGAGAGCGGACGAGAAATCACCGATGTGTGTTCAAGACGATGAACAGTTGAGGTAACGCTAACAGTAACGTTACGTGTGTTATCCCAGGAGCAACATTAAAACCAGATCAAACTCATTTTAGTGTTGAACGTTAGTCCATTGTGGTCCATTGTGTTAGCTTAATTTCTTCACCGAACGTAATCAGCGCATCACATAGTCTGTTCATTTAAACTGTATGGTATTGTTGTATTAGCTTTTTGTAAAGACTTGCACTGATATGTTAACGTGTGTGAGGCACATGCAAACCCACAGTTGCACACCCAAAGCTTCTTTAAGTGTGTTTATCCTGGATGTCATAGAACTTTCCAGAAGTTCAGAACATTGTGTTTCTATTTAGTTTGTTTACAATAGGTACCTATCCCTGGAGTGGAATGCTACTGTTGTTCAGCGGTATGTACCTATCCCTGGAGTAGTATGTTGTTCTGCAGTATGTACCTATCCCTGAAGTGGTATGCTACTGTTGTTCTGGGGTATGTATCTATCCCTGGAGTGGTATGCCAGCTGATCAATTGACAAAGAGCAGTTTGTTTTGAAAATTAATTATTTGTTTAAGGGTGCATGTGTCATTTTGAACTAGATATTTCACTCTGCTAATGGTGTGTCACAAAGACTGTCTATAAGAAGTGGACGCAGTCACCGTGACATCACCCATTGGTTTGTGGACTGATGTTTTGAAGCCTTGAGTTTGGCGATTTTGCTGTCGCCATCTTGGATTACAGCCGTTGCCTGTCAATCACTGTGTAGCCCCGCCCTAAAGCATACCCTGCTTTATGGTCTGTTTGACTCTAAATGGACCATAATTTACTAAATGAACATCATGCTGTATTGAGGAAGACTTGAAACTAGAGATTGAGACCATAAACTCATGTTTACAATGTTTACTGAGGTAATAAATCAAGAGAGAAGTAGAGTCATTTTCTCATAGACTTCTATACAACCAGAGGAGTCGCCCCCTGATGGACATTAGTGAGAATGCAGCTTTTAAGATACTTCAGCATTGGCTTTTCTGGAGGTTGCTACCTGCTACAAATACACACTAAACACATGGAAGTCCTCCATAAAGTTACATCCAGTCATTGGAAACACATATGAGCAGTTTGAACGCCGGCCTGAATGCCTCCTCTGTCTTTATGAATATGCTTCTGGTTCTGACAACATTCTTCCTCTCTTGCCTTGTAGAGGGAGGGTCACATCTTTTAAATCATAACAGTCCAATCCAAATGATTCATATTGCTTAAATTCTAAGTTGTTTAACTTGTTTGAAGTCCAAAACTCCACCCATAGTGTCTCAAACAGACATGATTCCAGTTTTCCGAAGCAAAAGCTACACAGCAACGCCATTTCCCAAAATAAAACATCTCTGTGACGTCGACGTGCCGGTCGAGTGACTACAACTCTCAACAGCCAGCGCTCTTATTTCGTCACAGAAAAACAAGGCGCTCCAGTTCTTGTTTGCTGTTACTCCATCTGAGTAACAACCTGAAAAATATACTATCTTATACTAACTGCCTGTGTGACAAGTGAATTATTAAATGAAGGACTTAAAGTTGAAATTTAAGTTAGAAATTTCTTTTATTACCACATTTACTTTTTGTCGTTTGTTGCCTTTACTTGATTCTTTCAAGTCTTCATGTTTAAGCCCCTAGCAACAACACACTATTTTCTGCCAAAGATACAACAGTTACAGAGAAATGTACAGATTAGGATTAGAATTTCTGGGTTATGCTTTACTACGTCCACTTCTTAAATACAGTCTATGGAAACAACCAAAGCTGTTCTAACTTCGGCAGAAAATTCTCACTCAGTGAGAAAGTGACTGCGACAATATGTTTCCAGGATGGACTACTTTCCTCCACCTCTGCACATGAGAGGACTAGACTACTGCTTTTCTCATTCATCCAACTTTCAGTTTCCAGCTTTTTCAACGCCCCTAACACTGTGAAAAGTGTTTGAAACCCTGGAGGGAGTGTCTCTCCAGGACTGAGCTGCGGTGTCTGGACTTCAGTGACTGGACTCTGCACACTGAGCTCATTCAGCCGCTGGCGAGGTCCACTCCCAGAGAGACCGGGGGCCCATAAGACCAGATCTGTTCCCCCTGAAGCCCCTATTATGGCAGCTCTGACGACACCAGGGCCTGTGTAAACAGCAGCCTTTCCATCACGCCTCAACACTGCTGACATTCAGGCCGGAGACTCGGAGAAGTGTGAGACATGATGGGAGGAGTCGAGGGCCGAAAGTGTGTGGTCATGACGGAGCTTTAATCCTCACCTGTTTGTGTCTTTGCTCTCTACATGAGGCACATTTCTCAAGTTAGGTTTCATCATGTTTCATTATTTACAGACAGAAATAAACTGTCCATTTAATTAGTTAAGACACAACTCCCTAATAATTATAATCCTGTAACAGGGATGTAGAATATGTTGATGTTCTTTTATCTGTTTTTGAATCTGCTTCATTATATAATTAATTTAAATATACAAGTCTGTGGTACTCCATAGTGAGTTATACTACCTTTCTGATACTTTACCAAACAATATACTTTGATATCATGTTGTTTGTCGAGTATCAAGTAATTTTGGTTTCAGATTTGGTTAAAATTTGGTTAGTTTGTATTTTCTTCAGCTATTTGTATTCTAATATTTGCATTCTATAAATTACATGGATGGGATACTGAGTTACTGATTATCCAGTTGATAAAAACTGCTTTCAAGTGAAAAACACAAATACATTTCTTTATAAAATATTGTTCATCTTTCAGAAAAATAAATTCATAATGAGCAGAAATAGAGACAATAGAATAAGATAGACTCAGCTTTTTAGAATAAGATACATATACAATATAACTAAATATAAGATACAATATAAAGGGTATTAAAATAACATCACAAGGATATGAATTAGCATATATTAAGCACTTATGTTAAAAAGAAGAAAAAATAAATTGTTACAACAATAAAGCACACATGCACATGGTGACGTAAATAACCTTTTCATAACTTCTGCATTTCCTCATAAAATATGCCAAAACAAAACAATAAAAGTATTTCGCCCGCCTGTTGCAGAGGTACCTTCACACTCTTCTTCAGTGGTGTATTTGTGGTGGTCAGCTGAGCTCCGGGGTTGTGAGTTTTGTAAAAGTCCCAGTGAGCAGCAGCTGAGGATGCTCGGCTGTGTGCAGAGGAAAGAGACTGGGACCAGGTCTGGTTGTCACACCTCTGAGGGAAACACCGTCAAGCTGCTCACCGTGAGGTATGAGGTGGACTGATTTCAAAATAAAAGCAGGCTACTGCTGCTTATTTCTCAAAGTGTGGTTGAGTCAATCACAGCTTGGTGCTGCGGTTAAAGATGTTCACATGATGGAGCAAGAAGTTAGAAGTGATTCAGCTCTTTGAGAAGCTGGGAATTTTTGGCTAAATGAACGATAATTTTATTGTCATTTCTGCATCACCTCATATTACCTAGAAGAGGTAAACCAGCCATGTAGAAGAGATATACGTTTGATAAATCACAACTTTGTTTTATGCACGTGTTATTGAAAACATATACACGTGTTAAATACTTTATAAATGAGACCAAATAAATACATTTAACTGAAATTAAATTAGGCTCGTTTTCTCTCTCTCATCAGTCAAACAAACAGAATGTAAGCCTTTTATATGAGATCAGTATTAACAGTAGGCTACAATTATCAGAGCAATACGAACATTCAGGCTCCCTAATGTGGCTCACAGGTGCACTGAAGATATAAAGGTTAAATAAAAGACTATGGAAGGAATTCTGCAACTTTATTTGGCGACCCTGGCGAGTCTTTGGCCTAAATAACGCATCCTTCGAAACACTGGACCTCCTGCAAGAACATATTACAGTGTGAGAACATTCTCATCTTAACGTTCTCTCTCTAACCCGTCTCACTCCCAACTCGTCAAACACCGACGGGTGGTCAGTGTCGATGACACTTTTTCTTTTTTCCTCGAGGAAAAAAGGCCAGGCGATCATCATTTAAGTCTCTTCATTCAAAAAATACTTTTGTCGGAGAAATTATCAATTTTACGTGACTTTTTGCTTTTACTTTAATTGTCACTTTATTTCATTTATGGTATATTACTGGAGTTGGTACCACATCATACACTCCTATCTGTTAAGCTGAGACACTTAATGCCTATTCCCCCCCCATTTGATTATTTAAACATTATTAATAGCAGCAGTAGTAGTAGCAGATCATTGCTGTTGTCACCTTTCAGCATGGCCTGTCATTTGTTTTCAAATTGGGCAAATGTTCTGCTTTTATTTTGAGGGAAACTGTTTGGCATACCTGACTCATGTGATGCCGGAGGGCGTGTGCCGTTCCACCCGCTGGGTAGAAATGAGGTAATGATGTTCTTTGAATAATCAGACTTGTGCTTTTGAATCGGATGAAACACAAGACTATACTACTGTGTTTCTACAGGGGTCCATTTTAATGCACTGCCATGACGTAGTACTGAGCTTATAATAACTTCATTGCTCTGTTTATTTTTATCCATCATCACCTCCTAAGTGATCCCTGTCTGTTTGAAAAGTGACAGATTTAGGATAAAAACATTAAATAAACAAAAACAGTATATATAACCGCGTCCTGCCGTCACCACATGAATTAATGAGCCTCTAAAGCATCTCAGTCCTCGCCTCCTTTAACTCCTCTCCATCCGCTCACTTTCACTCCTTAAAAAGAAGAAAACTGAAGACAAAGCTGCTCTTTCACTCATGCAGGTCCCACTGAGAACAGGAAACAGCAACATGTGCAACTGCAGACGCCTGCAAATGTTAAGGATACAAATGACCCCCCACTTAACTTACAAAGGGAGTCCAGGTTGAGTTTAAGTGGGACATAATGACAGGAACGCTCCATTTCCAATTTTGTTTGTCGAGAGAGTTTGAGTCAAGGTGTGGCTACAAACTGGGCTATTTATACTGGACGCAGTATAAATAGCGTCCAGTGAACCTTTAGTTCAAGGGAAATGACTAAATTGTTCAACAAAGTTTCACTCAAGCTGCACCTCAGCAACCTGTTTTGCTGTGACATAAGAATAACAGTGAGTAAGTTATTCCTGTGTCAGAGGCTGCTTTGAGGCAGGTTATATTTGTGCCTGTGGTCTTCTGTCTTCATCAGTGTTGAACTAAAGCCACCTACAGCGATGGAGACAGAGTTTCAGTGAAATCCTCGGGGATCAGCAGACATTTCCTCTTCCATAAACTCCCCTCACAAAAAGAAAGAGGTCACTTTCTGTTCAGGAAAAGTGTTGCAGTCTGAACAATGAAGGGTGTTGTTTGATGAAGTTTGCATGGGAGAGATTGACCGAGGCAAACCTTTAAGGGGCTAGATGAAATACAATTTTGTTTTAAACAATCACTTCAAATACGGTTAAGGGAAAAAGGGGTTGTGAAACAATAGTGTGTTGAACGGAGAGAACAGTTTTGGGGTTGTGTTCTCCGCAGTAAGCTCCACAAAAGGAGGTATGATTCCTAAAACCACGAAATGAGTCAGCATTTTTGTACTTCCGGTTCCATCGTCTCAAATCAATGTGTTTTGTGAATCTGTTTTTGGTTAGATGCCTGAAATAAGGTCTGTGGTTAACACAAGAGATTTTAACATTTTGTTCTACGATATAAAAAGAGTGTAAATGAGACGACTAGACGTCCTCACTGGAACACTAGTCCTCCTCTATCTTAGTGGAGGAGACGTGAAGTCATGTGACCGCGGTGGAGTTCCTTTATATAGCCTAACGTTAGCTTTTTATGCTACACTTCAAACATCATAAAAGTGGAGTTCATGTGTGGAGATTATCTTGATGAACTAAATGTGTAGGTATCATAAACATTTGTTTGACACAGAGATTATTTTCTGCAATAATCCAAAATTCAATGGAAAATAAATCCCATTTGCAGAGACACTATCGAAAGTCAGATGACAGGAGAAACAAATGCCGTTCGGTGGCTGATTGATAACCAGCAATGACTCATGAGGAAACTGGCCAGTGTGTCGATCCACAGATATTTATAGATTAATAACTACCTATTGTATCTAGCAGTCTGGTCTCCAGTAAGTCATTATAATCTACTACCTTTCACCTGCGGTGTGCCAGTGTTAATTGTTCTGTCTTGTTTGTATAGACGGGGAGTTTCCAAGCTGATGGACTTCTCGTAATTAGCATTGGAACCTTATTCCTCATACCTGAGAAGCGTCCCTGCTGACGGGAAGTCGGCTCTCCGCCCGCTGAAAGAATTTAGTTAGAAGCCTCTCAGCAGAACATGTTTTGAAAGCAGCGTGTGTTTATTTTTTCTTTCCTCGTACACATGAATGGCTTCTGTGTTACCTGCCGAACAGAACCGAGTCTGCAGCTTCATCTTGTACTGGAGGTCAGAAACAAGCTGCGCGTGAGACGTTTAAAATGTCTACGTGTTAAACACGCTGCACAGTGTTTATGTTGGGAAAAAGAAAATTGTAGGCGTGGATACATCTTGGATTTTGGAGTCCAAGTTTAAACTTTAAGCTTGAGAATTGTTCAATAAGTGCATTTGGATTTAGGGAAAGTAGATGAGATGAGAGGGAACTGATCTTCTGTTTACAGGCCAAAAACCAAGTATACATCTCAAGACATAAATCCACAACATAGACATATCGAGTCAAAGGTTTTTACATGTTGGATATCAGAAAATACTGAACTCCAATACTCCACTACATTTATCTGACAGTTTTAGTTACTTTACAAATTAAGATTGTAAATATTACAAACTTAATATGATGCATGAAATCTAACTACCCAACAGTTCTCGTTTTAAAACATGTGAAGATTTGCTGCTTTTCCTTTTAATTGTTTTCATTATTTAAATGAATTGTTCATAATTTAAAGGTTTGGGCTGCTGGCTGGACAAAACAAACATTGTGAAGGTGTCACTTTGTTATTTGACATTAAGATGTGCAGTTCACCTTTGAGCCACATGAGCGAGCCTGAATGTTGGTATTGTTGTGATAGTCTACTTATAACATTGAGTGTAATATAAAAGGCTCGAGTACATTCTGTTTATTCAATTGATGAGGGGAAATGAAAAGAACAAGATTTGTTCTCACTATTAAAGTATTAAAACGTATGTCTCTTCTAGATGGCTGGCTGATAGTGGTGTAACGGACCGTTGTCGATACGGTTCGGCTCACATGTGAACCGCGGATTAATTACACAGTTTAACGTTAACCATCACAGTGTGAAATAAAGTTTTACTGACGACAAGTAAAGATATGCCATCTGGACATCGCTATTCATACTTTAGCCAGACCAAGTCTCTGGTCTGAGAGCCTGGACGTTCACAAGGACCTAACATGAGCTCTCCACTTCACAAAGGTTTTTATTTTTAAAAAGGCCCAACAGCGTCTGTACGGCCTCAAGCGACCGAAGAGAGAAACTATGAAGGCAAATCACTGACAAAATACGAGAGTGCCAATGGTCCCCTAGAATTCCATCACTGCTCTTCTGCTCGCGAGTCTTTCACCTCCTCACTCGCAAGTAGATTTTATTTTTGACAGTAAGTGGGCGGAGCCAGTCACCATTGTATCTAGATTTAATTGGTTATAATCTTTGTCGTTGGATTGGCCGGATATCACTCTGACACAGACGCTAGGTGGCGGCATAGAGATGGTTTTCAATAAATAAATATTGTACTTTTTACTTCACTACATCCCAGAGGTAAATAAAAAAAGGTCAGTATTTGACGACTTGGGAATGAGTCCGAGCTGGTGCAGTACATCCTACCTACCACCCTCCAAAAAATAGGTCTCCCCTAAAGTAGTTTTCCAAAAAAAAGTCTCAAGTAAAAACTAGATACCTCCAAAACATTTTAGGTGCTTAAAAAGTAAAATATTCCCCAAGTTCTACATCCAACTGGCAGCTGACATCAAGTGCGCGGACGGTCCACATAAACAGATAGTTTCTCTGCTGTTTATTTGACTGAAGTGAGTCATCGCTCAGCAGCGCTGGGACTCGCCTCCCAGATCAGCGCGCTCTCCTCGTTTCGCTGGCAAAAAAATTAGGCGAAATTTTTTCCGCGCCAGCAGAAAGTGTCTCTCCACAGAACAGCTCTATTTTGAGAGGTATCCCTCTCATCTAATGTGCTGCAGGCATCTGCACACTCACACAAACACACTCACACACATGGGTACTAATGTGTACAGACAAACACCAGCATTCCCTACAGTGTCTGACTCTGTGTCTGTGTGTGTGTGTGTGTGTGTGTGTGTGTGTGTGTGTGTGTGTATGTGTGTGAGAGAGAGAGTCTGAGCACGAGGTGGACATTTTCTACAGCCTTTAGTCTCTTGGTAAATATTACATGACTACTGAGCCCATGTGATCAATGGTTTTCTGGGGCGTGTTTCCTCATAAGCAACATTAATAACTCAGTGATTATTAAACCCAGGAGGATTTGGGCTACATATAGACTGTCTTCTGCAAACAAGCTGATCAATTGACAAAGAGCAGTTTGTTTTGAAAGTTAATTATTTGTTGAAGGGTGCATGTGTCATTTTAACTAGATATTTTACTCTGCTAATGGTGTATCACAAAGACACAAAGTGGACGCAGTCACCGTGATGTCACCCATTGGTTTGTGGACTGATGTTTTGAAGCCTTGAGTTTTGCTATCGCCATCTTGGATAACAACCGTTGCCATGATGTTTTTTTTTGCAAATGATAAACAGGAAGTGACCATATCTGGAATGCGGAGGAGTGACGTAGAGACGCCGTACACGTCGCTGGTAGAGACCTGTCAATCACAGTAAGCCCCGCCCTAAAGCATCCCCTGCTTTATGGTCTGTTTGACTCTAAATGCACCATAATGTACTAAATGAACATCATGCTGTATTGAAGAAGACTTGAAACTAGAGATTGAGACCATAAACTCATGTTTACAATGTTTACTGAGGTAATAAATCAAGAGAGAAGTAGAGTCATTTTCTCATAGACTTCAATACAACCAGAGGAGTCGCCCCCTGATGGACACTAGAGAGAATGCAGCTTTAAGACATGAAGCTTTGGCTTCACTTTTCAGAACAAGAGGTTGTTGCCTGGTGTATCATCACCATTAAACAGTATATTATTACCAGCAAGTTGCATTATTTTATTATTTAGATGTTGTGAAGTCGAAGTATAAAGTGGCAAAAAATGGAAATACTCAAGTGCAAGTACCTCGAATTTGTACTTAAGCAAACATACTAAGTGACATTAGCATACTATATCTCATGAGCCTTTGCCACTCGCTTGCTGTCAAAGCCTCATGGGAGGTTTTACCTCCATGTATTGGATTTTCTACTTGCTGAGTGTCTGACACACACTGACACTGCCACCGTACACCGGTGTACGGTGGCATTTTGTTTAATGAGTTGTGGGATGTAAATGTTGTTATTTGAAGCGTCTCAGCTGCTCTCAGGTCAGTTGTGACGCTCTTGTTTAACTTGTCTCTAGGTTGCAGGAGGCGGGAACGTGTCTGCAGGCGAGTGGGAGGAAAAAAAAGCACCTTTCGAACTGACCTTTAAGGTGACTGTGGAGGTATGATTTATACAGGTGTGTGTGTGTTTGTCAAGGATAGTCAGGAGGTTGGGAGAAACATCTTTCTCACACACACACACACACACACACACACACACGAGGGCTGGTTGTGTGGAGGAGTAAAGATGAGCGGCTGGTATCTTAGCAACAGCACGTTAAAGAAAGGAGGAGAGGGGAGAATGCGTCGGTGAAGGTGGATGATGTACCAAACTACTGATACTCTGCACAAACACCGACACACACACACACACACATTCATGTCAAGACTCAGCACTAATTGGGTATTTTGTAGCCGTAGCCCCTGGACAGCAGGCAAAAGGTTTGTCTGTTTGAGCTACCTGATGTTGTTCGGATCTGAGCCAGACTGGTTTCATGTTTTCAGGACTTTTGCACAAATTTTGAAAGCTGATACTGATAGCTCTTTGAACAGAAAGCTACCAATGTTTAAAAATAGATCTATCTCTTCCTATTTATGCCATAATATTTTAATAATTTAGTGCAAAATCCCTCTGAACCCAATTCCAAATATAAAAAAAAAAACAGTTTTTACGCTCAGCTGAGGTAGAGAAATTTGTGCATCGATAAAAACGACAGATCTTTAATTAGAAATTAGCTAAAATTCCATCAAAGCAGCAACCTCCGGTTCTGCCGAGTGAAGCCAACACTGAAGTGTCTTAAAGCTGCATTCTCTCTAGTGTCCATCAGGGGGCGACTCCTCTGGTTGTATAGAAGTCTATGAGAAAATGACTACTTCTCTCTTGATTTATTACCTCAGTAAACATTGTAAAGATGAGTTTATGGTCTCAATCTCTAGTTTCAAGTATTCTTCAACACAGCATGATGTTCATTTAGTACATTATGGTCCATTTAGAGTCAAACAGACCATAAAGCAGGGGATGCTTTAGGGCGGGGCTTACTGTGATTCACAGGTCTCTACCAGAGACGTATATGGTGTCTCTATGTCACTCCTCCTCAGTCCAGATATGGTAACTTCCGTTCATTGGCTGCAAAAAAAGCAACATGGCGACGGCCATAATCCAAGATGGCGACGGAGAAGTCGCCGAACTCAAGGCTTCAAAACAGCAGTCCACAAACCAATGGGTGACGTCACTATCGCCTCGAGAGGTATAAGTGGTTTTACAAGGACAGGACTGGTTCATTTCACTCGATACCTCTGCAACACAACACATAGACGTCTTTGACTGAACTACAACACTGTAACGTCTTCACATTCTGGTCTTTTTTTATGTTTTAAAACTAAATTCTGGCCAGATCTTACACATTGCACCTTTAAATGGGTCATGCAGTCAACATCAAAAGAAATGTAATGGCAACTTTAAAAGCTGCATCATTACTGCACCACAGGAGTATAGTCATTAATATTAAATACAGCCATGTAAATCACAGAAGTAGGTTCAGCTGTGTCTGAAAAGAGAGTGGGGAACCCTGTATGTACTGTTGTTTAGGCATTAAAGATGCATTTGACTTTGGATAATATATTGTATGTTCTCCGTTTACTTTTGGCCCGTTGGACTTTCTTTTGCAATGACTTCTGCTTCAGGAATGGTTAGATGTGGAAATTGAGATAAGAATAAAATAAAATAACCCTTTATTATTCCCACAGTGGGGACATTTGCAGGATTACAGTGCAAACAAACACACATACTATTAAAATGACAAGAACAAAACGAGTATAATAAATAAGTAAACACAGGAAAAATAGGTAAAAAATGTTAAAAACAACGAAAACTAAAATATGATATAATTAGACTGAATGGTTGTTCATTGACTCCACATAGAGAAAGGAGGTGAAAGCTCACTGATTAACATGTTATATCACATTTGTTTGATCCATATACAAAATAAAAACTGTATCACCTTGTGATTGACAGGTCTCTACCAGAGACGTATACGGCGTCTCTACGTCACTCCTCCTCAGTCCAGATATGGTCACTTCCTGTTCTCTGGTTGCAGAAGAGCCAAGATGGCGACGTCCAAATCGCCGAACTCGAGACTTCAAAACAAACCACAAATCGATGGGAGACATCATGACGACTACGTCCACTTCTTATACACAGTCTGTGGTTTCTAGGACGCAAATGTGCATAACCAAATGTTGAACTAGTCCTTTTGATGAACAACTGGTGAATATCAGTAGGATGAGTGTCTTTGGTCACTGGATCACAGGGAACAGGGAACCAGCTGCTATTAAAAATAGAGTCTGACATCTTTTGTTTTTTCCTCTCTAAACTGCTTCCCACCGTTGTCGTCGTCTTTTTTGTGTCTCCCTCAAGTTCTATGAAATCTAAATCGGTGCCTTTCGGCCCGTCTCGTTTGGATGATGCCTCTTCACCTATATATCGCAGTCTGTCTCACTTTCTCCATCTCACACCCTCACACACACACTTCTGAGAGGTGTTTCTCTCTTCCAGGGTGTGAATGGGATTGGCTTCACGAGGGACCAGAAAAGATACATGGGCGGATGAACTGAAAGATGACGGAGGGAGGAGATTGATGGAGATGGCGGTAAAAGGGGGGAGGGAGAGAGAGAGAGAGAGAGAGAGAGAGAGAGAGAGAAAAAAAAGAGGTTTTGTGAGACTGGGGTCTGACCTGAATCTGTACCACGAATACGACTCGGAAACTAAAAAGAAGAGAGGAAGAACAAGAAAGAAGGTGCCGAAACAAAAAGAAAACCTAAGCACAAATTATAGCTTCCTGCTTGATCAAGAACAACTCTCGACTGATGCACCGCTACTAAAACGTCTCGTTCTTATTCAAATCGTATTGTGATTTATAGTTCATTTTAAAGTTATCTGAAATGAATCTTTCGCACATTGAATCAACTTTTCACAAGTTTGTAGAGAAATTATTTATTTATTTAGATGCAGTGACTTAGTTCACATCATATATTCCTGCATTTAAACAATAAAACAAGTATTGCACTCGCATGACGTTTAGACTAGCTCTAAATCCACAAAACCAAAATGAAAGTTAAGAACATCTGAAACCATCGGAGGAGAGTCTATGGAGCAGAGCCGGATGGTTGCATGACTTTAGTCAGAGCTGGAGGAAGCTACGCTATGATTGGCCAGTCTCCGTTCGATGGGGCGGGACTTAGCAAAGACTCAGTTATTTATTTAATAAGCTTACAATGGAAGTAGGTCAGGCAGACAGGTAACCACATTGGAACATGATGAACTGATAAGGGCTGGTTTAAGTCGAGCCGGATCCAATGAGAGGTATTGGGAAGCAGGTGGGTGATTGGGTGTGGCGGTCAGGTGATGAGGAAAGGAGGTTAGGGCTGAGGTCAAAAAGTCCATTTTGCAGGTTCCTAACTGAGTGAAATGACCCGAAAGGATCGAAGTGGCCACAGAGTTCACTCGGCAGAACCGGAGGTTGCAACCTGGTGTGGACGAGAGGCCAAAACGTAGAGGAAAATATCTGTACACCTTTAGACAGGGGCCTTAATCTGCTGGAAGATATATGCTGTTGATATCTGAGGAATGTGCGGTTTGGTTCGGGAGGAAGGGATGCTGAGGGAGACGGAGGCCGAAGGGCAGAGTGACAGTTAGTGTAAAAGATATATCAAAGTGAGGTGGGACGGTGAGGAGTGAGGATGAGGAGCAGAGAGGAAGAAGGGTCCTTGGCACTGAGCAATATCCTTCTCCCACTGAGTGTCATTACAGACTCAGAGCCTCAGCTTTAAGGACTCCACATGGCCAAACAGCGCTGAGCCGGACACGATCACACTACGGTGACACTAAGTATTAAAACACATCATTTCTGTGACCTCCAGTCTTTGGCGCTTTGACACATTCGTCTGTCGATGCTTTCGGTGCGGGCACAGAAGTAGAACAAAGATTGACTTCATAGGCAGCTTTTTAAGGTAAATTAAGGTAAAATAATGATTTCTAGCTCCGCTTTTTAAACGAGACCAAGATTCAACAGCCATGCTAGCCGCTCTGTGAGGCACAGTGGTGGCTAACGTTGTAGTTTAAGTTTTAGCATGCTAACATTTAATTAGCACTAAACACAATGTACAGCTGAAGCTGATTGGAATGTCATCAGTCACGAGCACAAACCATGGACTGGTGGTCAACGACGAGACAGATCTTTTTTTATCCCGTTTGAGTTGTGCCCTGAACACGTGATGTTTGTCAATTTAAAAGGTAATTTTTCAAGTCAAGAAAGTCTCCTTTTGTCGTAAAACTGTTGAATATAAGCTAATAATATATAATATATAATATAAACTGTTGTTTATAAGACTGTGAAAATACGTAATTAGAGAGACAACACACCCAAAAGTGGCCTCACTGACGTCTCTCTCTGAAGATACGATGTCTGTGTGTTTCATACCAGGATGTTCTCACAACAACAAACGGGTCTTAATCGTTCATTCTCTTGATGGTTGATAAAAAGAGTCGCTGAATAAAAACACATCAGGTAAGATAACGTTACATTTGTGCGTGGAACATAGCTAGGTTAGCTAGCTAGCAAGGCAAGCTAACAGCCATGTTGGTTTTGTACATTGTGTGAGACGAGATGTAGTTCATTGAGCCATTTCACGGAAAACGAAATTATACTACGACAAATATGAGAAACTGAGACTTTCTTGACGCGCAAAATATTCTTTTAAATTGACATTATGTGTAATTCACGGCACAATTCCAACGGGATCAGAAAAATATTCGTCATTGGCCGTTGACTACCGTACATATTTCTTTCAGATATAAGGTCACATTAGGGGACTCCGGAAGGGGCGGGACTTCGCCTCTCTATATAAGTCTGGATTTAGTCAATGTGACATCGCCGTGATGTCACCCATCGGTTTGTGGACAGCAGGTTGTGGAAGCATCCAGTTGGGCATTTTGGTCGTCGCCATCTTGGTTTTTGGTTTAATTCGATTTTGGTGGTCAAACCAAAACACAAAACACGTTTTTTTTGGCCATAACCCAAGAATTCATATGTTATGACAGTTTAACACAAATGTTGACCTTTTGGACAGAAGTTGGATTTATATCACTTTTTAAGACCCATTTTTACAGACTGGCTTTCATGTGATGTCGTCTTTTTACTGTGTTACTGCTTTATTTTATTATTGTTACTAAAATGTATTCATTTATTTATTTGATTTCTTAGTTTGTTCTTATACTATCTATTGGTTTGATTGTTTCATCTATTGTACTGTTTTATCAGGGTTTAACTATTATTCTAGTTTGTCGTGCTTCGTTGGGCGTAAACTCTGTTTTTAAAGGTGCTGTATAAATAAAGTTAATATTATTATTATTATTATTATCAAACTGCACCATGACTGGTTAGCGGAGGGATACAACCGCATGGCGGTAATTCCAGTTTTCTTTTTAGAAACAGTGATATTTGTAACCGCTTCAGAAGGCGTCAGATCAGAAAATGGGTCGTTCCGGGATGTATTTTGTCGTTTAATTTGGAGGATTTATTGATGATTGAAGCTGTCAAACTGAATATAAGCCCTGCAGCAATTGGTAAATCACATTAGAAGTATATAAATACATGTAGCAGAGGCAGGGTTGATGTATTTGTATATATAACAAAGAGCGTGTGAGGTGATTTTCCTCCCTTAGCTCGCACCATTAAATACATTTCTGCCTTGTTAACTAACCATACGAGGGAAAATGACAGTGAACAACAATGCAGTGGCACAGCATGCCTCGTTACATTTGTACAAATCATCTTCCCTGTGTATGCGTGTGTGTGTGTGCCCAATGCGTTTCTCCGGGTATACGAGTGTGTATGGGTGTCAGAGCGAGGATGAGAGGAGGTGGCTAGATCTGGGGGCTGCAATACAGTCTGCAATACAGTCTGTCTGCTCACACAACACACACTCTGTAATTGGACTCAGAGGAGCGAGGAGATCCGCCCGCAGGCTTTGGATTATGTTGATATCTGGCATATATTGCTAACATTCCTATCTCATATCTGGCTCTGTTGTCAGTACACCGGCAAAGTGAAATAAGGGCGAGAGGAGAAACGCAGTCGGCCCCCCAAATAACCCCAACGGAGCATCGGGGACCGACTGTCAAGTCGGAGGCAATCTGACACGAATCAGCTTCGAGCTTGTTGCATTTTATCTTCGGAGACATTTTTTTAAATCAAACAACAGATCCTCTGGGGCGTAACACACACAATCACAGGGACACACACACATTCAAAAGGCTCATTCATCACAGGCAATTTGATTTAGTTTTCCCATCATGTTAGCTCAGAATCAAAAACAGCATTCTCAGAAACACTCATCAGCACAGATGTGGAGGGGTACGGAGTCTCAGATGTGCCAATGTTGCTAAAAAGTGAAATCAATCAAAGGTAGTTCAGTTTATAAATATAGTAAACTGAACGATTACAATGGACTGAGAAACATTGATACTGAGACACAGTTTGGCTCCTTATTTCTGATATTTCTAATATTTTTTAACTCCATATTCTATCTCAACGTATCCTCAAGTTATTTCATTAGTTTTTGTAAATTTTACTTTGAATGTCCAGCAACTCAAGTGATCTTTGCAGCTGGAAAAAAACCCTGTAGTGTTTAGGCAACCGAACTACTTGGTCAGGTTTAGGAAAAGATTGTGGTTTTGGGTTCAAAATAACTATGTTCGAAATACTTGGTTGCTTAACAAAACATGTAAGTATCATAAACGTTATCCTGCGATAATCCTCCCAAAATAATCTCATAGAATTATCCCTTTATCTTTTTGTTGAGGGAACCAGTGCGATGATAACTTCCTGGTTTGGCCTGTAAAAATACGTTATCCATGTAGTAAAATATTGGTTATGTTTAGGAAAAAAAAAAGAACTTGCTCAGGTTTAGGAAAAGATTGTGGTTAAAGGTTAAAATAAGTACGGAAGTGGCGCTACTTAGGTACGTAAAATACTTGTATACGAATTATAGAGCATGAGTTTTTTGTCGGTATAGCTACTAAGAGTGTATGATTACAGCCAGTCCATCTATATATCGAGCTCTTAAAAAGTTCTGCTGTTCATTCTCAGAACATAATAAAACTGTGTTTTTACTGTTTTAACCTCCAATATCATGGGACACAGCTTTAAACAGATCAATGAGATCACTTCCTTTGTACAGATTCCACGATCAGCAGATGGATGTATTTAGTAGTTTAGCTCTTGAAATCATGCTTTAATCACGTCTGATCATAAAATCCTGTGATTGGTTTGTTTGGCGAGACCCACCTTTTCAGGTGGTCTTGGTTTGTAAATTTTGGTCCGCACCAGGGTTTGATTCACAGTTTTTACATTTACCGGGCAAAAATAGCTGACTTAATTCAAACATTTCTGTTATTTTTGTTGCGACTCTCTTTACATCCTGGCAGCAATTAATAAATAAAGGGTTTTGGAGCTAGTGCTGCTACTTTCATTGGAAAAGAGTTGGCAACACTAGGCTGGGTTCTTCGGTTAGATCATTTTTATGATTTTGCATCTTCTTCTAGTCCCACACATCTACGGTGTGGAGTGAAAAATAAATGTGAGCACCGTAGTACTGTACAAGATCTTTTCTTGTAATTAAAATATAGCAACTCATAATTAAGATATAAGGTGTATTTCTTCGTCTTTTGTGAACACTTACATTCAAAAACTGATATTCTACCAACATTTCAATTATAAATATTTGATTCCGCAACCAAAAGTCCCCAAAAGGTCTCTTATAATTATCTATATTCCACACACCTGATACATTATGAACAAATCAGACTCCTTGTCCTCGTCGAATCCGTTCGACGTGATGCTAATGTCAGAGAGGCTTCATACGGCGAGCTCTGCAGCTCACGACACAAATCTGAAGCCACCAGGTGTATGATGTCTGAGCCGCTCGCTCCCCATCACGTCCGGCCTTTCACTTAAAATTCAACTCATGTGGTTGTCCATTAATTTGTGGGAATGAAGGTCTCAGTGTGTGTGTGTGTGTGTGTGTGTGTGTGTGTGTGTTATGGCTGTGTTCAGTATTCGCTCGTTGACATGGAATGCAAAGTGTTGCCATAGAAGAGAGAGCAATTCATTTGAGCTCATTATGTGGCTGAGGTGGGCCGTCATTAGTCTCCGGAGGAGGTAATGGGAGCAGAGTGTCTCCTCTACGGAGCTCTGTAAAACCTGGAGGGGTTTAGAGGTTTATGGGCTCTGCAGACGAAAGCTTTATCTTGGGAATAATCTGTTAAGATCTGGGTCTGTCCACGGTGGACCGGTCTCTGCTGGAGTCTGAGCTGAAGGAGGTTCTGGTGAACCTGCATGATTTGATCTGGTTTCACCAGAATCTGACCCGGTGGCTCCGATGACGAGCATTAAGAATAACTCTATAGAAACAGACCATCTTCTCTCTGACGGTCTCGTTACCTTGTGATTGACAGGTCTCTACCAGAGCCGTATACAGCGTTTCTACGTCACTCCCCGCCTCACAATGACTACGTCCACTTGTTATATACAGTCTGTGGTAAAAGATTCTGAATTTAGATTTCATAGAATATTTTTCACCATTGACGATTTATTATATTTCCAGAACAGCTGCAGTCGAGTGATCAGACATGTTTCAGGGATCTGAAATCTGGATTTAGTCCGTCTGTCTGAATCAAAGAGCGAGGAGCTTCAATCTGTGTTAAATCACACTGGGAGAAATCCATCTGAGAACACACACGCTGAACAATTTCTACCTCCACAGGGGGTTAGGAAAGGGACCAGAATGCAAGGTGGCTTCAGCCAGCATGTTGTTAATAATGTGTGAAATGCAATAACCTCTCCAGTGACGTTTGAGTAATTTGAAAAAAAATAAAAAAGCAGCCTCGAACTTATTCTCACTGTCTCCACCTCGACGTAAAGCCCAACTGTGTTCAGATTGACATTAACGGATCCTGTCTAACGATGTAGAAGCAGAGGACGCGGGGATTTTGAGGGGAAATCGAATAAACCTGCTCTGATTTTCCTGAATGTGGTTTGGCACAACATTTAGATTTAGAGTTGATTTACTCTTCAATGAGGATTCTACTGCAAAGAGTTGTGGCTTTTGTGTCTGTGCGTTTACGCGCAAAAGATCCATTTAGGTGCCCGAGAGACTCGATGACCAGCCGGTCGATAGTTGCTGGACCAGGAGCTGAGGCTCAGCAGCTTTAGACGCTCCTGTCAGCTCTGATCAGTGTGATGGAGCAGAACGTAGGCGAACAGGCCAACAATGGGCCACAAGGGTTAGTGCAGTATCAGGAAAACCAATATCTGTCTTTCCCGAGCCTTCGCTCGGGGGATTTATTGCTGGTCTCCTGGGAAACTTTTTTCTTTTTCACTGCTCTGTGTTTGGGTTATTTTCCTTTAATATTAGCTGAAGTTGGGCTCTGCGACGGGTTGAAATTAAAAAAAGAGCTCCACTCCTCCTCAAAGTCAATTTTTTATATGAACCCAAATTACAAACTTGTAAAGATGTAAAGTTGACGCCTCTGTGAGCAGGATGTTCCCCAAACTATAGGTTTTATTTCCTTGCATCCTAATGCACAACTCGCTGCTCTGGTTGGGGCAAGTTGTTTTTCTGGGTGTGAACATGAAAGATGATCTGGGATGTTTGAGTAATACATCAACAATGGTTTAAATGTTTCAATTAAATTGAAGATTAAAACCAAATACTGAATATAAGAACTGGACGTAGTCGGTGTGACATCACCCATCGGTTTGTGGACTGTCGTTTTTGAAGCGTCTAGTTTGGCATTTTGGCCGTCGCCATCTTGGATTTTTGCCGTTGCCATGCTGTTGTTGTTTTTTGCAACCGGAGTGAGACCGTGGTAGAGACGCCTTATATGGCTCTATTTGACTCTAAATGGACCATCATTTACTTAATGAACAACATGGATTGTATTTGTTGGTCCTAATCAGCCTCATGAAATAAACTACTCCTGTCAGAAGGAGTTCTTCAATCAGGCCAAGCCATATTGAGCAGTATTTATCTAATCCACGTTGTTCTTGTACCATCCTGGCAAAGTAACGCAGCGCTCAGATGCACCGTGTGTTGTGCGGCGTTCGAGCCGATCTGTCTTTCTTATCATTAATTCACGTGGTAACGCGTTGGCACAGAGCCGGCCTATCAGAGAGCCCCTGGAGAGCAGCTCGGGAGCTCCGTCTTTACTCGATACCAGCAGAGACGAGCACACTCCACTGACCTTAAGAAAACGTGGTGAATTTTCTTCCTGTATCCATGTGGTTCTCTGCACATTTTCATGCAGATCAAAAGACATCCTAGAGATATTATTTTTCCACTGATCTGCTTCCATTTAAAACAGCCGAAGGGTCCCGACATTCTCTCTATGGGGATCTATTTTAGATATCACAAAAAAGATAAAATGAAAAATGTGAAAGTAAAAGTGGCACAAAACTGCAATAGTCAGCAGGGAATTGACTAAATCTCTCCACCCAAACAGTGATTGTCCAATCAGCAGCGATAACCAGAGCATCGCAGGTTTTTAGAGGATGGAGTCTCTCAACATGCCGTTTGTCTTTTCTAAAACCAAATATACAAGAACAAAAGTGTAACTAACTAACCTCACTTCAAAGCATGATAATCAACGTATCCTCATGCAACGAAAAGTTTTTTTTTTTTTTTTTCTTGCATTTTCCTACAAATGTCCAGCAACAGCTGAAGTGTTTAGGCAACAAAACTATGGTTTGGGTTAAAATAAGCAGGTTTGAAAAAGAGGGAATGAGTCCTGAAATAAGGAAATTAGTCAACTTTTTTGCACTTTACTGTTCCCTCGTTTCGAAGTCAATGGGTTTTTTGGAAATGTCTGAAATAAAGTCTGTGTTTAACAGAAGATTAACAGAGATTCTAGTCCTCTGATATAAAACAGGTCAGTAAAAACCCCTCTGGTGAACGTAGAAGCTTCTACGTGTCTTAAAAAGAGTGTAAATGAGACGACTGGACGTCCTCACTAGAACACTAGTCCTCCTTTAGCTTAGTGGAGGAGACATGAAGTCATGGGACCGTGGTGGATTTTCTTTATAGTCTTACGTTAGCTTTTATGCTACACTTCATAAAAAAAACATCATAAAAGTGTTTGTTTATGAAGATTATCTTGATGAACAACGCCGCTTTTTGCCACAGATCTTATTTTTTGCAATAATTCAATTACGTCCATACTTTATGAACACTGATTATCTTTAAGTAACATTTGAAGATAAGAAAATCAAATCGAACTTTCACGTGAAAAGTTAATTCAACAATTCACAGCTGCTTTCGTCTCTCTTTGCTGCAAGGCGTGCATCTTTTCTTTCTGACCCAGTACAGATGTTCAACTGGACCACCAGGGCCAGCGCCGATGGGCTGCGAGCCAACAGGCCAGGTGTTTCTCCTCAAAAAAAACAAAAGAAACGGTATCAGCAGGCTGCATGGAGGAATGAATTAATCAGCTGACCTGTAAACAAGTCTTAGCTCAGTGCATACCAATTGATTTTTCTACCTGAGTTTTCTTGCATAAGCAGCTCCTCCCAACATTTAAATAAACTAATTCACCGATTTATTCTGCCTGATTTCTGTCCAATAATAAATAATTTTGTTGGAAGAAATCAAAAATACGTATTTTATGTAGTTCTATTTATCAATCTAGATTGTTTTGGTGCGATATGCCTACTGCTGTAGATATCGACCGTAGTAATGTCTGTAATCATGACCCAATGACTCGAGATAATCCAACAATCTCGTTGTGAGCAGTTGCATGTGTGAACTACTTTCTTTTAACCAGAGTTCCACAGAGCCACAAAGGACCGGCTGAACCACAGACTGTATATAAGAAGTGGACGTAGTCATCGCGACGTCACCAGTTGGTTTGTGGACTCATGTTTTGAAGCCTTGAATTCGGCGATTTCGCTGTCGCCATGTTTTTTTTTGCAGCCAATGAACGGAAGTGACCATATTTGGACTGAGGAGGAGTGACGTAGAGACGCCGTACACGTCTCTGGTAGAGACCTGTTAATCACAGTAGCCCCGCCCTAAAGCATCCCCTGCTTTATGGTCTGTTTGACTCTAAATGGACCATAATGTACTAAATGAACATCATGCTGTATTGAAGAAGACTTGAAACTAGAGATTGAGACCATAAACTCATGTTTACAATGTTTACTGAGGTAATAAACCAAGAGAGAAGTAGAGTCATTTTCTCATAGACTTCTATACAACTAGAGGAGTCGCCCCCTGATGGTCACTAGAGAGAATGCAGCTTTAACACACTTCAGTGTTGGCTTCACTTTTCAGAACCAGAGGTTGCCTCCTGGTCTGAACAAGGTAAGGATTTCTGTGCCACCCTAAAGTTTGTCCTGTAGGTTTATTTACGGGACAAAACACTGATAACGACCGGTCACATGACTGACAGGACGTAGATGACGATGGAATGTTTTTAACTCAAACTCCTGAAGCAACACATGCGCTTCAACTGAACGTTTAAAAACATTTTTGCACAGAACGAGGATTGTGGATTTTCTCCCACATTATTTACACTGTTGCCTCTCCATGAAGTTATTGTATCACTGAAGACTGTTGCCCTCTCCTCGCCGTCCCTCACTTCATCTAAACACAACATTTTCCCTTTGTTTCTTTTCCTTTTTGGGCAAATTACAGCCTCAACCGGCAGGGTCCATTTCACTTTTGGTAATGGAACCTTTAACAATTATTCCTGTGGGATTTCAGGGTTGCACTTTCTCTCAGTGCGTTCCTTCTGTATTTACTTGGTTGTTAAATATGTGCTCCTTTATCAATGTCGACACATAAAAAAAGACATTGTTCCCTCCCAAAAATCAACTACAGGGAAAAACAGAGGCTCTCAACAAGATAATAAAAAAAGAAATGCAACACAAAGAATTGCGAGGGATTGCAATATGTGTGACCCGCCAGCAATAAAAACCAACTTCTTGGGTCACGTGCATAAAACTGTAAAGATTCACACCCTAAACTCCATAACATAAATAGTTAAACACAATCTGTTCGGCATCATCATCATCATCATCAGGGGAGAAAAGACACAAGACGGGCTGGCAAGGGACCCAAGGGAAATATCAGGATCCAACCTGTGAGGGGGAAGGAAAAGAAGGGGGGGGGGGGGGGTGATGTGAGAGAAAGGAAGTAAAAGAGAGAGAGGGGGGAGGTTCAAGGAGGAATGAGGAGAGAAGAAGAAGAGGAGGAGGAGGTGAGCAGTGACGGCGAAGCTGAAAAATTGCATTTTGATGGAGGCAAATTGAATCAGCTCTGCAATGGAGGCCTGAGGGCAAAGAGACAGATTGAGACGGTCATGACAGCGCCGAGAGATTACTGCCACCTGTGTGTCTGTAGGTGTGTGTGTGTTGAAGTGATGATTGCCTGCCGTCACTGTCTTCAAGTCTCGGATGAGGATATTTGGGCTCACACTGTGACAGCCACTCCACCCATCTTTGAGGTGAATGAACACACACACACACACACACACAAACACAGACACTTTTATGGATTCTCGGCTGAACGTGTCCTAACAGGATTATGTCCGCTAGCAGACAAACGCAGCCAGCACAGGTCTGTCTGAGAGGACTCAAAGTCACATTGAAGAAATTTGGATAAACTCGCTCTCAGCAGTCACGCTATCATCTGCCTCACATTCGTCATCCAACAGAGAAAATACATCTCCCTGGATGTCTTAATTTAAGCGTTGAGGGTTTAATAATACCACATGACGCATGATAAACAGCAGACTGGATGTTTTATGTGGGTTTTTTTCACCGTCTGTCACGTATCGCTTCTGCTGCACCTCAAGGCCGTTTGTTTTTCAGAGCAGCAAGTCACGTTTGCTTGTGGAGCCGCTTTTAAACGCAACAGGAGCCGACCGACGCAATGTGAAATATAAGAAGGACAAGAAGGAGGGATACTGTTTAATCTCTTTAGGGGGACATACTGCCTGAAATACAGACATGCACAAAGAGGACCTATACACATGCATTGTGTATAGAGAGAAGTCAGAACGAGGGGAGCCTCGTGGGCTGGCGCCTTGAGCAGTTAGAGGTTCAGTGCCTTGGTCAAGGGCACCTCGGTATTGCCAAGGAAGCAACCTCCGGTTCTGCCGAGTGAAGCCAATGTTGAAGTACCTTAAAGCTGCATTCTCTCTACTGTCCATCAGGGGGCGACTCCTCTGGTTGTATAGAAGTCTATGAGAAAATGACTCTACTTCTCTCTTGATTTATTACCTCAGTAAACATTGTAAACATGAGTTTATGGTCTCAATCTCTAGTTTCAAGTCTTCTTCAATACAGCATGATGTTCATTTAGTACATTATGGTCCATTTAGAGTCAAACAGACCATAAAGCGGGGTATGCGTTCGGGGCGGGGCTATCTTGTGATTGACAGGTCGTTACCACGGCACCACTCCTCCGCAGCCCAAATATGGTCACTTGCAATCACTGGTTGAAAAAAACAAAAATATCCAAGACGGCGACAGCCAAAATGCAGAGCTCGAGGCTTTAAAACCGTAGTCCATTAAACCAATGGTTCTCTTTGCAATGATTGGCTCAGAGCAGCTGTCAATCACAGCTGGTAATCAGACTACAACCACAGAGCAAGACTTTTAGAGGTCCGCTCTTGGAGTCGCTTCGGCGACAACCTATGGTCAACGACCAAACATTTATGGAGACTAATTCACGCTGACCGAAAGAAGCAGTTTTAAGAAATTGTGACGGGCATTTTTAGTCCAAGCTCTGAATTGATAAAGCGAGACAATATTTAACGAAGACAAAGAGAAAATGAAGAGAATTATTTGTTATAATTCACACAAAAAAAGAAAGAAGCTCCATGATCTCATTGCTTGAATAAGGTTAATTTCTACAATAACTAAGACAATAACAGCAGCAGTAAATAACAGCCAGTCCAATTGTCTTATTCATCATTTGTAAACTTTAACTGTCCGGTTCCTGTTGCCACCGTTACAATCTAAAGTTTCTCAGTTTTACATTATTTGAGGCAGAGTGATCTCAACGATACGTCTGAGATGAATTCTTTCTAAGTAACTTTGAGGAAAGCATCGTTTGTAACTCATCTACATCACAGCATCATAGTCGTTTATCACCATCGACAACAACAACAAGCGCTGGGTTTGTTCTTTCTGCTGTGTGACTGAACCCACTGTGCAGCTATATTTAGTTTGCCAGCCTGCTCCATAAAAACAGACCTAATGATACAACTAGAGCAGCCCACGGTGACAGAGCCCCTTTGCAACCTCAAGCAACGCTCTCCGAAGCCCTTGATGTTAATAATAACAACCCTGAGAACCTGCAAAATTCATTTTCCATTAACATACGCTGCTGTAGAAGATGAAAAAGAAAGCCCTAAATCTATTCTTTTTTTCTGCAGTATATTAGTGAGCAGAAGGTTAATCTAAAGAACAGCTTTTTTTCTTGAAGTCCTAGTGAAGTGAAAAATACATTTTCCCAGTTTTAATCCTGTGTCCATGTGTCATTTGTTCATCATCTCTTGTCGTATGATATATATATTCACGGTTGATTTCTGGTTGGTGAGCGGGCTTGCAGCTCGACGCTGCCTGGTGGCATGGAGGGAGCCCAGGGAGCGTTCAACAGCATGTACTGGCAACGCTACAATTCAAGGATTCAAGGATCATTTATTGTCATTATGCAACACAGGGATGCACAGCGAAATGCACATGTAGCCCATTTGCAACACAACAAACACATGACAAACAAAACAAAAACAGTAGTACATTCCTGTCCTGCTGTCCGCCCCTCAAGTGCAGCTTGATCCTGGACCACGATGGATCCAGGTCTCTGAGACTACGTCGGCTCAACAGCCAGCGACGTCCCGCTGCTTTCATCCATCTTATTTTTCTGTGACCGGACATCAGACAGCCAGGAGCATGCTTGGTAATGGAGTAGCCATCTTGGATTTTGAAGTCGGGATTGGTGGGGGGTTTGTCCAACTCTCCAAGTCGGAAATCCGACTTCAGGCAGCATTCCAGTGGAAATCATTGGCTGTGAAGTCGGAATCTCTGAGTTAATGTGGAATGCAGCATAACAACAGGTGACGGAGGTGTATGTGGAGCCAACAGTCTTTTGTAGCTCCATATTGGCTAAACTCTAAGACCGTCCACTTCTTAGCGCTCCATCCAAATGCCACTGGTTTTGATTTAAATCGCTGTTGTTACTGTGCCCCGCTGAATTATTCTGTTTCACTGTGAAATACGTCACGTTACAGAAGCTGAAGAAGGTCTAACTTCCGTTTCTCTGCAACCTTAATTGAGTTTTTGAAATATGCGAGACAGATTGATGATTTATGGCTGCAGGAAGGCAAACTGCTTAGTATGCAAACGCATACGTAAACTGCCTATGGATACAACACACGACTTGCTGCCATCTGTCTTTTGACAATGAGGGAGTTAAGTATGAGATGAGGCTCATATCTTGGATCCATATCTCATTTAAAAAAGCAATTTAAGATATTAAAAATATCCTAGATAGATGCATAGATACAGTAATTAAAAATGTAAATTCAACAAATCACCATCAAATCAAAAGCAACTCAATGTAGAGATATTTGAAAAATTCATGATGGTGGAATGCACGACTTCCCTCCACGGAGGTTGAGATGGAGTGTGAAGAGCTCGTGGATCGCTGTGATAAATAATTAACCGGAGGGAAACCGGGATCCTTTAATGAAACCAGCCTCCTACATCAGTGCCGTGGAGGAGCTCAATCATTTATCAACTTATACTCACGTTTCCACACAGGCTGGGGAAAAGACACTTTGTAAGCATTCTGATATGCGAACACGCACACCACCACTCAATCAACCAGCCAGCACTGCAGCGTCCCGGAGGATTTTAATGTGGCAGATCGGAAATTTACATTTTTGTTATGTTTAATCTTTGTTTTGATTCTGTATTTTGGTCAATTACCAAAAAGACTATAACTGTGTAGTTAGGCACTTAATAATTCTGAATACCACAACAGTTACAGCTAGCTAACCAGCTAGCGGGCCAATGTAAGCCTTTGCTTGGTCCCATTCGTGACTTGAGAAGTCTGTAGATCTCTCAGAGACTTTGTTCGTCATTTACTGCAAGTCATGATTCAAATCCCAGGTTAGAAAGGGCTGAGGTTACAACTAACCAAATGCCATCTTGTGGGAATCAGTGCTAACGTTAGCAAGCTTACTAGCTTCCACTTTTCAAAGTAGCTATACTTAAGATTTTTTCCGGATACATTGCCACAGACACCCCGTTTGCAATACTTTCATTTGTTGGCCATAGGCTCAATCACATTACCTCCTTTGGCGTTAGATAGTGAGTTAATGTATGTTAACTCACTATCTAACAACAATGAGAGTCATTGATGATTGCCATTTTAATTTGAATTTATTAGAGTAGCTTCCTAACCTCCATTTTACCAGTGGAATAAGAAATTGAACAGCACAATGTGCTCCAAATATTGAATGTTGTAAAGGAACAGACTGTAATCACTACAGTACGTAACCCATTCTATGTGGGCTCGTTGAAAAGGGAAACTTAACTTCCTCCCTGAAATTTGTACTTGTACCTTTGACTACCTCTTAACTTTGTTCAGAGCACAAAGAGTTTACAAAAACCAAAATCACTGCAGTGAAATTTAAAAAGAGATGCCCAGGCAGTCAAATAATTCACAGCCGCAGAGACGGACTCTGATCAAGTACCAGACCTGTATTCAACCTCGATTACAGAGGGTTTTTTAGAAAATATGACTCGGTTAAATTATGGTTTCGCCCGCTTAATTGTTCTACACGGAATTCAGCCATCTTTATTTCCCCGTGTTTCTCACCCTCTAATTGTTTCCTCACATATCTGTCCACTGTCACCTCATCCATGCATTCATCCATCCATGCCTTCCCTCCATCGGTCTCTCTGGGAGACGTGGAGCTGTAAGAAAACAGATTGCCAGGGAGGATGAAGATGTCATGTTGCAGGCTTATTGCCATATCCCTCTTTCCACAGATGCTGCTTTGTTTGCCTGGAGCTGCCTACGCACCAAGTCACCTTCTATCTGAAGACGAGTCTTAATTTCAACACTGGGGAAAAAACTCTGCCGTTTGTGTTTATGATGAAATATTCCTATATCTGCCTCTTGTGTTTTTCCACATGCTCCACGCTAAAAATTTTGTATTCTGAGAGATGGCATTTCAAAGGCTTTTTGGACTAGCAGTTGCATTTGCAGCAGATGCTTTTCTCACTAATTAATGCCAGCGAAGACAACTCTGACATTCACTCACCAAGAGCAACAGAAACACAGGCTCTTCCCTTTTCCCACACTCACAGATAGAGAGAGCCAGGCACTGTTCATCTCTCTGCTTGGCACATTTACACCGGCTATAGGTTAATTGGCTAATCCCAAGTGGATGGAGGGATTAATGACCACGTAGAGGCAGGCAGATAGTCTTAAAAGACTGACAGCAAGGGTAGAGGCGGAGATAAAATGGCAATCGGGAAAAAGAAAATGAGGGGGACATTGGGACCAATTTGCCCGTCTTCTCCCATCATTAACTGATAGCTGGGACGGGTCATTAGCCGAGTCTGTCCTGTACGCTGGTCTCATGGTAAAACACCAGCTGAAAGTGGCAGATGGTGGAATTTAAGAGCCCAGAAATGGACGTCCATGAGGGGGAATGGTTGTTAATTCAGCTCCTGCCCTATTTTCAAATCACCAGTGCATATATAAGAAGTGGATGTAGTAGTCGTGACGTCACCCATTGGTTCGGAAACTGCTAATTTGAAGCCTCAAATTCGGCATTTGGCCTTCGACATCTTGGATTTTGGCCGTTTCCATCTTGCTTTTTTGCAACAAGAGAAAGGAAGTGGCATTATTTGGACTATATAAGAGCAACATATCCTCATACAACGGTCTGTATGATATCTCATGAAAATTCACTGGTGCACCCAAATGAAACGCCAAACGGTTTAAGATTTGTATGATATTTAGATATGAAACATATTGAATTATGTTACTATTGTACTTCGTTGTACACCAAAATAACTTGCAACATGCAACTCAATGATATACTACTTACTACTATTTTTAACTATGAGGCATTGTGGTATCGACATTGCTGACAGAGCTAACAATGTTAACCTGGGGGAGGAACCGGATGGTGGCCGGACACCTTGGGTCATACTACCTCAACAGGATCCAGCAGCGAAAGGGAACAGCAGTCTGCTGTGGACTACATGCTAGACATCCAACCACGGGACACTGAGGTAAATCAGCTGAAAGCAAAATATAACACAGTATATTTGCGTTAAATTTTAAATAAGTATTTGAAATGTTTGGGGAAAAGAAGTAAATCAGTGCATTCTTCCATCAGACTTAAGTCAGACAACGTGGTCGTGTCTTTGTTATTGGCTCACTAACAAGTGATGTATCTGTCACGTCAATGTCAGTTTTTCCATTCCTGATTTTCCACCGCTAATGAGCATTAAAACATTTTTGCAATACTTAGTCATTTTAATCAAATGTCTGGTGTTTCCACTCGTGCCAAGATCCCACTAATTCCCCTCCATCTCATTTTTATCCAAATAAAAAGGCTTTGATGTGAGCTTCCCAAATTCCTGTGATTAACACCAGAGACGATGCTGCTCACTAAGTGTACTGTGAATTTCAGACTGAGCCGTCTATCTGACACTAAGACAGGTTGCTGAAACCAATAACCATCACAGAGGATAATAAAAGATTGTATTTCTGCTCTAATTTAAGCAGCACAAATAAACAATCAGGTGACAGACTGAAGGCTTCCTGTTGATTTGTTCTTTAACCAAACTCATTAGCACAGAGAGACATAATGCACTGTTTTAGGAATTCAATAATAAGGTTTAATTCAGCCCAAATCAAATAACATGTTATCTTTATTGCAATCAGGTACTCTTCATGCAGTGGCGGGCCGTGCATTTTATACCTGGGCCTTCACTGCTGTCCTGCAGCTGAAACACAGCTACGGTTATTATTTGTTTTGTGTAAAAATGAAGCTCAATACCTATAAATACACTAACTGCAGAGTTGCAGATATATGAATACGCCAAGAGTGTGTCGCCTCTCTTCTGACTGCAGCTGGGACTGCTGCGCGAGAGAGTAGCCGCCTGTGAGTGCTTTGGGGCGGCGGAGGGGCTCACGGCAGCTCCCGCTGCTCGTTCACGTCAGTGCAGAACGTACGTGCTTTCACGTCAGAGTCAAAACACCAGAAAAATCTCCAATAACACCAGAACGCTAGATTTGTCGCTAGTAGCTTTTGACAAAAAAAGTCACCATGCGAGTTTGGAAAGTCGCCAGATTTAGCGAGAAAGTCGCCAAGTTGGCAACGGCTAAATATGTCCCCAGAGCAACATTGGACATAACAATGGTTCCTATCATATATTAAACCAAACAAAAATCTTCATAAAAACAAGTTGTACAAATAATAATATATAAACAAGCATATTAAAGCTACTGCAGATGTAAAAACAAGAGCAGTTATCTTACCAGAGCTGCTGTTCACTATTTAAAGACAAAGTCCATCCTGCTTTCTTTGTTAACAAAGAGTTTAATCTCACGGTTGTTCAGTACATCCGTGCGTTTTAGTTCCAGTAAGAAGTCCTTCTCCATTCATGGGCGCCAGTGAAGACAGTCGAGCCTCCCCAGTTGTATTTCTTGAATACGTTTTAATGCGTTTGAGGGCTGAAAATGTCCGCTCAACAGAGGCAGCAGATATTGGCATTGTCACCGCCCAACATGTCAGGCTAGCCCACTGACCAATCACGTACTTGTAGGCCAGCTAGCAGGCTGTGACACATCAAAGAATACGCCCAACATGTCAAACTAAAGATCTGATTGGTTGAAAACTATGACAATCAACAATATCGTCCCCATTCACTTAAACTGCAAAGGGATTCACTTGTGAGTCTGCAGGCCTCGGGCCTCTGTTCTTACCTAGAGACACAGAGGTGAACTCTGATTGGATAAAAGCTCTACTTAAAACAAGCTGGACTGGAAGCAGAGCAACTGAGGAAGACAGGAGCTGTGCAATGAGAAAATAAGATAATGGGAAAAATATTTGTATAAATTATAATACATGTAGTGTATTTAAGAAAAAATATTAAATTATAAAATAGCTATAACTTTGTGATTCTGTTTAGGCCAGCAGAGAAGGCTTTGCAGGCCCTGACAGCCCACCACTGTGTGTGAGTAACAAACTCTCACAAGGATATGTGAGAAGAGTAAACAGAACCTTCTGTCAGTTTGGACATGTCCACACCATTACCCCCCCCCCCCCCCCCCCTTACATCCCCAGACTGCCCATTAGACCCGTTTAGCCTCATTGCCCGGCCGTGCTTCCCACTCTTTTTAATTCTATTTCTGTGTGTTGGCCAACACACAGAAACAAAAGAGCGCGCCAGTTTGCCGAGGAAGCTATCCAACGGACGCGTGGATGCAGCAGAGCGCGGCGGCAGCTTGCCAAACGCCGGCCAAGAAAGGCAGAAAGCACAGGAGGGATTCAGTCAAGTGCTCATTTAAATATGAGCGAGCAACAGACTGAGGAATTTGAAGGAGATTATAAAGGGAGACGGGGGTAGGATGAATTTCAATTTGAGAGCATTACATGTATTCTCTCTCTCTCTCTTCTGTGTCCCCCCCGCCTCACCCCCCCTCCCAGAGGTGAGATAATGACTCCCAACAATGAGCAGGAGGGAGGAAGTTGGCAGCGCTGTCGCCACATTGCGAAGCCCAACAGTTATTATGGCACGGCTGTCTCCTCCCTCCTATTTATCTGTTTACACACACACACACACACAAATACTTTTGCACACACACACACACACACACACACACACACACACATACTCTAGGCTCTAATTTAACAGCATCTAACCAGCAGCTTCACTGCAGTGGTACGCATTGCACCTCCAAAACCTCATTTTATCACAACATCCCCTAAGCATATATATAAATATATAATATAAATATATAATATTGCCTAATGCAGCTTCAAAAACAGCTTCACGTTGAGGGAAAGACACTGAAGGAGGGAGAAAGAGACAGATGGAGAAAAAACAGCGAGTGACAGGAGAAAAAAAAGAGCAAGGAGGGTGAGAGAGGGGAGGGGAGGTAGTGGAGAGGGAGAGAGAGAGAAAGAGAGAGAGAGAGATTGTAAAGAGGGAGGGGAGGTTGATCCAACAACAGCGCTGGTGAGACAGAAGTTTCAGCTCGGCGCTTCACACACAACCAGGACAGAAGCTACCGAACACGCATACATACATACAGGTGAGACAACTCTTCTTCTTCTTTAGCTCTTTTCAACGCCCTTTTTTTACTATGATGCTGACATCCAGGTGTGAAGGTGAAAGAGATGAACTTCAAGTTATGAGTGTGCAGGCACGCAGCGCCGGAGCATTTCATCCTGAGGGACGAATGACAACACAAAAAGAGTCCAGAACGAGCCTCGTTCATCCCAATGCAAGAGTGTCACTTCCCACATGAAGTGGTTGTGTGTGGAGGTGTGTGTGCGTGTGTTTGTGTGCGTGCTGGTGAAAAAAAGCAATGTACAGTGTGTGTGTGCGTTCAGCAGTCGTGCCGCGTCTGAGCAGCATGCATTATTTATCTCCAGAAACAGCGATACCTCAGAGGGAGAAACGTATATATATATATATATATATATATACACACACACACACACATATATTTATATACTGTAATGTGTTCATGTCATGAGTGATGGCTGAAGCTACAACCTGCCTCTTCTCATATGCTTCAGCTGTGCACACACACACACTTGCTACATCTTTGCCACAGTAGGTTTGCAGCGCATGCAACGGATATCCTATGGTTTATTTATCTTTCATTATCTGCGGCGGAGATGCCGGAGAGCCCCCCGAGGCAGCGGGAAGGCGGTGAATAATGCTGAGGTGATGAGATCTCGCTCATCTTTCAGATGGCTTTTCTCACGCTGAGGAGGTCGACTCCTATTTGTCTGCAGTACCTTAATCCACATCTGCTGCTGCTGCGGGGCAACAGATTCATCATCTGGCTCAGAGTGTGTGCAGATTACATATTTGTTAAGGGGGCATATGCTTGTGTTACTTACAGCATCTGTGTGTTTGTGTGGCTGCATCGAGCAGCTGCTGCCCTGTTTAATTGAAGACCGGAGGCAGCTCCTGATGTAGCAGTTATACACACACACACACACACTTTAATGACAATTAAAGGAATGCTCCACTCAAACTCCTCCCCTGTGGGATTGGGAAAAAAGTTTGGAGGAAGATTGCAGCTTGGATTTACAGTTGAATAGAGTGTTTTTTTTCCGGCTTCCTCACACAGTTCAAAGCAAAGACTGGATATAAGAAGTAGAAGCATTGTGACGTCACCCATTGGTTTGTGGACTGATGCTTTGAAGCCTTGAGCTCGACGATTCGGCCGTTGCCATCTTGGAATACGGCCGTTGCCAAACCTTGGCTTTTTGCAACCAATGAACAGAAGTTACCATATTTTCAATGTGGAGTGACGTAGTTTATGTCTCTGGTAGCGGCAGCAACCTGTCAAGCCCCGCCCTAAATCATACCCTGCTTAATTGTGGACTGATGCTTTGAAGCCTTAAATTCGGCGATTTCTCCGTCGCCATCTTGGATTATGGCCGTCGCCATGTTTTTTTGCAGCCAATGAACGGAAGTTAACATATTTGGAATGTGGAGGATTACGGATGCCGTATACGTCTCTAGTAGAGACCTGTCAATCACTGTGTAGCCCCGCCCTAAAGCATCCCCTGCTTTATGGTGCGTTTGACTCTAAATGGACCATAATGTACTAAATGAACATCATGCTGTATTGAAGAAGACTTGAAACTAGAGATTGAGACCATAAACTCATGTTTACAATGTTTACTGAGGTAATAAATCAAGAGAGAAGTAGAGTCATTTTCTCATAGACTTCTATACAACCAGAGGAGTCGCCCCCTGGTGGACACTAGAGAGAATGCAGCTTTTAAGATATGAATCATTGGCTTCACTTGGCAGAACAGGAGGTTGCCGCCTAAAATTGTCTTATTCAGTGTTGGGTTGTACTAACGGCTAATCGATTGCAAGCCGGAAGTCTAATTCCGATTCCAATTTAACTGCGTCCCAGTGCATCTGCTCGGGAAAACATTGACGCTGGCAGCTAACGGTTTGTCTCCGAGGTTCACAACCGTTTACAAAGAACCTAAGAGAAAAAGTGTGTAAAGTAACCATCTCGTACCGCGTGCTCGCACATAAGCACAAATTACTACAACGTTGTTATAGCACGTTTCACACAAAAACTCAATGAAACACAACAAAGTAATAAAAATGATGAAAATATTATAGCCAGCCTGCTGAGGTGAAGTCAGGTGTGTTTATGTCTGCCATTTGGAGTTCTGACTTTCCAATGCACTTTTCCGTGTTGGAGGATTCCCATAAATGATGCCGGTGACAGAATACCACAGCCACCTTCCCCACATCTTATCAAAAACAAAGGGCAGTGACCTGACTCAGGCATTCAGCACCACAACATTGACTTCATACTTTATCCAAGTCGAGGCTCTGATGCCTCTCTTGTTTCGTGCAAAAGCTTTTCAGTAGTTATATTTTTAAACAATCACACTCTTCTGTTGTTACAGGTGTTACTTTACCAGAGGAAGTTTTTCTGATGTGTTTTTCCAGGGTTGAGTCACTGTAGGTAAAATGTAAGAGTTGAGAACAAGCATCATACTCTCTGTTTTCATGCTGCAAGTATTTTTAGATCTGGTTCGACTCTTTTCTCCATCGACCTCATGCAGCACGTTAAATCGCTGGTGCCCCAGTGTAAGACAGTTACAGTCCATCGACACGCAGAACATCGCAGACCAAATGTAGACGTTACTGAGTGGAGATCCACAGTGAGAATATTTCAGTGGATCCACAAGAGTCTCAGCTTTCCAGCCAAACCCAGTTTATGCAATTCAAGACTGTTTAGGTACATTTTTATGTGGTACATGCACTGCACGTCTATAGTAACTAAACCTCAAAAGGGGAGGGTGTAGCTTAAAACTACATTTTGCACCAGAGTGGAGCCACGCTGGTATTCTGAACAAGACTCCAGAGTGAGGCTGCAGCGACTAATTACAAAAACGACCTTCTCTGGGAGTCAGCCGAGGATAGCAGCGGTTTGATCTTTTGAAATACTTTGTAAGCTAGCAGAACGAATTGCTACACATCCCGTTTTTAAAGCGTTTTGGCAAAAAGAATATTTAAACGTACGAATGGTTTCTTAGCCACAAGGAACCGTCAGCTGCAGATCTTATTTTCAAAGAGTTGGGGGGAGAGACGAACACGATGGGAGGGCCTCTTGATCATCCACGAGTCGGCACACACAGCGCTGCTGTTGTGGCGTCGAGGCTGGTTGCTGTAACGGGAACAACTGGCAGTATGTTCCAAATAAAACCATCGATTCGCTGCAGTCGAATGCAGTTCACCTCTGAGAGGACTCAAAGCAGATGGAGGTCTGTTCGCTCTGAGCGTGCCAATCCTTGAAAGCACAACATGCATCCCACTCAGGACACAGAAAACAGAAACGCAACCGGTCCACGTGAGATTATTGACCGAACTGCAGGCGAGTGTGTTGTGGAACAAGGGTATGAAAACAAAAGTATGATGTGAGAGAGGCAGTCGAGGTTTGAAATAAGCCCCGAGCTGAGAAACATGACAGCTCGGCTGCAGACTTATACAGAGAGTCGCCATCTGATAATCCCTCTGTTGCTGCCCTTATCCGTCTCCTGCAACATCCTTAAAAAAAAATAAATAAATAAATCACACAGTTCATCCCTCTAAACCGAACCCTGATCTCTTTTTCTCTGTGTGCAGAAACGTAACCTTCACTTCAGCCTCAAAAAAGAGAATTCCTTCAGGAGGTTCTCCGCGTTTTCATGCGTCATCTTCCTGCTTTCTACCGAAGAGAAAGTGTGACAGCGCTCAATAATAAAAAGCACGGAAAGTGAGAGATTATTACCTTTGAGGTGAGAATAATGAATCACAAATGCAAATCATTTGCTGTTATTTTTTAGGTAAGCAATCACCGTTCATAGAGTGGTGACTCGCACACAGATAACTGTGCAGCTGGTCCGGTTAGATTGCAAATTGAAATGATTTAGTGAAGTAAATTCAAGTTGGAAAGCGTGTTGTGTCACTTGCCTTAATTTACGCTTTCCATGTTTCATGAATTTCGAACGGTGGTGAGTGGAAACTTTGCCAAAATGGCAGAATTCCATTAAAAAGGTGCATAAAGACATTGGGATGATTTCGATTGCCTCTCAACGGCTCTCAACATGGAGACGCCTGAGCTGGCGGCTCGTAGCTGAAGGTGAAATTGACACTTGACGCACTACAAATCAAAGTTGAGCTGGTCTCAACTTTTTTTTACGTGAAGCGTCAACCGATCAGGTCCTTCAGCAATTTGTTGCAGCATGCTGACGTTAGCATTTTAGCTTGAAGTAGCTCCAACGCAAAAGCCGTGAGTGACAGTGTTGCCAACTTGGCAACTTTCCAAACCCTCATGGCGACTTTTTTTGTCAAAAGCTACTAGCGACAAATCTAGCTACTTTTTCTGGTGTTGTTGGAGACTTTTCTGGTGTTTTGACTCTGACGTGAAAGCACATACCGTTCGGCACGCGGGAGCGGCCGTGAGCCCCTCCGCCGCCTCAAAGCACTCAAAGCTGATTAGTCTCTCAGTAGCCCCTCGCGCAGCAGTCCCAGCTGCAGAAAGAGGAGACCCACACTCTCCGTGTCCAGACTGCAAATGAATCGCGCATGCGCAAAGCCGCCGCTGTTCCCGCCTCTCTCCTACAGCTCTCATTACAATTATGCAAATTAGGCGATGACGTCATTTAGCGACTTCTAGCGACTTTTAGACCAGCCAATAGCTACTTTCCTTACTGAGGAGTTGGCAACACTGCTCAGTGACACGAGTGATTCAATACACTCATTTAACATTCGTTTGTTCATGCACTGAACACCTCGAGTTAATCAGAAACTAGAGAATTAAATGAGTGAGAGCGATACAACCAGATTATTTTCAAGCACTAAATGGATTTAACCACAAATAAATGAGATAAGTCTGTCTGATGGATTTCTCCTTGTTGAATATCTGCGTAAAAGTAAAATAGCAGCTCTAAAAAAGAAGCTCTTTGATAGGAACTGAACCTAAAGCGTCGTCGATGTTTTAGATCACAGAAACGTATCCTGCTGTGTTGGAATATATCTCAAAGATCCACATGGTTTTTTCTTTGTTTGGCTATCCAGCAGAATAAGAGGAAATCACTGATTTTGAATGATGTTTTATCGGTGTTTAAATCTTGGAGTGAGACTTTTCCTGCAACACTACGCTCACATTTTAATCCCAAACCACGTTTGTGTGTTTAGTCCTCGTAATGACTCGCACAAGGAGCCCATGTCTGTCACTGTCACCCAGGTTTCCTGGTTGTCTGCCATAGCTGTTTACTCTCTCTCTCTCTCTTCGTCTCTGTGCGGTGAAGTGACAGGACTGAGTAAGCAAGTCGTTTCTGCTGCAGCTTTTCTTTGTACTCTGGTTTTGTCAGGAGAAAGAAGACGTTTACAGGACGGATTTGAGTTCATAGAAATGGATATTCCGCTGTTGTTTTGCTTCAGCTGACAAGCTCGCACCTCAAAGTCTCCTTCTCTCTTTTTTGTATTCCTTCTTTTCCGTCGTCGTCTCCATCCGTCCGTTCCCCACAGGCTGGTCCCGAGTCCACAGTTGAGCAGGCAGCTGACAGCACAGTGACAAGTGTTGAGGATGAGGAGGGAGGGAGGGAGGTTGAGGATGAGGAGGAGGAAGGGTAGAAGAGGGACTAATGAGAAGGGCAGCAGCAGCAGGGGTCTGTCACTGCACCTCCAGATAACAGCCCCCCTCTTTGATATCTTGTCCCAAGTGACCAGGTCGCTCCATCGCCAGCTTGTTGCCGCTTCTGCTTTTTTTTTTTTTTTTTTTATCCTTTGTGCACTTATCCTTTGTGCACCTTTGGGAGGAGGAGGAGGAAGAGGAACAGGGTGGTGTCAGACCTCGTATGGATCAAAAAGCCAAAGGCAGAATGGAAAGAAGGTCCAGCAGTGAGAAAGGCCTGGAGGGTGAAACTCTTTATTTTACCGACCTCACGCCCAATACGTTCTATAAAATCAAACAGTCAAACATTTACAATATATTGTATTGACAATGTAACACATCATCTAAATAATGTGTTTAAACTTATAATTAAAATAGTAGAACATAAAGTATTAAAGAAATCAGCCAAACCAATTCCATTAATAGAAACATCAGAATGTAGTATAACTAATAATAGTAATAATAAAAATAATAGTCGTGGATTTCTTATTCGTTACATATTTAAGAGACTCAAGTGAAAATGTGTTCACAGGTGAAATATCTGAAAATGACATTTAGCATGAGATAAATCCACATGTGCTGTTTTCTAAGACGTGGTACATTCTGCAGCACATTGAAGTAAAATGATTTGTTTTTCACATTACTTTGTAAACACATTACTGTGTGTATATATAAGGAGGTAGCTATGTTGCATAGCCTAAGGTGTCTTCTCACAATATGTATAAATATAAAATATGTATTAATATACAGTACTTACAAGAAGTTCTTATATATTTATAGAGACAGTTAGCCACATGCAGATCTTTCTAAGTCTATTATTTTAGGTTTTAGTATCTTTGCAGCTGCAAAAACAGTTCCGTTTCTCAACACATGAGCTCAGAGGTCTGGAGGTAAACCAGTGAGCTTGAAACAACAAATATAAATGCATGTTTGAGAGGTAAAAGTGCTTTATTGTTGTAACTCCCCTCTGCAAGAAACGTAGCTTGTAATAAAATGCTTTCGTCTATCACCGCAGAAAAGAGAACCCGTCAATACGCTGCTCCATTTCCCTTATTAACTTGGCAGCTGTGGTTGTTGTTACTCAGCAGGTTTTCTGGGCCAGACGCTGAACCTCAAATTGATCTTGTTGGTAGCGCCGTGCCATCAATGAGAGTGAGTGTGTGTGTGTGTGTGAGAAGTGCTTTAGATAAGAACGGCATATAAATGTGGTCCATATACATCTAATCCACAGACGGTAACATGATTTTCTCTCAAACACTAAACATTGATCCAGTAACCGATACAAGTTCACTGAAATCATGATTACTTGTGTTTAATTTGGGTCACTGTGCACCACGGTAACATAACATCTTTAAATAACTGGTAGCTTTAACTGTGTATACAGAGTATTCAGGTTGTTTGGTTGCAGGACATTGTTTTTGTTTTTTGAGCTCAGGATGTATTCCCGCTCCTACGCTTTCATTTTTAAACCAAGCAACTCTACTGTCCACCAGGGGGCGATGATGACTCTACTTCTCTCTTGATTTATTACCTAGTACTTTACTTTAGTAAACATTGTAAACATGAGTTTATGGTCTCAATCTCTAGTTTCAAGTCTTCTTCAATACAGCATGATGTTCATTTCGTCAATTATGGTCCATTTAGAGTCAAACAGATCATAAAGCAGGGTATGCTTTGTTTTCTATACAACCGGAGGAGCCGCCCCCTGATGGACACTAGAGAGAATGCAGCTTTTCACTGGCAAATAGTTACACAGTGTATATGGCTAGGACTTTTATTTTGAAAGGTAAGAGGGGAAGGAGTGGATCTGGTCTGCACTGCTTTTGTCAAGGTTGAAAATGTCCCTTTTTTGTTGTGCAAATTTTGTGTTCTGTGTGAAAGCACAGTTAAAAAAAATAAAAATATTGACATGCAAAATAATGGCATGAAAGAAAATAAACGCCCCCTGGTGTGTAAAGGCCTTGAAGATTGCAGATAATAGACATGATCTTAACACTAGACCGAACCCTTTGATGTCCATCCTCAGTCGAAGTGTACATTGTGATATTAACTTCCAGTGAGATGTGTGAACTTTAATATCCAACCTTCCTTCAGAAGCCAGAGCTTTGATTCGGCCCTCCCAGCAGGTAGATGGTCTCCTGAGGCGGCTTCACAACATCAGTCACACCCTCCAGCCTTCACGGAGAACCGAAGGGCAGTATTGATCATTACATAAACCGCAATGTGCTGGGATTTGTCTGTAAGCACATGCAGATGTGAGCTTTATTCAGTTCTTTGTGCTTTGCGTCAAATTCATTGGAGGATGTAAAAGAAAGAACTGGTTTTGTGCTCTTTCTGATCAGCCCTGTGAGGATTTTTGAGTTGGAATCAGTCGCCTGCCCTTGAGTGAAACAGGTGAAACACATTTTTATTCTTTTTCAACCTGGCAACGCGCAGTAGATGTGAAAAGCTACTGAAATCTGCCTACTGAAAACAAAGTTAATTACATTGTTCCACAATGTAATTAACTATTTAGACTTTTATCCAACCTGAGGTAACTGACGAGTTTCAGTGTACTATGCAGGCGGCAACTTCTGGTTCTGCCAAGTGAAGCCGATGCTGAAGTATCTTAAAGCTGCATTCTCTCTAGTGTCCACCAGGGGGCGACTCCTCTGGTTGTATAGAAGTCTATGAGAAAATGACTCTACTTCTCTCTTGATTTATTACCTCAGTAAACATTGTAAACATGAGTTTATGGTCTCAATCTCTAGTTTCAAGTCTTCTTCAATACAGCATGACAGGTCGCTACCAGAGACTTATACGGCATCTATACGTCACTCCTTCACATTCCAAATATGGTAACTTCCGTTGATTGGAAAACAACAACATTGCAACAGGCGTAATCCAAGATGCTGTTGAAGTCAAGATCACCTAAACACTCATGACCAAGATCAGAATTGATCTAGACCAAGAACAGACTCGTTCACTTTCATGTTCTCCATAACCATGTGGGGGGGGGTTCCTTCCCTTTTTTACTGGTAAAAATGATCAAAACAGTGAAAGTAAAACCAAACCAGACCATCACACAGAATGCAATACATGAGCAATTTACAATTCCTGCAAATGATTTGTCAAGATGAAGCACGCATCGTTATTTCTAGTTTGAAACCATTGTTCCATAATTATACAGGGAGAAAAATCCACTGCGGAACATTGTTTTCACCCACGGTAGAAGTGACCTCTTTCTCTTTTGTTACTGTTGCTATCACAACAGTTTCAGTTCAACTGCATAATATGAATCAAGGTCAGACGGGAACTTGCTGACATGCATTCTGGAAAAAGAACATAATCACACGCCCATGCAGAGGTGGGTGGTGGAGGGGGAGGATGGAGGTTTAGGGAGAGCGGAGCGTGCACTGCTTTCTTTAGTTCTGTACTCCTGAACATCGGATCTGAAATGAAACAATGACTGTGGTTACAGCGCTGACTTTCGGCTTAAAATCTGAGGGTGTTTTGGCCAAATCTGATTAACCATGCTGCTTTTTATACCCTTTAAAACCTGCTTTCTTTGCCATTTATGAACAAAACATTCATGACATCGCTTTTTAAGTTGTAGCTTGTTACAAACAGTTGGTAATTTAAACATCCAGCAGTTACAAAGCAACATCATCTTTCCTTTGGAGTCCTGTTTGTTTCCATCTGATGAATGTAAGTCCAATACTCTCCTCTCTTTTATCGCTGGTTTTGGTCTCCACCATGTCCTGGAGGGAAATATCCGTCTCTGCCGCTGCTAAATGCTCCACTGTGTTGACTCGCTGGTCTGTAACTCCAGCCCGTCTTTCCATTCAATGGATAAGCAAATGTTAAGCAAACTTTTGAAATCTCTTAAAAAAGAAATATTAATTAGGCTTATTTTCATCAACTGGTTTGGAGAGAATAAACTCGGCTACCGCGTAGTTTATTTAGAAGTTGGCGCTATAGGCTACGCTTTATGCATGACTGTAATCGAAGAAGAAGTCGAGGTTAAGAACCAGAAGCGAAACAAGTCACCGTGGCCATCTGAGCATCTGAGAGAGGAAAAAAAAAAAGAGAGGTCTTCAATAACTTCTTTCAATTGGTAAAGTTTTAATAGTTCTTTCATGTCCGCCATGTTTAATGTTGGGACTTGAAGCATAAACTCCTTTGTGCGTTCTCGTAGCTTACGTGCGAGTATAATCAAAGCATGAAACAGTCAATGAACAGGTGAAAGCGTGAATCACCCCAACAACAAGACGTCCGTGAGCATGCGGCCTTAACTGGCCGCCCAAACTATCATGCAGTGTGCTGCACCAGAGTGAGAGATTAAGCGTGGACAGAAACAGACTTGCACAGTCACTCACGGATCGCATGATCCTCCTGGACATCCTGGACATAATGAGCCGCTGAAGACAAAGTGTCAAAGGCGGCAATTATCATCATCAAGCTGCTCTCGCTGGTTTTGTGCCTGCGAGGCTTTCAAGGCTGCGTGCAGTAATTCTAACAAAGATATTCATATTCTAAAGGCGCTTTTACTTTAGATGGCAGTGGGAGAGGAGGAAGCAGCAGCAGCAGCAGCCCCCCCCACCACTCACTCCTCCTTTTTGTTGTTGGGAGATGGGGGTGGTTGGCCTTGAGCTGGAGCTCCACAATGGATGGTTTGTCTGAGCGCTTGAAGCAAAATATGTTTCATCCTTTTGTGTGTGGCTGAGCAGTAATGGGGATGTATGCCTTTCTTGAGCCTGGACACGGACAGGACCGATGTATGATGAATGTCATGTAGACGTAAAAGCTTGGGAAGCTCTAGTCATGAATTTTAAATGTTACAGAGCAATTTTGCCTTGTGTGAGATGAGAGGATTGACTTTAATCTCCTGTTTGTGGAACAGTTATGGAGCTTGAGTTGCTTAGCTTAGCATAAAGACAGGAAACAAGGTTTCTGTCCAAAGTTCAAAAACACACCTACCAACACAATGACTCCATCTTGTTTGTTAAAGCATGAACAAAAATGTGAAAGTGGTTCAGGGAGAGTTCCACCTATCAACCCCACAAAAGGTAATTATTCGTCAATAATTAGTTGATATAACCTGATAATAACTTCATGTACACCAAGTTAAAGCAACAATCCTGAAAAGCTGCACTGCGTTTTACAGATTTACAGAAGATGACTGTTGCACGGCACCGACAAGTGAAGGGAATGATCGATGTCCGTCTAAAATCTTGATTTACTGGCGGAGGAGTGAATGTGTGAACGAGTGACGTGTACTTCACTTTCTGATAACAGTCCCACAATGCAAAGCGCCACATTTATAGATGGAAAAAAAACTGTAAACACAGTGATATTGACATTGTCACTACGGATCAAAACGCTCAAAGCAACGCCGCTATAGGTCTTAACTAGTAAAACACTCAGTGCAATGTTAAACATCTACCGTGTACAGGAATCCGCACTGTATTCATTCTCTAAGGCTTACACATCCACTAAACCTGTTCTTCAATGTCTGCTGTCCTTAATTAAACTGGAGGGTTTTTCTACAAATGTAAAGGCGTTAATAAGTAGTTAAATGCTGTTATCCTCAACACAATGACATTCACACGTAACACAGAACATGACGATAGTGTTAAGTGTGTGTGAGTGTGTGTGTGCCCATGCATATGTGCAATGAGTGTTAGTTATTTTGGCATCAGTGCAGACAGGAAACCGTGTTCGACTGTACAACGGAACAATAGTTCTCTCTGTGTGGCTTTGATCTAATGAGAGGGGGAGATGGATGGAGGTGAGGTGTGTGTGTGTGTGTGTGTGTGTGTGTGTGTGTGTGGTGGGGGGGGGTAGTGGGGTAGTGAAACAGCCGCTCCAGGAAACTGATTTTATTTCAGCTTGAGCAAACAGTTTATGATCTCAATCGATCCATATAGAGTGATGCCAATACTATTTTAACGCAAATTACAGTTATCGGCTTCTCATTCACACTCAATTAGAGCACAAGCTGGTTAAGTCGGTCTGTAGGCCAACAGCTGTGCAGCTAAATGAACTTCACTTCCAATAAGGAGCGCAGTTTGTAGAAGTAATTAATCAAGTAAACATACACGTACGTAGAATCCACAAGAGTACAAGTAAATAACGCCTGTAGTTCATCTGGTCCGGACCGACAGGGAACTCCTTCATTGCAGAATTAAATCAACCCTTCCGTCTAACCCTAACCCAAATCTAATCGTTAACAGGACATTTAACATACGCCTCTTTATAAAGCGTTTAACACTTGTCTTCTCTCTTTACAGGGCTTGTTTAAAGGCTATAAAGTAGTCCATGAATATGAGTTTACAGATGATTACAATTCCTCCTCTGCATTGTGGAGGTTGGTTTATAGCGTCGTCTTCTTGCTTCTTCACGTTACGTTTTGTTTGTACGCCCTCTGGTGTTTCAGAGAATAATGCAACGAACAACGCGCTGAGCATAAACGTAGCGAGTATAAACAAAGCTTTACTCTTACACACACACACACACACACACACACACACACACGCATCACAATGTTATCTAGGACACACACACACACAATTCCTAAACTCACAAAAATAGACTTTTATTCAGCATAAACACACAGTCGCACATTTCTTCTCCAAAAGCAACCTACACACATTCCCACCCACACAACATATTTAGGCCACACACACACACACACACATTTACTGTACATCCACTCGAAAATAAATAACAGCAACGCAGCCAAACAACTTCCCACACCGTCACACTTTATTCTAAATCCACTCTCAAGTATTTTTTTTCTCTCTGTCCTCATTCTCGCCCTCTTTTTCCTCACCTTCCGTTTCCTCTTCCTCCCGCCGTCCTGCTTTTCATCCCCGTCTCAATCATCAGTTATTGATCCGTCTCCGGGGAGCAGAAATCAGCCTCTCTCCTTCCTCTATTTTTAGACGTACAGGAGGGCAGATCTCAACCTAAAGCACAGATTCAACTGGAATCCGATGAAAAGAGAGTTGAAGGAAGACGGAGCCTGTAAAATAACTAAATATTAAATGTTTGTTTTGTCTTCTCTGTAATATTGTGAAATGTTAATATATAGGTGGAGGCTTCAAATAAGCCCAGTGGGTTTTCTGCCTCTTCCTGCACCGTGATGTTATTCATCTCGGTTTTGTTCGTGTATTTTTTTTAAATTGTGCAAAGTAAAGTAAACTAAAACTAACGTCCGTCTCCAGTGCAACCGCGGTTTTCCATATTTTAACTTAAATTTAGAAAGTAACAGATGAAGCTTCAAGGTCTGACGATCCTCGAGTCTGTGAGGCTCTCTTCACGATCCGTCGTGTACTTTGAAAAATGCATGAAGGTCAATCTGAAAATGAAGCAGGTTTTGAAATCCTCAATAGGCTGACCTTTTGGAGACTGAAGGGGGTTCAGCCGGCAGGTTCGTGCCGCCTTAAAAGAAACACACACAAGTAACTGATGGTGTGTTCAGACTTTATTTCTTCGAAGGGCACATCGATCCTTAAAGCTTGAGCTGAGCTGTGATGATGACGGTGTTTGACATTCTGAGTCAGTCACAGGTTCTGTAGATACCAGAGATCAGATGGCAGCGTTTGATGGCTGAAATGATTACCCAGCTGTGGAGGGAGAGACGACTGTCGCTTAAAGACTAGAGAGCAAGGGTGGCCAAACTTTTAGGATTGTGCGTGTACAGAAATCAGTGGCGGGCCGTGCATTTTATACTGCTGTCCTGCAGCTGAAATACCACCTTATAACCACATGATGGCGCCACAGCTGTTATTCATTTTTAAGGCTGTAACTATGTACATCTTCGTATTAAACCGTTCGGTATGAGTCATTTGAATAATGCCAGAGCATTTAGAAAATGCAAAAGCCTAAATTCAGGAAAATATAATGTTGTCAGCTGGTCTGGCTGTGGGATCCACAGTCATTCCTTAATGACAAGCCGCAACCCAAAGAGATTATCATAGGATTTTACTTTCACAACTTGAATGTACTGCTCTGCAATGTCTTTCCTCGTCTCAGTCTCCTGTGTACATCTGATCTCACTCAGTCAGAATGCCCATATTTGATTGGCTGAGCTGCATCACGTGATGTGATTCACTACCCGACAGCCTCTGCTGTTAAGTTTCAGAGCTGCACATGGACACTGAGCGGCATGTAATGCTGACGTCATTATAGGCCGGCTCGCAGGCTCTGATAGTCAAAGAATACGCCCAACATGTCAAACTAAAGATCTGATTGGTTGAACACTATGACAATCAACAATATCGTCTCCATTTACTTTAATCTGCACTGGCTGCAGGTGAGAGTGTGCAGGCCTCTGCCTCTGTTCTTACCTAGAGACACAGAGGTGAAATCTGATTGGATAAAAGCTCTACTTAAAACAAGCTGCACTGGAAGCAGAGCAACTGAGGAAGACAGTAGCTGTGCAATGAGAACATAAGAGAATGGGAAAAATATTTTTATAAATTATAATACATGTAGTGTATTTAAGAAAAATTATAAAATTATAAAATAGATATAGCTTTGTGATTCTGTTTAGGCCAGCAGAGAAGGCCTTGCAGGCCCTGACGGCCCACCACTGACAGAAATATATGAGGAGTCACGGGCCAAACAACAGTGAATAGTTTAACCAGGCGGCAACCTCCGGTTCTGACGATTGAAGTCAATGTCATACAATGTCATACAATATGAAAATGTATAATTTGGAAATGTCCTATCTGGTAATGTTAAGAATATTTTTAAATAATTCTTGGATCTGCGCCAAACCTCCTGTTCTGAAAAGTAAAGCCGATGCTTCATGTCTTAAAGCTGCATTCTCTCTAGTGCCCACCAGGGGGCGATTCCTCTGGTTCTATAGACGTCTATGAGAAAATGACTCTACTTCTCTCTTGATTTATTACCTCAGTAAACATGAGTTTATGGTCTCAATCTCTAGTTTCCAGTCTTTAGTAAATTATGGTCCATTTAAGTAAGTAAAATTTATTTATTTAGCACTTTTTGCAGACAAAAGACACAAAGTGCTCAACAGGAGCGGTATTTCAAAGAAGAAAATATAAATAACACAATGTGACCTTAACAGTTTTAAAACATGAAACGTATTTAAGAAGGCACGATAAACTGTAAAATACACAATAAAAACATAGATTAAAAGCAGACCTGGAGCATGAATTCAAATGCCCGTTAAACAGTTATGTCTTGAGCTGAATTTTAAACGAATTCACAGACTCGGCAAACGCTCTGTCACCACGGGTCTTAAGGCGAGTGCGTGGGACAGACAGAAAATGTACCAAGTGTTACGTGAGCGCGCGGGCGGGTGAATAAGGACGGAGTAGTTCAGCAACATATGCAGCAGTCTGACCGGGTAGTTGGGTCAGGTTAGTATTGGTAGGCCTACTTTCTTTGAAGTAAAGGATCTCAAATATTTCCTAAAGTATAAAAAGGACACAATCCTGCATTGCCACTAGACATTCTGCAGGGTTGTGTTTTTCCCAGCGGGCATTGCACCAGACCTCCACCCTTCACGTCATGTGTGGCAAACACACACACACACACACACACACACCAGCCTCCACACACTGCTGCTTCAGGCTTCACTCAGCAGAACCGCAGGGAGTCACCCGTCAACGCCGACAGTGACTGCTGGTCTGAGACCGGTTCGCTTGGGTTGACCCCCCCCCAAAGATCAGAGTCCTCCTGATAACACCGCTGCCGGGGTCACTGATGCAAAAAACCTCCTCATCTCTCAGGATAACGTAGCATTTACATTTGTATGTTTCTGTATTAAAAGTAAGAAGACAGTATCTGAAAACGTATTTATGTCAAAGTGCAGCACATCAGAGTTACTGTTACATCTGTGAACATGTAAGCGAAAGGGAAACCTAATTCAGTCTTATTCAGCGCCGCTATGTTAACACAAGCACAGCATAAACGATCGGCCAAAAGCTTTTTTTTATTCATTATTAAACTTCTCTGATGAATGGAGGAATGACTGATACTGACGGATGTCTGTGTTCTTTATTAACGCTTTTTATTTTATTAACATTTTACATTTGTTTCCAGTGAGATTTAAATATTTCTCTCCATTTCATCCCCTTTGTAAAGCGCTTATTAAATAAAATTGATTATTTGTAATAATGTAATTGATTAACATAATCTGTTTCTTCTTTTTATTTTGTGGTGGAAATCTGAAATTAAGTTTGAGGACCAAGTTGTCTTTCAAGAGTTCATTACGACATTTTCAAATGTGCTCAGATCAAACAGATCAAACAGATCAAACAGAGATCAATGGACTCCACAGAACAAGAGCGCAGTATTACAAAGTTACATCTGGTTACATCTCCGTGTTGGCTTCATGATTAAGTGTTGGTTGTCACGTTGACATTTACATAGAATTAGCTGGAGGGTTTCAGCTGAGTGGGAAATTAATGAAACTATAATACCTGGTCCTCTTGAAACAAGTAGCATCAACAGCTTTCATCAGCTAATGAGAAGAGTGAAGAGCGCTGCTGCGCTGAGAAGCTCAGATGAATGAAACCAAATACTCAGATTTAACAGGAAACAGTTCTCATCCAGAAGCACAATTGTAATTTACTACTTAATGCTGATGTTGACAGTAATCAGATTACTGTAACCTCGACCACACTCTCACATGGTGCATACACACATATATACTGACACATGCTTAAAACAAATACACATATGCAAATCCAAATAAAAAAACTGAATGGGACCAAATATTAAATAATACTGATTTAAATGGTTAATAATAATATAAATAATTAATTATGACGATTATTAGTTGTATTAATGATGAAAATGGTGATAATTATTATCATTATGCTTAAATTAATAATTAATATTATTAGTTATATTATTGATCATTATAAACTTAAGTCCCAAATCAAATAAACATTACCTATTGCAACAGAATGTGACAATAAATAATAAAATAAAAATACTGATTTATTATGGATTATTTTTGTTATAATGTTGTGGTTGTTATTATTATAAAACAATAATAATAGTACAGATTTAAATGGTGCATTTAACTAAGGAAGAAGTAAGTGACTGGTCTGTTTAAAATGCAGAACATTGTGCTTTTTCTACGTGCACGAATTCTGCTCCACTCTTTTCTGCTCAGTTGCTCGGTGTTGCTTAACTCCCGTGGGTGCTCATTATGGAAGAGGTTTGTTTGATCTATTCTTTCATTGCTGTTTGAACCTGAAGCATCAAACTCTCCAAGGAGTAGTCTGTCGACATGACTGGGAAAAGCTGCTGCCATTACACAGACAAACAAACACGACTTTTCAGTGCAAGCTGCCATTACACGAGCACGCCTAACGGCTCTATTGTCAGCGGTGTCATCTTTTTATTATTTCAGATTTCGGTAAAAAAAAAAAAGATAATATCTGCACTGCAGCATCTTTTGCTCTTGCAGAATTGATTCCTCCTCCTGCTGCAGCAGCACAAGTAATCAGACAAAAACAATCAGTTGCGCCTCGGTGCTTTAAGTACAATTAACCGCTAGAATTACTTTCTATTTAAAGGAGGTCGATTTAAAATAAACATACAAAGAGAACATTTCGTTCCAAGAGTAAATAACTTCCAGGCTTTGGTAGTGATGCATTGCTTGTGATGATCAGGCAAGCGATTAAAATGCAAGGATCACAGGAGAATGGCGTGAAGTGCAAAAATCCAAAAGGTTTACTGAACTTTGGTTCACAAAAGGCAAAACAGGCAGTAAGCAGAATTAACACACTGCATACAAAAAGGCATATACAAAAGTCAAACAAAGAAACGGGCTACAATCAAAAGATCCAAATAATGTAAATCACGGGGAATATCACAACGCTGGAGAGCTAGTCTAGTGAAATGAACTGAGACAATCTGGCAAATAAGTGGTGAACAGCTGGGCTATAAGTAGTGGGAGGTCTGATGAGCTCATGACACACAGGTGAGGATCAAAACAGGCGGGAAACTAAACAAAGGCAGGAAGTAAAGCAACCTAAGGAGCAAGTGAATACAAAAATAAAACAGGAAGGGAAATTAACTAAAGTTAATGTGAGTCGTCACATTGCTACTGTGAATACAGACTAATATATGCAACACATAAAGTAGTACATCTATTATCACTTTGGCTTTAATGTTTTATCAATTAGCAAAGACGTACTTAGACCAGACGGCAAGCTCCGGTTCTGAAAAGTGTCCTAAAGCTGCATTCTCTCTAGTGTCCACCAGGGGGCGACTCCTCTGGTTGTATAGAAGTCTATGAGAAAATGACTCTACTTCTCTCTTGATTTATTACCTCAGTAAACATTGTAAACATGAGTTTATGGTCTCAATCTCTAGTTTCAAGTCTTCTTCAATACAGCATGATGTTCATTTAGTACATTATGGTCCATTTAGAGTCAAACAGACCATAAAGCAGGGGATGCTTTAGGGCGGGGCTACACAGTGATTGGCAGGTCTCTACCAGAGACGTATACGGTGTCCCTTCCTCACTCCTCCTCAGTCCAAATAAGGTAACTTTCATTCATTGGCTGCAAAAACACAACAACATGGCAATGGTAGTAATCCAAGATGGCGACGGCGAAATCGCCGAACTCGAGGCTTGAATACGTCAGTCCATGGCTGAGTGAGAGAGAGAGATAGAGATAGAGATAGAGAGAGAGAGAGATAGAGATAGATAGATATACACACACACACACTTGTGGGAAAATGTTGGATGTAAAGATTCCACAGTTTTTTTCAAATTTTTGTCAAAGAAATTATCAAAGAAATTCAGCTCATGTTTTTTTCTTTTTTATGATTTAACAAAAAGCACAAAAATAACCGTCCCGACGCTGCTCGAGGTTCAGAGGGTTGATGACATTAAGGGGCAGTTCTACCTCTAAATACTATCTTTCATGAGTCACGTTATCCTCGTGTAGGTTGATAAACTGAACATGGAGGCAGCTCCACCCGAGTGTGTCAGCTTCCTGTTGCTTCATTAGAGGAGGACAATGAGAGAGCTTGTCTCTGCTAATAAAAGACACATTAATACCTCGTCTGCTTGAATGACTCAAACACAAGCATTGTGTGTGTGTGTGTGTGTGTGTGTCTTTTGTTTGTGTTTGAGTTCGTTGAAGCCTGTTTTGTGTGATTTTGTGAAGTTCCCATTATGTGAGTATTGTCTGTATACGTGTGTCGTTTAAATGTTTTTTCCTCCAAACTTCTGTTTGTAAAACTGTCAAGAACCAAAAGCTGGTTTTGAATGTGTGGTCAGATTTGTAATTTTGTCCAGTTATTCTTTAATCTTTTTGTTTCTAAATTATATCCAATTTCTGGTTAATTTCACGCATTCATTGCTCGTTTCTTCTCCGTCTCTACAGTCAAACGGTTGAATAAATGCAAACATGTCAACATGGACACCAATATATGTTGATACCCACCAAAGCAATGATTAGTCTCCAGTTTATATTTTAATATTAATATTAAATATTTAATATAAGTTAATATTTTGTTTCATATTTACTCTCATTATTATCGACCCAAGATTTTCCTCCTTTGTCAGTGTTTTGGTTCATTTAGTAAAAAGAAAATAAGAAGCCTAAGTTTGATGAAATCTTAAGTAAAGAGGTAAATATGAGAAACCGAATTATAGTTTGCAATTTGTATTAAGTGCCATTAAGTCATCATAAGCTAAAAATGTCAGGGAGAAATCCTCCTCCGTAAAACAGAAACGCGGTTTGACTTCAAACACACTGATCTGTAATGACCAGAAGTGAATTCTGAAACGATAAAACAGATTCTACATTCTGGAAATGAATACAAATACGAGGCTTAATACAGATGAGATTATGATGAGCAACAAACACAGTCCTCGGGCATTGTTAAGATCTTAGTATCGATGCTGCGTTACATTAATAAAACAGTGACATTTATTAGAAGCATCACGAGACGCCGGAGAGAGACGAGCTGCAGCTGACCATACGATGGAAAAGGTTGAAGGTTGCATACAATGAAATTACTAAGGTGTTTCATATTAAGAGAAAATAAAAAGAAAGTACTGCAAAAATCAAGAAACATGAATAAATAATAGAAAAGTTAAAATATGTACAATATATTTGGATTGGAATGAAAGAGCTGCAATGTGCAAAACATTAATTTTATTCAAATGTATTCTAGATATTGTAGCAACAGAGGTTACCTTTGATCTGAAAAAAGTCAAACTTTCTTTATACCACGCTCAGCAACAAAAACACTGCATCCATGTCGCAGCTGCAGCATTTCAATTTTAAAAGCCGTATATATGCAACATCTTTTTTTTCCCCTTCAGATACGATGCTGCTCCCAGCGAGCGTTCTGATTGGCCTGCTGTGCCTGAGCCACGCCGGCGGCGCGCTGGGTTTCGCCCGGCTGCAGGACAACGTGGAGCAGCGCTCGGCGTTCTCGGTCGCGCGGACCAACAGCATGGAAGGCGGGCCCAAGATGACCGTGACCTTTGATGCCGTTTACGTCAACATCGGCGGGGATTTCGACCCCAAGGCCGGCTTGTTCCGCTGCCGCATCACGGGCGCGTACTACTTCTCCTTCACAGTGGGGAAGTTTCCGCACAAGGACCTGTCGGTGATGCTGATGAAGAACCGGAACGAGGTGCAGGCCATCGTGTACGAGGAGAACGCTGGAGAGGAGAGGAAGGTAGGTTCGGGCTAGCCGTTTTCCCTCCAAGTAAATTCTTACAAAAGGTCTTTTATCATGTGGAAGCTCTCCAGGTGTCTCGCAGTGCATCATGGCTCTTATCACAGAGGGTGTGTTTGTGTTTTGGTGGGGATTGAAGGCAGAACCAGAATCTGGTGTAACGAAGCCTTTGGGTTCTCCATCCTCAGGTGCAGAGCCAGAGCGTCATGCTGCAGCTGGAGTTCGGCGACACTGTGTGGCTCCGTCTTCACGGTGACCCTCGCTACGCACTCTACAGCAACACCGGACACTACACCACCTTCAACGGTTACCTCGTCTACCCGGACACCTACGGCTTCCAGACGCACCACCACCAGCACCCCGCCCTGGAGCCCCACCAAGACAACCAGGCCACGGAGCACGTGAAGTCCGGAGCGAGAGAGGTGGAGGAGGAGCTGCAGCATCGGGAGGAGGAAGAAGAAGAAGAAGAAGAAGAAGAGGAGGACAACGATGACGAAGAAGAGGACGAGCAGAGATCCGCCTTCTCGGTGGGGCGCACCCAGAGCATCGTGGGAGTCGACCAAGCGGGCATGCCGCAGCACCAGCCGGTCGCCTTCGACACGGCGTTCGTCAACATCGGCCGGGACTTCAACGTGACGGAGGGGCTGTTCACGTGCCGCGTCCCCGGCGCCTACTACTTCTCCTTCAACGTGGGCAAGCTGCCGCAGAAGACTCTGTCTGTCAAGCTGATGAAGAACCACCTGGAGGTGCAGGCGATGATCTACGACGACAGCCAGGGCGAGAAGGCGCTGCAGAGCCAGAGCTTGATGCTGTCGCTGAAGCCGGGGGACACCGTCTGGCTCTACTCCCACCAGAGGGACGGCTTCGGGGCGTACAGCAACCACGCCAAGTACATCACCTTCACCGGCTTCCTGGTTTACCCAGACTTCCCCAACACCACCAGCAGCAGCAGCCATTCATACGCAGACAAGAAACCCTAGCTGCAGCACATGAGCGAGGGACTGAACATTGTGGGAGGAATTCATGCAAAAGTGGAAAAAGGATGGTTTGTGTGCAGAATACTGGCGGCTTGTCTTTGACGCTTCCTCTGCAGATGAATTCCTTCTCAAAGTCAGAGAGACCTTGGACTGAATGAATGAAAATCTCTATCCAGCTGACGGCTTCACAGGATTTCACTTCATCGCACTCGAAAACGTGGAAACCTTGAACGTCAGTGATGTGAACTCCAATCGAATGTTTCAGTCTAAAACTCAGTCGTTACCCGCTCACCTCTGTGTTGACCCGACTCTCGTTCACGACCGCCACAAGGAGTTCGATATCGTAGTTCCACGTCATTGCACCAAAAACAAAAAAAATAATCAATCTTGTGTCCACTTTAAGTGCTTTGTAATTCAAGTATTTTATAATTAAATCATTAATAGTGGGTGCAAAAGTTGACATACGTCCTCTGGTGGGAAAATAGTTCCTGCTCCCATTTGAGTGAAAACAAAATGTCAATTCTGGCAGAAACTAAATGGTGATTAAATACATCTGATGCATTTCTTTAAGCTATAATTTAGGCTCCTAAACCGCAGTAATGGAAGGGGAGTCTGGTCGTCCTACATGAAGGTGAAGAGGTTCATTTTGAAGTGAAATACTTTCTGTAAGTGCATTTAATATCCTCGTCAAAAGACTTGGTGTTTCTGCTCGTGTGTAAAAAAAAAAAAATAACAAAAAACAAAAAAAAAAAAAAACTTGACTTTCTTTATGTCTTTAGAGGCATGTGGAAATGTTATGAACAGTGCGTTTTTGTGTAAGAAATGAGTCGCTCTTTTCTTTTATTTCGGAGCGTTTTCTCGGTCGTAGCGAGAGAAGAGGACGACAGGACGAAGCAGACGTCGGTTTTTGGGGAAAACTGCGTCTCCGTACCGTCTGGACCATAATTTGATTTCTAATTCTTCAGATGACGACCACAGTGGGGGGGAAATTGAAAAAAAGCTTCTCCCGGGGCCTCTGTAATATGCATGTCTGTTTAATTTCACACCGCCGGGAGAAAGACGATGCTCTTCACATAGCGATGAACCTTGACTTCATGAAACGTAGTGTGATCACCATGTGACGTGATACTTTACAATGTTTGTATTACAGCTAACTGGAGATTTCTGTTTTAAACTATCGTCTGAACATCAATTTACTTACGTTTAAAAAAAAAAGATGAAACCACGCAAGAGTTTTATGAATTTAAATAAAAATACAGTATATTGGACTACAACTCTAAAGGGTTGGCCCACCTATATGTCCCTAACATAGGAAAGAAAAAAGCCGTTTATTTTTCTTTTCTCATATGAAATACCGGAGACTTTTAACTTTGCAGAGCTTTAAGAAGTACTACAATCAAAATAATCTGAGAAGGGAACAAGACTCTGGTTGAACTGCTCACAGCTCATAGACATTCAATATGCAACCTTATAAATGAAGATGATGAACAGTATAAATATCACATCCACACCGAGGCCATAACCCGTGTACAAGGGTTCACAGGTAGATATTCTAAGGGTTCAGTTAGAGGCCACTTCCCTCAGGACTCCTGCTGAATTTAGAAACCACCTAGCTGGTTCATGAACCCACAACAACTTAAGATAAAGATAAAATATTGATTCGTAAATGGGATATTTGGTTGTTGCTTGTGCACAAAGACAGCATAAGATAGAGAAAGTAAAGTGACAGTGGTGTTATTAATAATGTCACTTTTCTGTAAACAATTCCTCTAAAGAAGTGCATTCAGCACAGCGTTACAATTAAGATTCCTCTTGACATATTTAAAATGAGATATCTAAAACACCATCACAATAAACCTGGAAATGTATGAAACACACAGTGGCGAAAGCTGAACTTTCTGCCGAGTCATAAGAGTCTCCACCTCACAGCGGGTAAAACACAGGCCTCACACCTCCTCTGAAAACTAATAAGAGCCAGCGAGTCTCCTGCTTCACACTCTCACCAGGCCTCTCTCCATCGCGCCGTCACTAAATCGACTATTTCCTGTCTTCCACGGCTGCACTGACTTCTAAGAACGTGACACGGTTTTGGGACAATGAGATGCTAATTTTATTTTTCACAGTGTGAAATCATACTGAGCAGTGTGCCTCATTTCAGATCGTGATGTATTCCGTCACAGTCTGACCCCTTGGTGTGGTTTCTCTATTCCAGCCTCAGTGAGAGTTCAGAGCACAGCGGCAGACCGATGATTGCTTCTGTTGAACTTTAAGACAGACCTGACCCAGTTCAGAAAGTCAAGATCAGAACCACAGAAATAGAACGGACTGTGAACCGTTTCCCCCGGTCATTTGACTGGTACAAAAGAAAATGCAGATTGTTGTTTGTTGTAATGGTGACAACACACGTTAGTGAGGGTCGTAAAGTGTTCGCCAGGAAGACAGCGGACGGAGCTTCGTAGACGGGTGGCTGGCTAGTTAGCTAGCTAGCTAGCTAGCTTGTTCCTCTCTGGAGAGGGCGGCGAGTGAGGCGGAGGGACCATTAGACCACCAGCCTGCTGTTCAGCTCATTTTCTGTAACCGGTGTAGCATTAAAGCATGGTGGAATGAGCAAACATGGCTAGTTTGCTCATCCCACCATGCTAGTTTGCTCATTCCACCATGCTAGTTTGCTCATCCCACCATGCTAGTTTGCTCATCCCACCATGCTAGTTTGCTCATTCCACCATGCTAGTTTGCTCATCCCACCATGCTTTAATGCTACACTGACAGTAGTGTGTGTATGAAGCAAGTTGTTAAATGTTACTCATTTCCTCTGGCGCTCATAACGCTTCACACCGTTACTTCTCCGCTGCTGGTTTTGGCTCCGATCATCCTGCTACGTTGATTTGAATGGGAATGTCCGTTCTGCTCATCTTTCTGTTTCTTTGATCACAATTCGTGGTGTGTGAAGTGACTCGAGCATAACTCATCTGAAGCACTTGTGTGATGCATGCACGCAACAGAAAATACAGTGAATTAAAAAAAAATAAATAAATAAAAGATTTCTCATGACTTGCTGAGCAGCTTCACAGGGTCGACGCCTGTTTACTGTGTATTTCTATTAAGTGAATCGTTTGTACAGTAACTGACAATGTGTTGGATGTTTCTGGTCTGTGCTTTATTTATTTCTGATGATCCTGATGACTTGTATGTCGAGCAGACGTGAGTCAAAACACTGTTGGAAATTTTCCAAAATTAGTGAATTGTGTCCCAAAAACACAAATCCAACCAATAACTAAAAGAATATTAAAAAACAAAACAAACATTTTGACCCACGTCTTGTTTTCAGTAGTCTGGCTCATGTTGACTCTTTGAACATGTCTCGAGTATTTCTTACATGTACAATGAATGCTTCAATGAAAATGTTTGACAAAATAAAAACAAATGGAAATGTACGGCCTGAACTCTGATTGCATCCATGATGTGAACTAAAGATGGGATCAGCAGCAGTCAGAGGAACCTGATCATTCTTGATTTGATATTGTGTGCTGCAGCACCAGCTGCTGGGGGACTCCAGTATCACAGGCAGAGGACCAGCACGTCATCATGATCACAATTCAGATCTTCACAATCAAAGTGAGTAAGAATTAGTGGATACTAATAACTTCAAAAGGCCTTTAAAAACACAGTTAATCACTCAGCTTTTTACTGTGATTTTATGTATTTAACCAGTTAAAACCAGTTGAGATAACATCGAGCGCACATCGATCTAATACTAATAAAAACAAAAAGATAAATTATAAAGTATACAAAATATTTCACATAAAGAGTAAAAATAAAGTTATCCGACTTAACTAAATAAATGAGTTCACGATGAACATGTTATGTGATAGACAACCGCTTTTAGTTTACAAAATAAAGTGCAATATTTCAACATGTACGCTTCACGCCACAGAGCTCTGAAGTCCAAACAAACAATAAATTACATTTCTACAGATGCACTTTTGCAGCCTTTTTTATCAATTATAAAAACACAGTGAAGCGCCACAAGAATGAAGCAGAAAAGAGACAAAACTCATGACAATTAAACAAAAACATGTTTGTTTAATTGGACACCACAGCGGGTGCAACACACATTAATAAGGTGGCACTTCTTATAGAACCAACAGCGGAATAAAACATCACCAAAGCAACATAGATATGAACAATATAAACTCAGCAACAAACACACATTCAAGCAAAAGTGCAGTAATTGCGCAATGCACACACACACACACACACACACACACACACACACACACACACACACAGTTACAACAATGACAACATTGTGCTCACCTGTCTGACATCCTTCTGTGAGTCTTTGGCACCATAATAAAACCAGTCCCCTCAGCATCTCTGTCCCAGTATTACCAGTCCACAACCAGCAGAAAGGCCTCACTCAGGTCACTGAAATATCAGCTCCTCAGTGAAGTCACATTGGGGGACCATGAGCATTTTAACATTTAGCATGGTAGCAACACCCAGCATGCACCTGTTGGATGTGTTTGATTTTGTCCACTGAGCATGCTGGCCGGGTGGTGCATTAAATCACTAGATCGCTATGAAACCTGCATTCTCTCTAATGTCCACCAGGGGGCGACTCCTCTGGTTGTATAGAAGTCTATGAGAAAATGACTCTACTTCTCTCTTGATTTATTACCTCAGTAAACATTGTAAACATGAGTTTATGGTCTCAATCTCTAGTTTCAAGTCTTCTTCAATACAGCATGATGTTCATTTAGTACATTATGGTCCATTTAGAGTCACACAGACCATAAAGCAGGGGATGCTCGACTAATATCGATTAGTGGATTAACCAGTTGACCACTCACCTTAACATACACAATAAAGGTATTCTTATGGATTGGTTTGCTTTTCTTCTTATTCTTTTCACTATTGTACTGTTTGTTATGGACTATTTACCAAATCAGATTCCTTGTATGTGAAAACATAAACCATTTCTGATACTGATATACTGTATAAGGCTAAAATAAATAAATCTGTAATTGTTGTGCACTTTATAACCTGAACATTGAGCTGAGTAACTTTGACATTTGTCACTATTTTTGTTATTTTTTACAAACCAAACAATCGATTGATTGATTAATGGAGTAAATTAGCAGCAGATGAATCAATGATGAAAATAATCACCAGTTAATAGTTCAAAAAGAGCTCAGCTTTTACATCAATGCATGAGTAATAATAATCAAATGATAGATTATATAACAGTTAAGCAGTCACACACAAAGAAGAGTTTGTTACAGTAGCAAGAGTGTTTGTATTTTTTATTAAAGTCAAAAGTATGTGGACACCAAAAGTTAGGCTTGTTTTGTTTTAGGCCCAACTGAAAGGTAAAGAGTTACATTATCCACATACATTTAACCAGAAAGATACTGAAATAATAAAAAATGAACAGATCCACAACAACTCTAATGAAGGTTGAGTTATTACTGTTTTTTATTTACATAAATATTTCAGGTGTGGTTTGTTCAGGAGTCCCAGAATGACCCGACCAGACAGAATGTGGTGATGAAACAGAGGGACGCTTCACTTGGGGGCCTCGGGGGCCACGTCTCCGGCCTCCAGCTTGGGCGCGGCCTCTTTGGGCTCTCGGTAGGCGGGGAACACCTCCCACGGCGTGTTCAGGTCAAACTTCCTGAACTCCTGCGACAGCTCGACGGGCTCCGCCACCACTCGCTTCACCTCGTCATCGTAACGCACCTGCAGAGGGAACGTGCTGCAGTTTAGCAATTTACTACGTGAGAAGCCTTAATTAATGCTGACATAAATAATTCATTATTTCAAAGAAATCTATGTAGCTTCAGAAAGTATTTAGGCCATAAATTATTCCTTCTAAACACAAACTATTAAGGATTTTTAAGGTTTAAGGCGAACCCCGGATTAATTATCACAAGATCAATACATTTATTTCATTATTAAATCACAGGATCCTGCGGAGTTTTAGCTCATAAGAGTTTGGAGCACAGAAATAGAATATGAACAGAAGGGGCATTCCCATTCAAACAAACATGGCAGGATGTTCAGAGAGGCAGACATTTGTTACGCTTTCTGTTGCCATTGCGACCGTTGTAGCGGGCCAACTTCAGAATCAAAAAAATGTAAATTAGAAAGCTAGTGAGCTAACTAGCAGACGGCTGGCCGGTTAGCTAGCTTGCTAATTCCACCGTGCTTTAATGCTACATTGTGTCGAACGGTCTCACTCCCCGCATCGCTGGAAAAAGGACATGCTAGCTAGCTAGCTAACTAGCCAGCCGTTCGTCTCCGGAGCTGCAGCCGCTCTCTTCCCAGCGTGACGTGTGTTGTCACCATAACAAATATCAACAATCACCATTTGCTTTTATGACCACAGTTAAATGACCACAGAAAACGCTTTAACGTCCTCTCTCTTCCTATTGTCTGGGCACAGCTTCCATCCTGCCAATACGACGACACACTAGTCACACACACCGACGAAGCCGAATAAAGCCGACTGAGTACCTCTACGTATCCTGAGAGAGGGAAGTCCTTCCTGAAGGGGTGACCCTCGAAGCCGTAGTCCGTCAGAATACGCCTCAGGTCTGGGTGGTTAGCAAAGAACACGCCGTACATGTCCCAAACCTGCACAAACACACACACACACACACACACACACACACACACACACACACACACACACTTCTAGGCTCAGTTTGTCCGAATGTCAGTGGAATTCAAATAAAACCGGACCGGTTTCTTGACTCACCTCCCTCTCGTACCAGTTGGCGGCCATGTGGACCGGAACCGCAGAGTCCACCGGTGATAACTCGTCTGTGTACGTCTTAATGCGGATACGAGAGTTGTAGCGCAGCGACAGAAGGTGGTACACAATCTGTAAAGCAGCACACACACACACACACACATAAAAGACAAATAATACTCTCCTGTCAAAGCTTTATTTCACAGGTAAAAATGTGGCGTAAAATGGATTAAAAGACTATAATACTACAGTAAAGGGGCAGTCTTATCAGATTTGTTACCATTAATTGTCACCATTAGGCCATATGTCTAGGTGTGTGTGTCAGCTACCTCAAAGCGGTTCTGCCGTGATGGGATGTCAACAGCCGTGAGGTCGATCATGTTCCTGAACTGGGTGTTGGTGTGGTCCCTCAGGAAGGTCAGCACAGGGATCACTCCGTCAGGGTGGATCATCACCTCCAGCTCGTTGTAACAGCTCACCTAAACACAGACACACAGTAAGCCATCTGCATGTTTCTAAAATATAAAGTGATAAATATAGTGATTCTAATAGTTGATTAACTTGTCCTCCATATATTTACGGAACAAAGAGAAGATATCTGCCGGCTGTGATTGGTTGTTCCTCGTCACATGACGCTGCAGCGTTCATTAAGTTGAACTACTTTTTATCTCGGGGTGCCGTATAACACACAAAAGCTAAAAGTATATTTATCCAATTAAATGTGTCCCGATTGTCCGCTCGCAACAAAACAAAATCTGGTCCATGTGGCCACTCTTCATGTCAACACATACGAAGCAGATGAAGGAGGATTTTCTTCCTGTATTTGAATCGGACGGACGACTTCTTCTCGTCGCCGTTTTAATTTTGTTCTGAAGGAATGCGGATGAGTGATGTAGAGACACCGTATACAGCTCTGGTAGTGACAGCGACCTGTCAATCACAGTAAGCCCCGCCCATTGGTCGTTCAAGCACCGAGTAGCACACGAGGACTGTGAGCTCTGATCCTCGTATGAACTGACCTGGACCTGCTGGATATATTTGGGCATCATCTCAGCCACGTACTCCCCAAAGGCTGCCAGCTGGCTGTGAGTGACGGCATCCTTGGGCCTGACGGTGGCTGCATGGAGGACAGAGGAGACAGAGGTTAGGGAGGACTGGACAAGTCATCACTGCACTCTCCTGCTCCAGCAAACTCATCATTAAAACAAAACCACGTCATGATCACGCTCACTTAGGAGACAGGAAGTGCACTCCATTTAAAACCATTGGGGGTGCTTGTAATGACTCATCTGCTCTGTTATTGAGTAACTCTGGTATCACATACTATCACAATGGTAATTTTAAAGGAGACGGACACAGTTTTCATCGTGTATTTTAGTTTACATAATTAATAATGCTTTGCAAATAAATAAGTTGAGCCATGATGGTTGTTTCTTGCAGTAGTTTGTTGTTGGGGTCCTTGTAATGACGTTGGTGGGATGAGGGTTAAAGTGATCAATAATTACGACACAATAACATAATAAACATACGATTCTGAAATGGGCCAGTCTGCCCAATGAGTACTTGATGCTAGTACCTTTGTACTTTTACTAAAAGATCAAAGTACTTCTTCCACCACTGGTCTCCTGCAGCATCAGTTAGTTAGTTAATATGTACTTACGACTGGTTTCGGTGGTGGAGCTCTGCAGTCTGTTCTGCTGCTGGAGGAGACATGAACTTCTTGCAACTGGGGAACATAAAACAACAAGGCGTCAATAAATAAAATAGTAAAATAGTATAAACACGCCACTGATGACTTCATCTACAGAGCTGTAGAGGAGCTGGAGTGATGTCAGCAACACGACAATAATAAGAAGCAAACAACTCATAAATCTAGTTTTAAGACTCCTGCACGAGCGTTAATTATGTCTAAACTGTTACATAAATACAACATGAACTGTCCTCAGCGCATGCTAACGTTAGCATTAGCTAGCTCGAAGGTCAAACCTGACACATTTTAACGGGTAAAAAATAACACTGCGTTGTTTTCAGCACCAACAAACGACACGCATGAAGTATATGCATCACTTCAGCAATCAGCAAGTATAAAATAAAACAGGTTTATGGTCAGCTTACGGCTATAACTCCTTCCGAGACCTCCGCGGACGAACCGTACTAGGGACGCCGCCATGTTTGTTCCACAACCGCCTTCTTCTTCGGGTAGAAGACGTTTAGACTGTTTGGCGGGCTGTCGCCCCCTGGCGGGCCGGAGGAGGAGTGCAATGAAAGCCGCTGAGCTCAGTATTCGTCTCAATTTCCCTGATTTTAATCGGTATTATATGGAAATAAATACTCTATCTAAGGCAT
>NW_027466513.1:3900000-3942500 GCF_050575085.1 Anarhichas minor
TTACTAGTACTTTTAGTTATTAAAGCGTTATTGAGTCACACCTGTTTTACTAGTACTTTTAGTTATTAAAGCGTCATTAAGTCACACCTGTTTAACTAGTACTTTTAGTTATTAAAGCGTCATTAAGTCACACCTGTTTAACTAGTACTTTTAGTTATTAAAGCGTTATTAAGTCACACCTGTTTAACTAGTACTTTTAGTTATTAAAGCGTTATTAAGTCACACCTGTTTAACTAGTACTTTTAGTTATTAAAGCGTCATTAAGTCACACCTGTTTAACTAGTACTTTTAGTTATTAAAGCGTCATTGAGTCACACCTGTTTTACTAGTACTTTTAGTTATTAAAGCGTTATTAAGTCACACCTGTTTAACTAGTACTTTTAGTTATTAAAGCGTCATTGAGTCACACCTGTTTAACTAGTACTTTTAGTTATTAAAGCGTTATTAAGTCACACCTGTTTAACTAGTACTTTTAGTTATTAAAGCGTCATTGAGTCACACCTGTTTTACTAGTACTTTTAGTTATTAAAGCGTCATTGAGTCACACCTGTTTAACTAGTACTTTTAGTTATTAAAGCGTCATTAAGTCACACCTGTTTAACTAGTACTTTTAGTTATTAAAGCGTTATTAAGTCACACCTGTTTAACTAGTACTTTTAGTTATTAAAGCGTCATTGAGTCACACCTGTTTTACTAGTACTTTTAGTTATTAAAGCGTCATTAAGTCACACCTGTTTAACTAGTACTTTTAGTTATTAAAGCGTCATTAAGTCACACCTGTTTTACTAGTACTTTTAGTTATTAAAGCGTTATTAAGTCACACCTGTTTACTAGTACTTTTAGTTATTAAAGCGTCATTAAGTCACACCTGTTTAACTAGTACTTTTAGTTATTAAAGCGTCATTGAGTCGCACCTGTTTAGTGTCGGACCTGAACGGAAGCGCTCCGAGGAGGACCGTCTCGTCCACGCGATCGAACCAGCGTCTCGACGTCACCTTCTCCATGACAACATTGTAGGCTAACGTCGGGTAGAAGAGCAGCCGTGCTAACGCTCCGGACATGACTGAACCACTAATTATGTTAACAAATGAGCTTTTAAAGTCGGCCGGCTCTTAGTTAATACGCACAGTGACTCACGCGAGTCTGACCTGACGGTTTAAATGTTGGGTAGTTACGTTACGTGTTCTTCCTTTACGGCAGGCTGCTCCGGTAACAGCACGACTTCCGGTGTGAATCCTTCAGAATAAAATCATCCGTGACCTCCACAAATATGATTCTTTGTGATAGTTTGAGACAGTTTTGCAAGTTGTATTTAATTATTTGTATTCGTATAACAATTTATTTTAAGGACCACTGTTCAAAAACAAGCAAAACAATAAAAAAATAAAAAATAAAACAATACAAAAAATAAAGATAGAGAATATGATCTGGAACAGATTTGGCATGGCTACTTCCCATCTGCAAAGTGTATTAATCCTGCTGTCCTGTACAGTAAATTAACATTTTAACATTACCTTTTAATGTGACATCGACCATAAAAAACGAATTGCAAGCAAACAAACTTTATTTAGATAACTAAATAGAAAGTGAAAAGATACTAGATGCATTTTTCAAATCACAAGTTACATGACATGTCTACAGGAGGAAGAAAAAAAAAGGAAAAACAGAGAAAGATTTAAAAAACACGAAGAAAGACAACCGTACAAACCACCAAAGTAATAGAAATCAATGAAAAGACGTTTTTCTGGACCCTACTGTTAAAAAATGAGCTCATGTAGCTTTTGACTTTTGTACTTAGGTTCTTCGCCCAGTTTTGGTAATAAAACATCCCCAAATTTCCATTTTGGTTATACAGAAAATATTCTGTTGACCCTTTAGTTAAGAATCCCTTTTAACTTAGACATAGATGACAATATTTCTTATGGCAAGTTTGGTTCATACATATCACAAAAACGATGACATCAGAGAAGCAAACCTAAATGTTAACATCATCCGGTCCTATGAACTGACCTCAAATCAGCTCACCTTTAATTCTGTGTTATCTTCCTGATCACAGAGTTTGAAGTCTGTTAAAGTGGTAAAATGTTGATTCCTAGAATTTGGAAATATAGCATTAAATATGCGCAGCTCACCGATAAGTTAATATTTAGTTTGCAGACGAGGCTGATCACAAGTCAATGGTGAAACCTTTCAGACCTTCAATCTGCCGACACAGAGGTGGAAGAATTTGCCATCTCCCACGTTTTATTGACGATGATTTCTTTGCCTCGGATGAGCCAGAAATATGTGGAAAATAAAGTATTTAATCTCTAATAGAAAATCCATGTCAAAGTTCACCCAAGTATATATCCAATAAAGTTAATGACAAACTAAGACTGTCTGGGAACTCAAGCTGATAAAGCTGTCTGGAGTCTTCCAGAAGGCTTAACATTAAGAACCTGTGCGCGCGCGCGCGCACACACACACACACACACACACACACGACTTACCTCGTCTAATAAATTTTAATTTCATAAAAATCCTAAAAACACTATTTAGAGTAGACTTGGTGAGACTTGTGTGGGAATGTATAATGATTTCTCTTAGTCGAGCTTAACTAAACCACATACATTTTATTAAACAGGTATTTGTGACATTTTCCAAAACATTCTACAAACCTGGAACTTTGCAGGTTTTTCATGTCTGTAGAACTCTGGATGAGTTTCAATTGGTCTCATTTTGCATGTCTTTACATTTCACTGTATTTGCTAATATTTTTGTGGTAAAACATTGAGGCCAATATAAAGATACTGTATATATATATATTTTTTTTTTTTATAAAGGAAAATTATTCATCATAAAAAAATATCACTCCATACTTTTCAAGTGAAAATACATTTATTGTATCCGAGAAGCTTTTCCAAATCAGCCAACCTAGTGTATTGAATCCATGCGATTTAACTATATTCAAACAGCAATATACAGAATATAGAGCGTACTTTCATAACAGTCTTAAGTCCAGTTTAAACAACTAACATCTTTGTCAAACAGGAGTTACTGTGAAGCACAGCGGACACAGAAAGATGTACACAGATACACACAAGTATACAAACACATTTGGATGGAACAGTGTGTGTGTGTGTGTGTGCGTGTAACATTTCACGATGCGCTGCAAATATATATTTTTTCTAAAAAAAGTGCAAAGTATATATAATACATTTGGCCTGTAACCCCGGATTGCACAACATCAGAAAGCTAAAATTTCTTTCGTTTTTTAATGCAAAAAAATAAAAAATGTGCGGTACAAAATACAAGCATGTATTACATCTCGATAACTGGCGAAGTTTAGTGAGTCAAAGTAGTGTTAGTTAATTTATGACAGACATTTCTCTTCCTCTTACAGACAGTGATAGACCACTGACTTAACACTTTATTAATATATATATATATATACACCTTCATGTACTTATAGAAGCGCATGGCAGTGAGATGCGCTGATCCGTTTGGGAGGAGATCAGAACTTCTTTGAGAGGAACACGCTGCGATACCCTCAGAGCGGAGAGGTCAGAGGTCAGAGGTGGTGGAGTTCAGGATGTCGTGCTGGATCTTGGCGTTAGAGGCCTTGGACAGATCTCGCTGTGGAGACAGAAGCAGACTTGTTGAATCCTCGAAACGTAATGTGACGACGGGAGGAAGACGAGACAGGAGGAAGCAAACGTGCCTTCAACAAACAGCCGCTCGACGTTTCCTCATTATGAAGTGATGCTAGTGAAGGCTGTTCGTGTGAACTCTGATCCACAAGAAGAGCTTTTAACTGGAGAAATCCACCCTTTTGCTTACTAATAAGTAACATCACGTTATTTGCATCAAGCTATTTTGAGAAGCGTTGTTATGGAGCTACCGTCCCTTTAAATAGGAGTTCCTACATTTACCAGGAAGCTGTTGGACAAACTCCCCAAAAGTGTTTTGAAATTGCTGCTTGAGTGAATGCAGCTGTGGCCCTTACTAAAAGCTACAACAGGGAACGTCATGTTGTGGTGATTTTGGCGCTCCCTGTGGACGATGGTGGTAGTGTTTCTGAGCACCAGATGACGAGCTTCAACAATAACTATACAGAAATAGACCAGCTTCTCTCCGATGGTCTCGTTTACTCAGAAAAGGTCAGACAGAGGATCAGGACTAAGACATTTCTCTCTCTCCGTCTCTTCTACGATGAATTTGGCTGTTGAATGACTCTGGTTACTCGAGGTCCATGCATAACGAGTGAGAAGTGAAAAGTCAGGTGAAGAGAGACAGAAAGATGTCAGAGGTTGTGGATAAACAGGCTGCGTTCAGACCGACGTGAGCCCCAGCAGGCTTCCCACTGGACTCTGGAGGTCCTCGTCCATCTGGTACCACAGACGGGGATCTCTTCATACACCATGTAACCAGCCAGCAGACTAATATTTACATAATGTAACGCACATAATACAGAGTTTCACACACTTTAAACCTGCATCTGCTACCGTGTGACGTTCACAATATAATCAAAATACTCTCAAACATAAACTACAATTTAAACCTTAATTAATGATCCTGAACATAGCTTCAGATGGCCATGTTGTCTGTTTTTAAAGGCGATATATAAATAAAGTTATATGTAAAAGTTTATATTATTGCCACCCTGAGAAGTTTCCAGCTTTTGGGTGTTTTGGCGTTCCTCAAATTCTTCGATCTGTGACTCAAACTGGACAAACTGGACAATCTGGACATCCCACTGCATGCTTTCTAAGGCGGGGCTGATGTCGGTCTGAACGCTGACTGTACACGTTAAAGCTAAAGCAGCAGGTTAAGTTGCTCTTTAAGGGTAATGTTGCCTTTAGTTAGAGGCATGCGGTTACTGCAATAAGAGAGATTAGTCAGAATTACACAGTTTTGGGATTCCAAACACACCTTGACTGAACAGATTCAGTGTCGCCCAAGTCCCTCTAAAACATAAATTTACACCATCAGCATTCACGACACGCTTAAATGTGTTGCACAGAAATGAGGAAAAAGGAAGCGGAGAAAATAGAGTAGAGACAAAAGAGTAAATTACCACAAACTGGGAATATGTGCTGGCAACAGAGGCTATGCTGAAGTTAGGCTGTGGACTAGCAGGGGTCAGCAACGCACCGCTCAGAGGGCTCCCCTTCAGCTGGGCCTCGTTCTCCTTGTTGCAGCCCTGCAGCCGAGGGTTGGGGGGTTTACCGCCACCCGGTGTCCACGATGCCGGAGCCTGGAGGGACACACGTCAGACCAACTATCCTCTTTAACGACACAGCGGTGACATTTTACAGTGAAATGATGAATCAGAGTGAGCGCAAGAAAATACTCGTTCACATTCAAGACAACAGAAACACTTCGGCTGAGGTTATGTACAATCCAAAGGACCAACAAATGGAGCCGACTCTGGTCAATATTATAATAAGCTGGTTCTTCCAGAAGAGATATACTTGCCAACTACTTTGTTTTGGATTAACTCTCAAAGTTATTTTTCATTGTAAATATGGCAGAAAGTGCAGTTTTCAGCCTCTCAAATGTTTTGTACCATATTAAACTGTTTGGGACAAAACGAGACCTTCAAAGTGTCGATCCTTTCGATTTCAGTCCTGAAACAATGGAATTGTGCTCAGACTTTAGCAGGCTGGAGGTTTGGGCTTTGTCAAGAATTCCAGACCAACATGATATTTTTCTGAATTGTGTGTGTAGATCTGTTGCCTTATGGCTCAATCACCGTTGTGTGACCTCCTTCAGCGATAGATAGCGACTTAACAGATGTTTATGTAAATTCAAATCCTTAAGATTGCCACTTAAATGACATCACCGTTGACTTTGAGGAACGGGAATGGTGACATGCCGGTATTTTTGCATCCTCATTTCCATTGTTGTCAATGTAGACATGCAGAAAGAGTTCCAGATTAAATTCAAAATGAACTTATCCTCGTTTTGACTTTCTTTAGTTTAGCCAGTGAGGCTCAGGTTGTGGTTGCTCAATACCGGCTAAACCTCGGATAAAAGGATGAAAGCGAGACGCAACGTGTGAGCGGGCCCTTAGTCTTCTTGAAAATGAAACCAACCTTGTTAGCGGACAGAGGCGGGCGGGGCGCAGGCGAGCGGCAGAGGGTTCCGCCGTAGACGGAGCGGCTGGTGCTGTTAGAGGTGCCGCTGGAAATGCTGGAGGTCGCATTAAACTGAGGAGGGAGGCGGAGGGGAGCGGGTTAAAGAGGCCACATTTGCAAGAAAGTATAAAAGTGAAATTGTTTTGCTACCTTTCGTGATTTAATTGGGGTTTGAGTGCCGAGGAGTCTGCGTTTGGTGGGGGTCCGTACCGCCGTCCCGTACAGCATATCCTCCTCGGTCTGCTTGCTCTTCTTGAGATGCTGTGAAGAGTTTGTAGAGAGAAGAGTGAGCAACACATCCGGGCTACACGAGCCCATAAAAACACCGCGGCAGCTTGTTTACCCTCTCTTGTTTCTCCATCTCCTTCTGTACTCGGTGCAGCTCCCACTGTTCCTCCACATACTGCAGAAACTTCTGCCCGTTGACTAGAAACTCACGATCCTGTTCGCTTTCCCACGCATCGATCTGGGCTTTTAATTTCCTTTCAAGCTAAAAAAAACAACAAAAAACAAACGCATGAGTTAGTGTTGAATGCTCAAAAGAGAAGTGAGTTTAGAATGAGAGGCGGCCCTCACAGCTTACCTTGGGCAGGCTCTTGTGCAGCTCAGACCTCTCTTTCTCCTCTTTGAGGAGATTCCCTCCTCTGTTGGTGAATCTTGTTGGATCTGTGGCTTTCTTCTGTGAGAGAAAAATGAAAGAGAAAGTTCCACCTCAGCTCCTAAAATAACTATAATATACTAAAGTGTGTAGCTCAAATACAGACACTCAGAACCTGAAGGACACAAATGTCCCCATTGAAACTTATTGAAACCGCAATGTTTTTCCCACAGCTATTACAGCAAAGAGTCATGTTTTACATTATATCAGGCTTTCAATCTAGAGCCATGGATTCAGAACATGTGTTTGAAGGATAACTCCAGGATGTCAAACTGATTCATCAGAGAAAACAAGTTTAAAGATAGAAGCTGAAGTGTAAAAGTGAACCAACACGTCACCTGGAGATCCAGACAGAAGACAATGAAACTAAAGAACACCACTGGTCCTCTTTATTCACTGTTAATCATTAAAAAGAGGGAACTTTAGCACACCAGTAGGTCGAGAGGTGCGTAGGAGAATACCGAGCTCGATGTACCAAAACACTGACTAAATATCTCTGAATGAAGTGAAGAAGACAGTGAGCGGGAGTCTTCTGCTCTATACTGTCACCATCATTAAAATACATTCAGTGCAACTTCATAGACGTGCTAACGCTAGTTAATGACGTGCTAACGTACTCTGCTAATGTTAGCTCCACGAACTCCAAATCCACTAAACCAGCCTGAACATGAAGAACATCTGAAGCCATCGACGCGTCTGTGGAGACGAACAGTCGCTGGACGATGCTACGCTATGATTGGCCAGTCTGTGTTTGTGGGCGGGACTTAGAGAAGTTTTGTTGCTCCTCTGGTTTCTGCTCACAGCGAGTGTTAGTTTCCCGTTCCCCGTCACATGGTACTCACCTCCAGCTGCAGGAAGAGTCTCCAGCTGTCCTCCCACTGGTGAACGCCGTCATAAAGCTCCCCGTGATCCTCATAATGCTGCTTCAAGCGCTGGATCTCAGCGTCATGCAGACTTAACAGATCTTCAGTAACGTCCTCTATGAAAAAAATTTAAACTCAATTAAAGTCTCAGCACTTTTCTAAACTTGAGTATATTTCTGATGAAGACAACATTAAACTAAACAACCCACCGCTAAAATATGGAGCGAACGCCTGCCGCTGGTCGCTGCTGAAGAAGCACTTCTCCCAGAGCACGGCGATCTCAGAGCGGATGGCGTCCGTCACGTTGTGGATGTTGAGCCGTTTGAGCTCCTCCAGACGCTGAACTTCTGCTTGTAGCTGAAGAGGAAAAAATTAAAAGTGTAAACCTAAAAAATGAACAGAAGAACAAACTAGGAACCAGGAAGTAATAGTCAAATCTTCTCACCGCTTCCAGGTTCCTCTTCCTGGATGTGACCATGTGTTCGTTGAAGGCCTCTCTCTCCTCCTGAGGCACGTCCAGTCTTCCCCACAGCCGCTGGATCTTCTCCCGGTGAGCCTCGCACGTCGCCTCGTTCTCCGCCTTGCGCTCCTCCAGCTGCAGGATCGACACGAACACCGTTGGATCGCTTATTATATCAACGCATCAAACATGAGAGGGTGGAGGTAAAGAGAGGAGGAGGAGGGCTCCGACTCATCTTCTCAGAAACTAACGATCAGGATTATAACTCGCTGAAGGGGAAACGGGGACCAACCGAGAGATTCCCTCAGAGATATTAACGTGACATATTATTTGGATAAGATTGCCTTAAAGAAACGTCATCAATGCATTTAAAATATCATTACATTTAAGTAAATGAACACGGATATTAACAGTGTGGTGATGCAAGTTATAATGTTTGAGAAAAGTGTATTTTCCTAAATGCTGAGACTCCTTAGACATTAAACCTGCTCATTACTGTGAACAGATGAACTGTAGCTTCGTACTTAGGCCTCAAGCAGACGTGAGGAAACATCCGGCAGGAAGCACTTTGCGAGCCCACAAAAAAGTGTGCTAAAGAGTCACCGCCGCTGCTACAAGTCCATCCTCTGGGAAACACTTATCTTACCTGACAAACAAGCAGTTTGAGTGACGTGATGTTGTCTATCGAGAGGCAGAAAGAGTCCTCGTCCTCACAGACCACGTCCTTCTCAAAGCTGGTCTCGGGGACGTGGTCCAGCTCTCCCATGTACAAGATGATCCGCCTCTTCAGGTCCGTGAACTCGGCGTACCGCCTCGCCTGAAACCACGAGAGCGGCGCACCATTTGGTCAAGAACAGATCAGATTAGTGTTAATGACAAACGTGTCTGTGTAGGTGTTGTAGTGACCAGCTGGTTGTTGTTATATGACAGACATGTAGTTGTACAACACCACCAACCTCATCTTTACTGTAAAATGTCAAAAGAAAAGGTGTCTAGCATTCGGGAGTGTGTTATCAAATTGACACCCAGATTCAGGACAGTTTTCCTTAAACATGAATTCTCAAATGTCCTCTCAATGTCTAGATTCATGTGAAAACACATCAAACCAAGAAAAACACAAACTATCATCTCAAAGCCTTAAATCTCTTTTCAGGTAAAATAGAGCTCAAGGAAGAGAGAGAATCACACTCCTCTTTCCATTTTCAACCCGGGGTTGAGGGTTTGAATTTATTGTAGAGACGCATATATATTTAATAAACAGCCAAAAAGAGGCTTTCATCTGCTCCTGCCCATTGTAGAAATATTACTGTTTTCTCTTATTCACAGCACCACCGCGCTGTCTCCCGCTCTTGTTCTCTGCCTTTTATTTTAAACCAGGAAGCCGACAGCAAAGCCTAACTTTACTTTTTAACGTTACCAAACAAACAGAAATGCTCTTCCCTCATCCTGAATCGATTCCAGAGGACTTTCTTGTTTTATGAATGAAGCAGTGTGTGTTTGACCAATCGGGGACGGTCATCCCTGCAAACCCCACCCTGAAAGCCCCATGACTAGTGTCTTTTTAGGGGCTAAAAGACCCCTAGACCCCGGTCCCTGCAGTCAAAACAGAATGAGTTCCTTGAAACGGTTCCCTGGTGAAAGTTCCTGCTGCTGAAAAAGAAGCTAGAGAAGATTATTGTGCTGCAAAGACAAACCACCTGCAGTAAGACCTGTAGCTCTCTAGGAGAAACACTTTCCTCCTCATGCAGTCAAAATAACTCCAGACGTAGACTTAACAAAGCGAGCTCTCACCTTCTCCGTGTTCTGGTTGGCGATGTGCTGGCTGAAGCTCTCCAGTTGTTCCGGCGTGGGGACGGATTGAGGAAGGATGCCGTACGGCATGGAGCACAGGATGTCGCAGAGGTCCTGGTCCTGGTCCAGCAGAGCCTTCAGCTGCTGCATCCGCTGAGCCTTCTCCGTCATCAGAGCCTCCACCTGGGTACGGATGTTCCTCTCCTGCTGGAGCATGCTGATGCCAGTCTCCTCCTGAACGCACGAAGAAGAGAACGACAAGTTCAGGATGTTTCTAAAGCCACTAAAGTCTGTTTATCATCAACTAATAACTACAATCACAGAGGCGTTTTATATTAACTGACGTTATGCAAAATGAAAACATAGTGAGCAAGCAGGTTAACATTTTTAAATAACAAAATAAAACAGTAGAAATATTTGCATGATTCAGCAGCATTGACTCTGCTGGTGGTCGTTACCTCAAACACGGGCAGCTGGAGTTCCAGGTAGAGCTTCTCCATTTCGGTCCTGCAGCTTTGGATGCTGCTTATGAGTCTGGTCTTCAGAGACTCCTCCTCTCTGATCATCATATCCAGCAAACTCTGGAAGGTGAAGACAGTGAAATGAATCAGCATTGTGCAGCAGACAGATGTGTGGATCTATTGAAACCCAGTAACAGATACTGAGGGCCGATATGGATACAGCTATTAATTAAAGTGATGTCGTTCCGGTCCCAACATGTATTTGGAGTTAACTTTGTATCCAGTAATACTGGTCCAGCTTTATTTGTACCTGATCTAGTTTATCTAGACACACTACTGCTGTCTGCCAACAATCCAGGAGATGAGAGCACAACGTACTTCAACTCAACTGTTGAAAACACGACATTTTAATTGTTGCATTACATGATAACATGTGTTTTTTCCCTCCACCAGGTTGTATACTGGAAGCTTCCTTGTTCTCACACGGCTGCCTCAAATAAAAATTACTTTTTGGTCAATTTTAAAAGAGGAAAATCTTGCACAGAAAGTTAGATATCATCATATGAAGCACTGGCTTCCAAATGCAACAGCAGTAGTTTAAATAGAAATAGCCTGAAGGGGCTCTAGTTAGGGCTGGGCGTTATGGTGGAAATCACAATATTTTTGACCAAATACCTGTTCATCCATATTGTGACAATCTTGGAGGGTTTACTATTGGTGCTTTTACAAAATATTTACACAATTAAAACTGTAACGCAGCCTTTAAAACCAGGATTAGCCAACCCTTATGCCACATTGTGATATTCAATATCTAAAACGATTACTAGGCTCACAGAATTATCTCGATAGAACATCTGCATGCACGACTTGTAGTTAGATAATAATTCACCCACATGACACATCTGTGTGATACATGAGCCATTAGTCCGACATTAGCCCTCTGCTGACAGCAGGAATCACATGAGCGCCCATCAGTTGGAGGATACGGAGCAAAAGAGAATAAAAACTGTCAGAATGTTGAAACTAACGTCATCAGTCGACAGACGATTGGCTCTTTTCATGACGGATGAACGCCTGTCACTGTTCTGGACATTTCTAAGATACATCTCAGATAAAACAGTCGTAAAAAGTAGAGAGTGATTAATACATGTTAGATACTCTGGTATCAATGTATGTGGCAGCAAAAAAAAAAAAAAACTGCATGTTTGAAGCCTTCTTCAAACTACAAGTATGTTTATACACCGTAAAATGTCTCAATCAGTTCATATCTTGGTCCCATTATTTCATTTCATTAACAGAATATCAATATCAGATAGTTGTCTGTGAACTTCAGCAGATTCCTGCACAAACCTGTACCGCTCTCATCTTAAAACTGATATATTGTGCTTTTTTCACCATGTTTCCTATATTTATGTTTCTTGACTTTGACTTTTTATTTTCTCACATCCAAAACACAGAGGTAAAGTCCTGGGATGTGAAAACCTACCTGGTAATAAACCTGATTCTACTTTGATTAATAGGCCAGATGTCTCGATGGTGTGGTTAGTTTCACTCACCCCTTCCCCACCCTCCTCTGTCGAAACCTGTTTATAATCCCTCAGATCACAGATACATTTGCTGACCTAAGAAAGCACCAGGTTTCTTGACGACATTAACTGGAGGTCTCACCTTAATGTGGTTATTGACGACATTAACTGGAGGTCTCACCTTAATGTGGTTATTGACGACATTAACTGGAGGTCTCACCTTAATGTGGTTCTTGACGACATTAGTCCTCTGCAGTCTCTGGTCCTCGGGGATACCGATCTCCTCCCAAATGTCCTTCAGGTGGCACAGTGCTTTATTCAGGCACGACACGGCCTCTGCTGCGAGCACCTCGCTATAGGAACAGACAGCAGGACAGGTGATCAATACATCTATTGGCACCAATAGTGACGTTTGAAAACCACAGAAAACACAGAAGTCACGTATCTGATCAAGCTAACAGACGTTGGAGTGTTTTTAGCTAATGCTAGCTAGCTAATTTGATCAACAGTTAGCTACGTGCTATCTCATTTACCGAATATCCAAGTTTATTTAACGGTTAATAAACAATAAAAATCTCACCTCTTTCTCATTGTTGAATTCCACTCTGTTGTGATTATCGGTGAAGAGTTTAAAACAAACTAAAAGTTACCACAGAGACGAGCGGAGCGTCACCTCTCTCTCTCTCTGTCCGTTTGTACGCAGTTCAAAATACGAGTACCACGGCTTTCTGCTCTCTGATTGGCTAAAAATACGAGTACCGTTGCGTTCTGCTCTCTGATTGGCTCGTTCCACAGGAGCGCGTGTTGGGTCAAATCAATGTCGGCCGCCGAAGGGCGCGTTTCGCCGTTTCGAGTGAACCGCCCATCGCTGGACAACCGAAGAGTGAAAACAAACACACTAGTTTCATTGAGGGTGTGGTGATGTTCAGCAACAGTTTGACACTTCATGTAACAGAGGTGCGGTGTTAATTTTAGACTTGGAAGAATTCACAGCAGACCAGTGATGGAAAAAGTATTCAGATAAAGTAAAAGTACTTATACCACACTGCGGAACAGTTAAAGCTGGCACGACAACATCAGGCAGTGGCTCTATTCTTCACAAATTTTAACCAACACTGAATAAAATAAACAAAACTAAACATTGACAAAACTATGTAAAATACTTAAGTGAGGATGATGTATGTAGCTTGTCTGATACATGTAATTTACACTTTTATATAAATACCTTGAGCTCATTGCATCAGTAAAGCAGCTATCAGCAGAAAAAATAATAAAAGGTCAAGCACAGTGTCCAGAGAAACGCAACAAGAACATTTTACACACAAACATTAGAAAAAGAACATGGAGCATAAAAGCAAATGTATATATATATATATATATATATATATATATATATATATATATATATATAGTATATACAAAATCATTCATTCTCACTTTACAAATATAGGGAATCAGACAAAAATAAATCAATATATAAAGCATTGAACACAGAACTAATAAACAAACACATGAACTCATTATAATTAATTAAATAACAATAGCCTCTCAAATTTGAACATTTGAATAATACAGACCCGATTCCTTATCATTAACATTAATCAAATTTAACAAGTAGAAAAATAAACTGATTAACTTCACTCCTCTCCAACGGCTTCTCTGGTCTGAGTGGAGTCACCAACCACCGTTACTCTGACTCTGATAGGGGGAGTCTTCATTACAGCCTCAATTGGCCCCCACTTGTCCTCCTGTATGGTGAGGGTCCGGTTGTCCTCAAGGAGCAGTTGAAGACATCCTGGAGTCCCCTCAACGTCCACGACCCCATAGGCCCCGCCCACCTGACGAAGGACAGGTACCATATTGTCAAAAGACTCCAAGGATTCAATAGAACTGTGACACCACACAAGTCCCGGCACACCTCCGTACATCCTTTTTCAGCCCGTGCCAGACGAACTTCGCTGCCACCAACTTCTGAGACGCCCTCTTGTCAGGGTGCGACAGGACATGAATAGCGTTAAAGACCTGTTGTCTCCATTCGTCGGGAACAACCGGCCGTGGCTGGCCTGTGGAGACGTCACACAGGAGCGATTTGATTTTTTATCAGATTTAGAAGAAAAAAACCTCCCTCTTGGTACCATTGAGGACAAACACGTCCTCTAGTTAAATGGCTATAAAAATACTATACATCAACATTATTTTCCCCTTTAATGAGTTAATTGTTTATAACTACCAAGTATTCATTAATTTTAGTCTAGTGGACTTCTTACTCATTAAGGACCCATCAACTAATATTTGTTTCAGTAAGCACAAAACAATGTAAGCCAGTTAAATCTTAAACATATAAAAGTTTATGACTTTATAGTGTCACAGATTTATATTATATTTTTTGGGGCTAGTAAAATATCCAAATCTATAATAAAAAATATATTTTTTGTGATTCTTGAAATTTCCAGTCGTTTCACAGAAACTTAATCAGTATTTTGATGAGCGTTTCATTGTTTACGTCTTTTTTTTTACAAAAACTACAAAACATTTTTCTGGTTCCGGATTCTCAAATGTGACATTTTTTGTGAAGTAAATATCTTTAGATTTTTGAGTGCTGATCAGACAAAACATTAGAAGTTTGATGACTTTAATCAGTGAGCTACATGTTTGGAGCTCCAGACTTAATGTCTCTTGATAGATTTCTGTAGTAAGAAAAAGGAGAAGCGTGTTTGTATGTAAGAGAGAAAAATGAGTTAAAACAAAAACATATGCATGAGAATATATCTTTTTATTGATCCATTAAATGTTTCATAAATGACAAGGTCCATCCCTAAAGGGCTTTTGACATGTGATGATAACATTTGACACAATGATTATGATTAGGGCGGCACATATTAATTAAATCATGTCATACATAACAATAGAAGCGTTTGTAAAGCTATGATTGGATTACTGAACTGAAACGTTCTGGTTTCCTGTTTGCACGGGCACAGATGTTTCCTCGCTGAAGTATTTCCACCTATAAGCTGTAGACATGTATAAAGGATTTAATATGAAGCTCATTCATTTAAATGGGCACAGAAGATACATGAGCACTCAATATCTGACAGCAAAACTAATCAAAAGCTTTACGTAGTCAAATGTAATTAATGCAGAACTGGTATTCTGCATGCTGTCTTAACGTTCATCTGTGGACAAAGGTTGGTATTTGACCTTTGACATCCTGGCCTTGTACAGGACCACGGCACTGATCATGCCAACAGCTGCGAGAAGACATCCAGCGATGAACACCAGGTTCAGATTCAGGTGGAGCGCTGGAGAGACAACAAGCACCATGTTTTAACTTGATCTGGTCCAAAGTGGCTCAAAGAAGTGAAGTGTGCTGGTAACAAATAACCTTTCTCTAGTTTCATACCTGAGCTTTCGCTGCTCTCCGCTGATCTCTTTAAGCGCAGGGGACCCTGGGAAACGAAGTGCCTGGCACTCTCCACGCGAACCTCTCTCTTTCTGCGGTGGTGGTCATGAGGCGAAGTGGCTGGCGTTGTGGAGCTGATGCATCCTTGAGAGGACCTGGTGTTGGGTTCCCCTGCTGCACACATCAGGACTGTGCAGCTGATGTACACCTGAATGAAACAGAACACGCTGTCATCACACCAGCAGACGGACCGACAGCAGAGCTGTGCTCAGATCCAGTTAAAACCTCCGCTCCACTTTGCATCTCCACGACAGTCAGTGACGTCCACCTCGTCCTCAAGTCCATCCGTGTCAAGTGGTACCAGTTTATTTCTTAAAACCTCGTCAGCGTTGAGTTTATTAGAGATGCAGTTTTTCTGTCATGATCGTTAGACATCAGATTCACAAAGTGAAGCCACAGGTTGTAACAACCAGTCAAGTTCATAATAACCACATTCAAAAATGAATTTAAAAGGAAATACAATGTTGTTCTATAAAAGGTGAGATGGGAAACATAGATTGAGTTTCACAAAACATGTCAAAAATTACATGTTTTTGTTGACAAATTGCTTTTCTTGAATTGCTCGACTAATCTTTATTGAAAAAAAAGTCTATTTTATTTAGTATTCTACAAAGTCTGACATTATTACATTCAAATATGTTTTGTTTTTGATCAATTATTGATGTGATAAGCGTCTCAGGTGTTTTCAGAGATTTGCTTCTCTCTGATTGGTTGTTACGACCTGTGGCTTCAGTACAAACATGTGTTGCTTCACATTGTGTGTTATACCTGATGAAGATCCATGACGGAAACACTGTGCCTCTAATAAAGTTCACTGCACCTGTCCACCAAGTGTGCATTGATTACCACTTAGTACAACTAGTCAGATAAATGAAAGGACGTCATGAACTGGACCTATTCGTTGAAGCATTTAGAGATTTCCCAGAGACATCAACAGTCCTCTGCTCCGTTCTTTACCTGATCAAACATGCCGATGAACTTGAAGGCCTTCATGCTGAACCTGAATTGTCTCGGGTGGGAGGGGGAATGGATCTGAACGGTCGGGTCCACTTTACACCTAGTCAGAGCAAAACACAACAAAAAGATGAGACACGTTGCCTTTGTTACTCTGTGCCTTACAGTGGATGCTGCTATAGGGGCAGAGGTATTGTTCTATTGGTATTCACACAATAAGAAAAGTACTGTAGGTTATACAAAAGATGAAGTGAGTGAAGCATTGACTTCTACATCCTGACAGGGTGACATTACACAGAAGAGCCTCTAAAGCAACAATCAAAGAACTAATCTTTACAAATGCTTTGTTATGCCCTCTATTGCCACTAGGGGGTCTGTCCATGCCTACCCATTCTCAATGATGGAGTAGGTCTGCTGGGAGTTCTGGTTGTCATATGGTGAAGCTCTGCAGGACTCCACAAACAGCACGGTGTTGTTGACGGAGGAGGTGGCCTCTATCTGCTTGTAGACCCTGCTCCCTATTTCATACACCACCGGGTATGAAGTTGGATCAACCATGGCTTGGTATTGGTCGTTAGCATAGAACTCAAACTGGTAGGTGAACCTGCCGAAGCCCCTGTCCCACACTGAGACGATGGGCCTGTGTACTGTGAAGGCCAGTGTCGCGTTTCCACGTTTGGGGTACTGGCAGTAGAACTGCACCTCCAGCAGGTGTTTCCTGGTGATCACGTCGGTTCTGTTGTCAAACGTGGTGATTTCATTCTTGAACCTGAGGTTATCCCCGTCTTCCTGCAGTGAACAAAGGTTATGTATTCAGTCCTCATACTGCTAGATAAAGGCAACACCAACGACTGAGAGAGAAGAGCAGCCGGTAACAAAAGCCTGCGTTACCTCGAGCTCAGTGCCACAACCGCTGAGGGGGATGTCGGCGAAGACGTAAGTGCTGTTGGAGTGCAGCCTGCAGGCGATGTTGGCGCCGTCGTTGAGCCGCAAATGATCCTCATGGAGTCCATGGAATGAAGATTTCTCAACCTCTACTCTCATTGTGGACTCGGTGCAGATCACATGGGAATTAACTAGAAGAAGAGAATGTTAGAAAATACACATTATATACCAATGGTGTACTTATTTACAGGGGGCAGTAATGCCAACAAGAACTTCAGCAACGTTCCAGCAAACAAAGACTGCGAGCTGGTAAACATTGATGTGAACAGTTCATGATTTAAAATACTTTGTATGAGGAAGGAAAGGCTCCCAAGGCCACGATACACACAATGTGTTCTAATGAATGTAAACATGGTATTTGTTCGTATACTATAAACTCCACAGGACACCTTTAGGTTGTGTTTCCACCAAAAAGAAAGTGAAGTTTCTTTACAGTTCTGCTGGTTTGGTTTCACTGGGTATGAACAGTTAACGTGGTATTTTTGTGTAGAGCAAGAATGTTTTGCATCCAATGACGGCTCTGAATTTTGTCTGGTAGGAAGGTTTAACCAATCACAGCACTTTATAGAAGTGCACGTCTCGCGGCTTTTTTAACTTTTTAACTTTTTAAACCATGCAGCCAATATTTGGCACTTTAACTTAACATTTAGCGTGTGATATATTTGGTGAAAATACACACCATTACAGCTGTACTTAAACAACTAAATGTTGACATTAAAGTAGACTCACCTTGCACCCTCCGAACTTCTACCAGAACACACCTCATCTCGGACTGATAGACGCTGGACCTGAGAAGCATCGGTGAACACTGATTTAATGCCTGTTACTCTTTCAGTTAGGCTGATATGTCATGTTCAAATTATTACTGGTGGTTTTGGCTCCTAATTTTCTACTTTGTTGCTTAAGTGAAAAACACCAAACACAGAGAAATGTCACTCACTGTGGAGATGGGGTGGAGTGGTGATTGTGATTGTGATGGTGTGTGGTGGCGGTTCCATCATGCCTGCTAAAAAATGTGTTACAAAGTCAAATCATGGCTTCACACACACAAATTCTCTCACAAGGAAGCCAAAGCTTACCCGGTCTCCGCTTCAACAGCAAAGCAGATCGGGAAAAAGTCCCCCAGGTCATCTTGGATAGGCGTCCACCTGATGACGAACTCCCCATGTGTGCTCCTTTGCTTGGTGATGTTCAGTGGGCCGCTGATGATGATGTCATGTATTCTGTGTGATAACAAAACAAAGAAAGCAGAGATTTATTGACTCTTTCCTCTCTGATGTTATCTCACGCGCCTCAAGGCAACACCGGTCACGTCGGCTCTCACTCACGTTGCGTGTGAAGCTCGTGCTCTGACTCTGATCTCCACTTCTCTGTCGACCTCTGCATGGAGGCGGGCTCCGTTTAAAGGTGTGGGGGGCAAAAACTCTGGCAAGTAGAGTCCCTCCTGACACGAGGGAGCAAGTGGGTCCACTGGAGTTAAAAAATAGAAGATTCATTTAAGTTCCAAAGTGCAATAAGTAACTTATACTTTTAAAAACCGACACTTTGCTGCTGTCTGTGGATCAAAACTTCAAAGTGTCGCTGATTTCTAGCAAAGACAAATGGTCTGCTGGCTATAGCTGTTCATGTTGTTCATGAAAAGAGTTTTAAAGAGACATGGTTTTACAGGACAGAGACGTTCAATGTAACAAAATTCACAGGCAATAGTTTAGTGAATAAATAAAAACTAGTTTCTGGTCAAACTGTTCTCAGAGACTCCTGACTTTAAGAATCTAAAATAATGTCTTCTGCCATGTGTAACATCTCATTAAAGTGTTGCAGAGCTGCAACATGAAGCAGGTTTTTTTGTGGATTGGCTCATTGAAAATGCTGTCACACAATAAAAAGAACTCACCAAGAAAAGAGAACTGCAAAGGTAGTTTACTGAGTGGAGGAGTGGGGCCATGGAGGGTTGTATGTGCAGCATGTCTCTTACTCCTCACAACCAGTGGAGTCCTGGAGGATCGGGATCCATCAGTGTAGCCCAGAGTGATGTTCCTTTGCGGGAAGTCCTCCACCACCAACTCAAATCCATAAACTCTGGGGTCGGTAGTGGATTGATTGTAGTGTAATGTGCAAGAGTCCTGACGATGTGAACATTTTGAAGTTAAGTGAGGCAAAGCATCAGTGAAGTATTGAACAATGTATTAGGAAATTGACTTTTCAACTAACCTGATCTAAGGTGAAGCCTGAAGGTTGGTGACACGAGCTACACTCTACATTTGGGATATTTCCATATCTGCATCGAACTCTGTCTCCATCAGGATCAAAGGACATCAGCTCGTATGTCCGTGAGCAGTTCTCAGGAACTCTTGAGTGGACACATGAACATGAGTCAGTAACACGAGTCAGTAACACGAGTCAGTAACAAGAGTCAGTAACACGAGTCAGTAACACGAGTGAGTAACACGAGTGAGTAACAAGAGTCAGTAACACGAGTGAGTAACACGAGTCAGTAACACGAGTCAGTAACAAGAGTCAGTAACACGAGTCAGTAACACGAGTCAATAACACGAGTCAGTAACACGAGTCAGTAACACGAGTCAGTAACACGAGTCAGTAACAAGAGTCAGTAACACGAGTCAGTAACACGAGTGAGTAACACGAGTCAGTAACACGAGTCAGTAACACGAGTCAGTAACACGAGTCAGTAATACGAGTGAGTAACACGAGTGAGTAACACGAGTCAGTAACACGAGTGAGTGACACGAGTCAGTAACACGAGTCAGTAACACGAGTGAGTAACACGAGTGAGTAACAAGAGTCAGTAACACGAGTGAGTAACACGAGTCAGTAACACGAGTCAGTAACAAGAGTCAGTAACACGAGTGAGTAACACGAGTCAATAACACGAGTCAGTAACATGAGTCAGTAACACGAGTCAGTAACACGAGTCAGTAACAAGAGTCAGTAACACGAGTCAGTAACACGAGTGAGTAACACGAGTCAATAACACGAGTCAGTAACACGAGTCAGTAACACGAGTGAGTAACACGAGTCAATAACATGAGTCGGTAACATGAGTCGGTAACATCAGCCTAGCTGTTTCATGCTAACTGCAGAGGACTTACCTGAGGAAAGGTAGAATGGCAATGTCTGGTGACCTGTTGGGTTTTCCAGTGTCAGATCTTGATCCCAGATCCAGTGAAGACTGTAGTCTCCAATCATTATTCAACCCGTGACGAGTTTGGGTCCAACAGCAGCCAAGATATCTGGTATGTGCATCAATCAAAAGACACTCTTGATATACTGCACCGAACACTGGCTGCTCTTTATAATAAGAACAACAAATACAATATTCAGCATTTATAGGATTTAAGGGAAGAAGAAAAAAAAAACTCACCTTAATTCAAAATGTTTGTCACTCGGGACGTTTCTTGTGTCGACTGTTTCAATTTGACACCATTGTGTGTTGGATTGTGGTGCATTGGTGCTGCTGTCAATCTTACCGCTCACCCAGGTGGAGGTTAAGCCACAGTTATGCCAACAAAAGGTGGTGTAGGAGTCCTGACAGCTATCAAAGGTTGCCATGTGGCGAACTTCCACCTGTGGAAAAAGATCCTCGAGTTAAAGACGGTGTCTCTGCTGAAGATAAGGACATTCTAATGAATTACATTTCTGTTTATTTACTCTATAATGATATCCATTTAAAGAAGGGTGTTCATCTGTAATAATCATTTCAAAAAATCAACAAATATAGTTAAAGTTCATATCTTAGGTTTTTCTTTAAAATCATAAAGAAAATTATTATTGCAATATGTCCTCTGATCTTGAGATGAGTAAAGAAAACGTGAATGGAAACCATAATGACAACAATAATGATAGTATGTTCACGTTTAGATTAAGGAAATCATTGTTCTCATCAAACTTTAATGATTTTTTTCTTCTTCTCTTGGTGAAATAATGATTTTTTAAATGTTAAAGGTCATCCCTTTCAGCCATGGGGGATTCCACTTTATTCTTTTTTTTACCTGAACAAGTTATAGATCATATATTAATCATAAACGGGAGTTTTACAATGTTAAATAATTTAGCGTGTTTACCTGAACCTAGTTTGCCTTGATTATGATTATGTATTTTTTGGAGTGAAAAGGCAAAACACAAGAACATAATATGAACTCAGCAAGAATGAAAGCATGAATCAGAAATCAAGCCTGCAATATCAAGAGTTTTCAACATATCAACCCATATTATTTTACATCCATCACGCATTAAATTCTTACTCTGAATTTAAATAAAATGTGGAAGTGAAGTTGCTATAAATACACGTTTTTTCCGGCCCCCTTGAGGAGCTGTTAAATATCAAAATATCTTGTCAGCAACATCCGGGGGAATTTAACTGTTTCAGAAAGGAAGATAGTTTTTAATAAAGTCCTGACAAAGTAATAATAATAAGTAATAATACATTTGATGTAAATCTTTTCAATGTACTCAGAAACATTTAATAGCAAAAACCTTTTATATTCTCTAAACAGAGCATTCAAACCCATTTAAAATAACAACAGCATTTATAATAAAGAGATTAAATAAGCGTTCCCAGAATATGACAAATCCCAGAGGAAACATATTCACACATCATCTGGGATGCACGTTGCACATCATATATAAAAAGTTGCATCTCTCACCCGAAATGATCCGTCAGGGTTTTTGTCTTTGACGCTGAATGTCACGGATCCCCCAAAGTGACGACGTGCAGACGCCAGTGAGACCAGGAGCAGCTGAAGCAGCACTGAAGCCATGATGCCCTCAACTCACTATGTCTGGAGGTTCTCTACCACTCACATCCACCTGCAGGATCATTATATATATCCCTTCAAGTTTCATGGAATGCACACGATGTGCCGGAATAGGCTGCAAAACTGGTTTCACAACGTGTTCTACTGTCAACGACTGCAACGGTGACAAGTTACCCAAAAATGAATTATAGCAAATGGTACAACAAGGAAATAATACATACTGCTTCCTCCTCCCGTAACAACCCAAACAACCAGATTCTCTACACCTCTCATTACTGATGAATGATATTGTGCAATCAAAGCGTTTGGCTTCTGTCTTCCTCTCAGCAGCATCACGTACATGCAAGCAGTGCTTTTAGTGCTAAAGAGACAATTAACCCCAAAAATAAAACACACATTTTTCCTCTCACCTGTGTGCTATTTATCAATCTAGATTGTTTTGATGTGAGTTGCCCAGTGTTGTAGAAGTTGTCCGTAGAGATGTCTGCCTTCTCTCCAATATAAAGGAACAACATGACACTCTGCCCACAACAAGAACTGTGGAATATCTCGAGTAACGGGTCATGATTTCTGCACAGACACTTTGCTGTTGAGTTTTCCAAATGTAAGCTGTGTGTCCTCTATTCCCATGATATTGGAAAGAAGGCCGACATCTCTGCAGCCGATATCTCCAACTCTCTGTAACTCACACCAAAACCATCAACACCACAGACTGTTTGTAAGAAGTGGACGTAATCATTGTTACGTCTCTCATTGGTTTGTGGACTGCGGTCTTGAATCTCAGATTTCGCCATTTTGGCCGTCGCCATCTTGGTTTTTGCCACCAATGAACAGGAAGTGACCATATCTGGACCAAGAGGAGTGACGTAGAGACGCCGTATACGTCTCTGATAGAAACCTGTCAATCACCGTGTAGCCCCGCCCTAAAGCATACCCTGCTTTATGGTCTGTTTGACTCTAAATGGACCATAACTTACTAAATGAACATCATGCTGTATTGAAGAAGACTTGAAACTAGAGATTGAGACCATAAACTCATGTTTACAATGTTTACTGAGGTAATGAATCAAGAGAGAAGTAGAGTCATTTTCTCATAGACTTCTATACAACCAGAGGAGACGCCCCCTGGTGGACATTAGAGAGAATGCAGCTTTAAGGCTCTTTAGAACCGGAGGTTGCCGCCTGATCTACACTAATACATTTATTTTATTTTTGATTTGGGGTGAACTGTCCCTTTACGTAGTTGCAGCAGTCCCTTTAAACACGAACTGTGGTCAGGAATGTGTTGGTGAAGCATCTACTGGCAGTAACTGGTTGTGTTGCTGACACATTGCCTTCGTATGATGGTATTACTGGTGTTTCATCTCGTATCTCATCCACACACTTGGTCTGTGTTTCTGTGGAACGCTGTGATACTGTGCTCCCTGAAGAAGCTCTCACTTTAGAGATTGTTTTTCTTTAGAGATTGTTTTTCCTCCAGTGTGTGATCGTCATCGATGTGTGTTTACAGTGTTTCTGAATGAATCAGTTTAATCTCCGTGTTGGTTTGAAACCGCAGCCCCACTCCTGTCCACCTGAAGGCCTCACTGAAAATGCTTCTTTTTTTTTCTGCAGCACTCAAAGTACAGTGGCCTCCATAATCCTTAAATGGAAGAAGTTTGGGACGACCAGAACTCTTCCTAGACCTGGCCGTCCAGCCAAACTGAGCAATCGTGGAAGAAAAGCCTTGGTGAGAGAGGTAAAGAAGAACCCAAAGATCACTGTGGCTGAGCTCCAGAGATGCAGTAGGGAGATGGGAGAAAGTTCCACAAAGTCAACTATCACTGCAGCCCTCCACCAGTCGGGGCTTTATGGCAGAGTGGCCCGACGGAAGGCTCTCCTCAGTGCAAGACATATGAAAGCCCGCATAGAGTTTGCCAAAAAACACATGAAGGACTCCCAGACTATGAGAAATAAGATTCTCTGGTCTGATGAGACGAAGATTGAACTTTTTGGCGTTACTTCTAAGCGGTATGTGTGGAAAAAACCAGGCACTGCTCATCACCTGCCCAATACAATCCCAACATTGAAACATGGTGGTGGCAGCATCATGCTATGGGGGTGTTTTTCAGCTGCAGGGACAGGACGACTGGTTGCAATTTTGCAATTTAGCAATTTAGCAAATGGCTGCAATGAAACAGAGTGAAAAATTTAAAGGGGTCTGAATACTTTCCGTACCCACTGTATATGTATATATACACTGTCACACCCACTGTGACAGTTTATGAAATACTTTCAGGTTCGTCTTCCCGTAAGTCTTCGGCTGTCAGTGAGCTTTAGGACATTCTTGCTCGTAACATTCTTCTCACATACATGTCACCATGTAGTCTGTACTGACTGCAATGTCAACAAGTTCATATGCTTCATGTTGAGTTATTTGGAAGTTCCATTAGTGATGTCTGTGACGTGTAAATCACATTTAATTTCCTTTATTGTGTTGTTCATGAGTTTACATTTGGGCCACCAGAAATGTGCTAAATGCAAGTGCTTAAGAATATTAGTGTCTCTCCCTAAACTTAACAAAATGATCATCCAAACACATCAAACTGCATTTTGTGAGTGAGTAGATAAACTATGCTTTCAAACAAGAAACTTTACGTGTAAATGTATCATGAATTATATCACAATATGTAAGTCATTCAGAGTTCAATAACAACGCCATGCTTGTTTTTGCATGTAATGTTATGTCATGTAGTCTTTACTGACTGCAATGTCAACATTCATATACGTTCATATGCTTCGTGTTGAGTTATTTTGAAGTAAAATATATATATACTCCACTATGCTGCGGTAATCCTGTAAATGTCCACACTGCAGGACTAATAAAGGATTATTTTATTTTAATAAATACACACGCAAACTGACTTTGTTGGTCGTTCATTGGCTCATGTGTGTCAAACCTCCTGAAAGTTTTCCTCTTTTCCCATTGGTTGTTACAGACGTCCATCACCTGTGCGTCGACCAGGGAAAAAAATAAAAAATAAAATAGGTTTCACATGCAAACTGTCAAGCGAGCCGATGGCAGCGATACAAATCCTCCAGCTACTCTGTGTGAGTTCATCATTTGTAACGTTATGGAAACATCATCATCACAGTCGGTAACATTAAATAAGCGCACAGACATTTGGTACTTTACTTTAAAACGCGGACAAATGGCAGTGGTAGTAGTTAGCTAGCTGAATGCTAACATTAGCTAGCAGAATGCTAACGTTAGCTAACGGTAGCTAAATGTGTTTTACACTACTAAAAATGACCGAGAGCTAACGGCAGATAACAGTCCAGATCTGTTTATTATATATTATTATTATCACAATTAATTGTTTAAAATATTGTGGTTGACGTTTCAAAAATCTGGTCGTTTTCTAGCCTCTATTTGCTAATTTTTTGTGAATATGTTTTATTGATTTTCACAGGTTTTATCCCAATGAATGCAATTACAGACTGCAATTTAAAACCTCATTCCCGACCCTACCCACCCTACCAGCCACCCAGCTACCCACTGTAGGGTTACAGGCTACAGAACTTATACATGCAGGTGAACTCCGGTACATTCAGGTGACGGAGATAAAGACATGAGAAAATAAATAAGAGAGCGAGAGAGAGTACAATTAAGGAGAAAACCAAGAGAATAGTAGAGAATTACTAAGAAAAATCTGGAAAGTCACAAAATAATTAAATAAAAATAAAGATAGGGGATCCACATTAGTCTTGTAAGGAGTCGTAGAAGTCTAGATAAGATCTCCATAGTGTACTAAAGGTTTGGGAGGACCCTTTGAGTGGATATTGAAGAGGTCACCTGTTTGTGATGGACTTTTCTCACAATCACTTGACTTGATTGATGAAGAAAACGAATGAGCCGATTAATAATAAATGTCATCGTCGGTTGCAACCATACATAAATGTAAATATGTTTAATTTATAATTCACTTAAAGGCTTTGGTTTCCATCCTTGTAGGGATGGTTGAAACGCTGGACAGGTGTGAAGGTCTGGGGGTGAAAAACCAAATTCTTCTTCAAAACAGTCAAATGGGAAGACTCAGAGTATTGAAGTCATTGGTGTCAGCCGTTAACAACAGAAGAGAGGAGGTTGTGTGGATAACTGTGGCTCATCACTTTGCTATTTGAATTAATAATTTGGCCAGAAATTACCGCCCAGTGGCGCCCACACCCACTTCAGCCTACCAGTCTGGTTAGGTGACAACATGGCAACCAATAATATATTTAAAACTTTCCCTCCTTAAGTGTAATCCCTACTGTCTTTATAGAAACAAGTTGTGGCTCAGATTCAGGCTCCACTGTCCGTGAGGATAAAGGATGGCGGTGTCTGAGCCTGACTCACCTGGTTCAAGGTGGGGTAGAGACAGCAGAAATGTATTCAAAGGGCACGATCGAAGCAATCGATTAATCTAGGAAATAATCAGCAGTTTAATCGATAATGATCTGTTGGCAGATCGGTGAACTATTCTGCTGCTTCTCTTGAGTTTAAAACCAACAGGATTGTGTCAAACGTTTGAGACAAGATAAGATATTTCATACTGGTGCTACAGGGGTGACCTCACTGGTGAGCTATGGCCCCTCTGGTAGTTAAGCAGGTGTAATAGAAGAGATTAACTATTACGCTCAAGCTCTGAAACACTAATCCACTTAGGCATGGAAAGAGTTTATTTTAAATCAGTGAGAATACGTGTGTGTGTGTACCAGGCAACAGAGAAACATTTCTAATGTTTAGCAGCCACAGACCCCTGTTTTCTTATTTCCATTGCCTTAAATGGATGCGACCAACATCAAGGCACGATACTTTAGTATTAACTGTGTTCAAATGGAAAGATAACGTCTTCACGATACGTTTATTAAATACAAACTGTGACCGTCTTCTGCACGTCGTCTTTCACCCGCTGAGTGTCTCTTTTCCCAAGAACATTTATTAGGTGGAAGACAGCGGTGGGCTTAACCACTCGACCAACCACTTAACCGGCAGCGACGTACATATGTTCATAAGTCCGTCAGTGAATTATTTTCTCAATAAACCCACAATTTTCCAAAGTTCCTAAGTTGACATATTAAATAAGACAATTTGCTATTAGAGAAAACAGAAAACACAAACATTTGAATCTTCTCATATTTGTTTTTACTTAAAAAACTACTTGAACGAGTACTCTATTATCAGAATAGTTGCCGATGAATTTTCTGCTGACTGACTTCATGGACTTAACGCTCTAAGTGAACATGCTACATTCATGCTTAACTATTATTTGTGAATCCCAGGAAGGTTAGCTGAGTGCTTTAGGTCACAGGGACCTGCAACTAAACCTGTGGAGGGAACTTGGTCTTTTTTGCAGTCTAGTTTGTGTTTCCTCAGCTGGAGATCCCCATGGCTTTTGGACAGTAATGTGTTTGTTTATCTCATTTCGACCCCTTCTAGGCTGCTTATGCTAATAACTGTATTTTCCACTGACCCGTGAGTGATAAGACACCTTCAGATGGGTGTCTTATAGCGTGCCAGGGAGTAACGAGTACGCCGGTCCTCATGGTCTCCATGACTGGCTAATGTTTAGTGGTGATGGAGATGCAGATCAGAGACGACGCCCCTGCTGTCTGTGCAGCAGCAGACTGCAGCGTCGGCGTTAAATGTGTAACAGTAGAGCAAGTCCTGGAGGTAATTATTGCTCAAGCACACGGCCATTACTGCTCAAAAGTGACGGGATAATAAGTGGGATTCAAGGTGCCACACTTTGTATTTCTTTTTTTAGTTGGAAAACCAAAAGTCACCCACACAGCTGGGCATAACGAGACCTCCAGACTTATTTATCTAGACTTAATGGGTTTTATGAAGATGTTTTTGATGCTTAAATCTTTAGATATAAGAACAAATTATACATCCATCTATACATTTTACTGGCGTTTCTCACTCTTACACTCTTCAGTCTGAACTTATGTTCAGTTTGCTTTTGTCCCGCTTGGTTTTTTGTTCAGTTTATCCAAATAACGTCTGTTTGGAAATCAGCTGCAACATTTTCAGAGATTCTTTTACTCACTTATGTCAGCTGGGGAAATCCTACTTAGTCGTTCATTTTGTAGGCTTTGTGCAGTACATTCTGATACCGAGTATGAAGTACGTTGTACACACCACGAGGCCAAACCCTATTAATAATGTTGTGAATGTTTTGTTTCTCGTGTAGGACGTACAAATGGAGGACAGGACTGTCCCCAGATAATCGGTGCTGAAGACTCTTGAGAAACCCATATGAGATGTGAAGATTGAGTGACTTGAATAACGGTGTCATCACAGAGGACTGAACCATCGCCATCATTTCACACGTAACCTCTCTCCGCCTCACAAACGCACACCTTCGTCCACCCATCTCTGCTCTCCAGCCCAGGCAGAGCGGACCCGTCGCTGTCCCTCAGGCCTCGCACCCTCATATCGGCTGTGTTGGTGTACGATGGTGCGGTGGGACGCTGAGGGCCGCCGCGGGGGACTGTGATGTCAGAGCCCAACAGCCCGGGCGAGAGCCGGCGTGGCGCTCCCAGATTCTTCGTGGGCTGCGAGGACGATGAGAGCGAGGCCCTGGAAGACAGCATGAGGACAGAGATGGACCTGTATGAGGACGACGAAGACACGGACTCGGTGAGACGTCAAACTACACTACCTCTCTACTTAAAAATGTTCAGAGCGAGCTTCAGATAATCAGTGAGTAATAGATAATCAGATGCCCTTAAGTTACCAGGTCAGAGATCTTTTTTGTGCCGAGATCTAGAAATAGATCCGTGTGGTTTTGCCTGCGGCCATTCACTGCCAGCGCTCTTCGAGCCTGCTAGTTAACGTTAACATTGGATGCTCTGGTGAATGAGTCCGCTGGATAGCAGACGAGAAAGTCTCGGGCCAGACTTCTGTCACGGTTTAACCCTCTGAACCTCCCGTCACATTTTACTCTCTATGGCCTTGCTTTTCACTGCAATATAAACTTTACGTGCTATAAATATTAAGCTATTCACATTATTACATCCTCTCCTCTCTGTGTTCAGCAGCCTGAAGTTCAGTCAAAGTTTCACAGATTTTTTTGTCACGTGACTGTTGGTCTCAGATGAATCAATCATGGCTTCACAGTTGCTCTGAGGAGCTCAGAATTTAATATTTTTTACAGGATCTGGTTAAAGGAAACTGTTTATTTGGGGCAAAAAGTTAAATGACACACGTAGAATAAAATGTTTTTGATGAAATGTCACCATTTTTATCTTAGTTTCGGCTGCGTTTTCTGACGGAAGCGTTCGTCACACACGATGTGTTTAAGGACCTTCGGAAAGATGACAATTATCACCGTTGTTACAGCTTCTGGCTGTGATACACAGTGTAGTGTTGGTGATTGTTTAAAGAAAACGTGCTTTTCCATCCTGCCGGTTCAGAGAGTTAAGGACGATGGTTGGGGCTTTAATTTAATTTGACTCTCTCTGTCTTAGAAGAGGAGACACTACAGACATCTATTACTGTCAGTCCTTCAGTGTGAGGTTTTATGGGAGATTTAAGGGACAAAGCTGCCGCTTTCTCTCTTGCTTCCTCGGACAGATTGTTGAATTGTTGTCCTCTCGCTCTCGCTCTCGCTCTCTCTCTCTCTCTCTCGCTCTCTCTCTCTCTCTCTCGCGCTCTCCCTTCGTTCAGCCCCCGGAGCGACAGATCGTGGTGGGGATCTGCTGCATGATGAAGAAGTCCAAGTCCAAGCCGATGACCCAGATCCTGGAGAGGCTGTGCAAGTTTGAGTTCATCACCGTGGTCATCTTCCCAGAGGACGCCATCCTCAACGAGCCCGTGGACAAATGGCCTCTGTGTGACTGCCTCATCTCCTTCCACTCCAAGGGTACAACACACACACATCACACACGTCTTCATTTATTACACGTGAACCATGTTTGATGTGTTTTAGACAAAGGTGACATCTATGTCCGAAGGCATCATGTTTTCGTTTGTCTGTCGGCCTCATTCCTGTCATGAAAATATAACCGTGTGGCAGGTTGTTTTTGTGTTGTTGTTTTTTGCCGTGACTGGGCGACACTGCTGTCTGTATAGCACATGTATGTATGCTGTCTGTCTTGTAATACAATGTCAGCATTATGTTGAGTCCAACAGAGTCATTCTGTCTCTCGACGTGAGTCTAGTCCACAGCATGTCAAGTGTTTGTGTCTCAGCAGCCGTAACTCTGAACTCCTCTTCCCCACTTTATTAACATCATGTTGTCCATGAGCTTTATTTATTGATTCATCTCTCTGCATGTCCACCAGGCTTCCCGCTGGATAAGGCCGTGAGCTATGCCAAGCTGAGAAACCCTCTGCTCCTCAATGACCTGAACATGCAGTACTACATACAGGACAGGTACTGAGATGTACTCTTTAGCTCTACGTTTACAATATTGGTTAAGATTGAGAATATACAAACAACCATAGTGTATTCCTGTGTTATTTGATGTATTTGTTTAACAGGAGAGAGGTGTATCGCATCCTGCAGGAGGAAGGGATTGATTTACCGCGCTACGCTGTGCTGAATCGCGACCCAGACAACCCAGACGGTCAGTCTGCCGCCTCATTAATGCTATTCCATAAGTCATTTATTCAGTTAACATCACATGGGAAAACGCAGTAGATGGCTGACTATATTCCTCAACAAAAAGTTCCTCAGAAAAACAGCTCCAGTCCAGGCAGCATCCTGAGGCCGTTATCCTAAATATAGTATCAAACATGACGCCGTCGCAAGTGTTCCAAACTTAAAGGGATGGTTTGGATTTTTGGAAGTGTGGTAGTATGAGGTAGTTTTCCATATTCAGTGTATTACCTACTGAAGATGGCAGTTGGCGCACCAGCCCAGTTTGGAGAAACAGACGGGACTACCATCATAGGAGCTAGGCTTTGTACGTCCGGTTTCCTTTGTGTGGAAGTCAATGGGTTTTATTAATGGGTTTTGGTTCGATGTCTGAAATAAGGTCTGTGTTTAACTTTCCGTTAAAGTGTAAGCAGACATGTCATAGAATATTTCCACCTCTTTACCTTTCTGTCAGACAGATACCAGACTGCATTCACAAAACCGGTCATTTTATCTCATAGAACAGAGAGTTGCTGGTCTCCCACTGCCTTTATTTGTGTTATTCTGTTAGATTCAAACACTCCTCTGTGTACATTTAAAGGGATAATAAGAAAAGGGGGCTTCCTGGCTCACAGAAGCATTTTCTCTGTGTTACTCTAGAGTGTAACCTGGTGGAAGGAGAGGACCACGTGGAGGTGAACGGAGAGGTGTTCCAGAAACCTTTCGTTGAGAAGCCCGTCTGCGCTGAGGACCACAACGTCTACATCTACTACCCCACCTCTGCTGGTGGAGGCAGCCAGCGGCTCTTCAGAAAGGTCCTTGTTTAGAGTCGACAGATCCCACACTACATCCTAAAACCTGTCCCGTGTACATCAGACTACAACAACCACTCTATTAATACTTCACTGTTAATGACCGGCCACTATTCTGTATCGTATACAGAAGGCAGATTGTTTAAAGAACCTTCTTTTCACTGCTGTCGTGGGTTTTTGGGGTTCAGAGGATTAATGCAGTAACCTGCACCACTTGATAGCTTGTCCTGTAATGGTCCACGAGTCTGTTGCTCTGCCAGAGAAAGCACGTTATCATAAATCAGACACACTGTTGTCAAACACGGAGCCTCAGCCTTTATTTCAGATGGTGATGGACCTTAAAGAGAATAATAGGAATGCACCGTTGCACTGGATGGTTTTTCACTCGCTGTGTGATTCGTGTAGATCGGCAGCCGGAGCAGCGTGTACTCACCGGAGACCACCGTGAGGAAGACGGGCTCTTACATCTATGAAGAGTTCATGCCCACAGACGGCACGGATGTCAAGGTAGAGTATGGACTCTATATATGTAGTAAAATAAATAAATATGTGTGTGTGTGTATATATATATATATATATATATATACTCAAATGTAGATTTTTAAGACAAAGGTTTCTGAAGCATTTAAACACCTCAGACGTGTTTAAAGTGCTAAAAAAGATTGTCGGTCTGAACAACGTGCAGTATAAACTAAGCTCAAGTGTCATCGTTAAAAGGATTTTGTGTAAATAAAACTTTGCAACGGTGATACGGAACAGGAAAAAAGCACTTCACAGCTCTATTATTTAAATTAACAAGAATAGTGTAAGTCAGTTAAACCTAGAATCAACGTTTGCATTGAGAGTGATTGAGGATGTCTGGTGGTGTGTCATGTGACCTCAGGTCTACACTGTGGGGCCCGACTACGCTCACGCTGAGGCTCGGAAGTCCCCGGCTCTGGACGGGAAGGTGGAGCGAGACAGCGAGGGGAAGGAGGTCCGCTACCCGGTCATGCTCTCTGCCATGGAGAAGCTGGTGGCCCGTAAGGTCTGCCTAGCGTTCAAGGTGAGGAGGAGGAGGAGGAGGAGGCATCGCTTTGTCCCGCTGCTCTCTTTCCCTTCGTTGTGGAGCATCGTTGCTGAATTTGTTTCCTCTCGCTGCAGCAAACTGTGTGTGGCTTCGACCTCCTCCGAGCTAATGGACACTCGTATGTGTGTGACGTCAACGGTTTCAGTTTCGTGAAGAACTCGATGAAGTACTACGACGACTGTGCCAAGATCCTCGGGTACCACGTTTACTTGTTTTTTTTGTCATTCCTGGTCCACTGGAACATTTTCTCCTGAGATTTCGATTTGATTTGAATTCGATTGATTAGAAACCTTTGAACTCATTGAGCTTGCTTTGTTTCATTCCTCGTTGGATTTCTCTTCATCGGCTCCTCAGGAACATCGTGATGCGTGAGCTGGCTCCTCAGTTTCAGATTCCTTGGTCCATCCCGACGGAGGCGGAGGACATCCCCATTGTTCCCACTACTTCAGGGACCATGTGAGTCAGAACCGTTTACTGATGTTCAGTTGGCTTCAAATCAATGTGGGTGGTCCCTTAAAGGGATAGTGTGGCTTGTTTGAAGTGGGGTTGTTTGAGGTACTTATCCATCAATGGGAGCAAAGCAATGTTCTGCTGTGGACTAAAAACACCTTTCAGACGGGGAACAAGCGGGTATCTACGCTCTCTCCAAAGCCACAAGACTCCGTTGACAAAAACAGAAATCTTTACCTCCCAGATCTCAGAGGTTGCTGGTCCACTTGCTGCATTGATCGGTTAGCTTGTTGGTGTAATTTCAGGAATTCTAATCACAGACGTATAAAAGAAGTGGACGTAGTCATCGTGACTTCGCCAGTTGATTTGTGAACGGATGTTTTGAAGCCTCGAGTTCGGTGATTTCACCGTCGCCATCTTGGCTTTTTTGCATCCGATGAACAGAAGTTACCATATTTGGAATGTAGAGACGCCGTATACGTCTCTGGTAGAGACCTGTCAATCACAGTAGCCCCGCCTTAAAGCATCCCCTGCTTTATGGTCTGTTTGACTCTAAATGGACCATAATGTACTAAATGAACATCATGCTGTATTGAAGAAGACTTGAAACTAGAGACTGAGACCATAAACTCATGTTTACAATGTTTACTGAGGTAATAAATCAAGAGAGAAGTAGAGTCATTTTCTCATAGACTTCAGTTATTCATATACCATCAGAGCCTAATCAAGCCTAATCTTTACATTAAAATAGTTGTTTGCTGCTGTATTAATAATAACATTAGCTAACTTTCTCTTGCACTCTTCAGGATGGAGCTACGATGCGTCATCGCTGTCATCCGACACGGAGACAGAACGCCGAAACAGAAGATGAAGATGGAAGTCCGCAACCCCTTGTAGGTTATCTCTGCTTTTACTGGCTGGCTGTAAAAAAACGTTTGATTAATCTGAAGTTTGTCTTCCATCAATCCAGGTTCTTTGATCTATTTGACAAATATGGAGGATACAAAACTGGGAAATTAAAGCTGAAGAAGCCCAAACAACTGCAGGTAACAATTAGTCAGACAGTCTCTGTCTCTCTCGCTCTCTGTCTCTCTCGCTCTCTGTCTCTCTCTCTCTGTGTGTGTGTGTGTGTGTGTGTGTGTGTGTGTGTGTGTGTGTGTGTGTGTGTGTGTGTGTGTGTGTGTGTGTGTGTGTGTGTGTGTGTGTGTGTGTGTGTGTGTGTGTGTGTGTGTGTGTGTGTGTGTGTGTGTGTGTGTGTGTGTGTGTGTGTGAGATCTCTGACAGCTTGTTCCTCTGAACTCAACAGGAGGTGCTGGACATCACGCGTCAGTTGTTGGCAGAACTAGGACAGCACAACGACTGTGAGATAGAAGAGAAGAAGTCCAAACTGGAGCAGCTGAAGACTGTTCTGGAAATGTGAGTGAAGTGACCTGGGTCTCTTTATTAACCAGTAGTCGCCCCGTCTCATATTCATTGAAGTCATGTCTAGGTCATTACGTTGTTTTAAAACCATGATAGACTGCAAAAAGGAAATTACATTTGTTTACATCCATACTGGTTTTATAGTGAAACTGTGCAAGAACTCCGATGTTTGGTAAGTATCCTGTAACATTATAAGGTGATCTGGTATTAGTTTGGGTACATGCATTGCCTCACTGTCTGGAGCTCGTCTTCTTGTAGATTTTGGACAGAGTGTCCTGAGTTTGTCTTTGGGTTCGTCCCGTGCTTGGGACAAATTCGTTTTTGAAAGGTCACCATCTGCCAAACACGACTCCAAGAGCCTTTGATGTTGATTCGGCTGCAGTGTGTCGCCTGTAAACAGCCTCCTACGAACAAGAAACATGAAGCCAATTGACTTTTATACGCCCAGATGGTAATGGCACGACTTCACTCGTGTATTTTTTAAAACACTAGGTTCAGGTCAACTTTATCGGAAACTAGGTTTGCAGCAACGATTCACAAACGCATCAATTATAGAAACAAAACATCAGAATACAGATCAGACGATACAGGACGAGGCAGAATGGTTCATAAAGTATAGAAACATCAGCTGATCTCCAGTCCAGTGTTCATTTGATGAAGTTCAGACCACTGGCTCTGGATGAGGCGCGTAGGGAGAGGACGGCCCTGCCGTGTGAGATTTTGAAGAGAACCCTTTGGTGGACACGGACCCTCAATCTCTCCGTCCTTCCAGTGTTGCAGTCAAGACCACATTGAGTTCCACACAGACTAAAATGTGGAATATTCAAACCTCTGACTCACTTTACAAATTGATCTGAAAGATCCACATTCCCATAAACACCCCTACAGAAAACGAATGAAGATTCATTCATTCATTCACTCTTTCATTGCCATATATTCTGTATGTGTGTGAATTTGTCCTTTGTTGTCTCTGATAAATCACAGTAATAACGTTAACAAATGCATCAGACGATGCCCAGGCAGTTTAGTGCTGATCGTTGTTGATCGATGTGTATATATATTTATATATCCAAAGTCCTCTTTGTGTGAGACTGAGAGTGAACACGCCTTCAATTCTGAGACGGGACGAAGACGCTCAAAAAGTGTTCTTGAGTCCCCGGTACCGGAACTCCCTGAAACACCGGAAAAGCCAGAAGCTAAAATATTTATTCATTTACCGCTTCACAGTCATTGTATTTTAATAAGGGATTACTTGCATGTAACTGCACATCCTGGTCCCGTTGCTCCACTAGTAAACACCACATCGTCAGTCGTCTAATCCTCAGTAGAAACGGCCCCCATTTTGTTATCAGAGTTTAAAAGAAGGAGGCTTACAATCATGTTTATCCATAAACAGCTTTATCTTTTTATTGACTCCAGATTTGCTTTATTTTCTTGCCAATAAAAGGTACGGCCATTTCTCTGGGATCAACAGAAAAGTGCAACTAACTTACCTGCCCCATGGGCAGCCCAAAACCTCAAGTGAGGAGGAAGGTAGGAAGATATTAAGGCCTTTTCTTAATCTCTTACTATAAAGTAGTATGTTTTCAAGTTGGAGCTGGCCAACTGAAGTTACCGTTTGTATTGTGTGTGTGTGTTCAGACACGCGTAAGGAGGGTCCATCTCTGCTGCTGGTGCTGAAGTGGGGAGGAGAGCTGACGCCTGCTGGCAGAGTTCAGGCGGAGGAGCTGGGGAGAGCCTTCCGCTGCATGTACCCCGGAGGTCAAGGTGAGACACACACACACACGAGGTGTAACGGTGTCGGACTGAAAAAACGATTCCACGGTGGTGACATCTTATAACAAACTGTTGCTTGTTGCACACAAAAATGCAGCCGGTTTTTGAGTAACTGTGTAAACCAGCAGGGTCCTCGTCTGTTTCCACTGATCTTTGTAGGAGACTACGCTGGATTTCCAGGCTGCGGCTTGCTCCGGTTACACAGCACCTACAGACACGACCTGAAGATCTACGCGTCCGACGAAGGCAGAGTGCAGATGACGGCCGCGGCTTTCGCAAAGGTAGGCGGCTATTCTAAGAGCTCCGTGCCAGAGAGAGACGTTTCTGTTCTGCTGCTGTGTTTCATCGGTACGAACGAAAAGGATTCAACATCTGTTCAGTTGTTCTTTGACGTTTGTTACAAGCAGCTACATATTTTAAACACAGTTACAGGACGTTAATATTTATGTTTACAGAAATGTCCATTGATGGAAAAATAAACCAGCTGGAGTCATCGTCTCAGTTAAATAGAGGGAAAACAGCACCACCTGCAGACTCTCACATGACATTAAAAAAATAATAATATTTTACAAAAGCACGCCCATCCAGACGATAAATACTAGGTGCTGGACAGAAGAACGTGTAAAACATACTAGATTAAATATAATTAATAGACTCCGGTGACATTCAAAGCTCTTCTTCAGAAAAGGAAAGCGACCGTCTACGAGCTCGTTATGTTTTCCTTTCACAGATTAGCGGCTTCGTTAGATGAGAGAGGACCGCTGAGTGATGTCCACTACTGTGAGATGAAACTAAAATGTGTTTATGTAGCGTAGAAATGACTCAATGTCAACAAGATCAGTCATGTCACAAAAACATCAAGCTGTTAGGTTTCCTTTAGTCCCAGTACAACAGCTCATGCTAGCTGTCATCTGTGTGATAGCCACACTGATGAGTTGCATGCTGGCACAAACGAATCACAGATTTCACACTTCATTGTGTGTGTGTGTGTGTGTGTGTAGGGTCTGCTGGCTCTGGAGGGCGAGCTGACACCCATCCTGGTGCAGATGGTGAAGAGCGCCAACATGAACGGGCTGCTGGACAACGACAGCGACTCGCTGAGCAGCTGCCAGCACCGCGTCAAGGCCCGACTCCATGAGATCCTGCAGAAGGACCGGGACTTCACCGACGAGGACTTCGACAGGGTGAGTAGAGGACTCAACTTTAGTCTGCTCTGTGAGGCCCCGAGGAGGGTAGCGGGGGGAAATAAAAAATCACTTGCACAGTTTAGACAATACACAAACATGACGGAGATAAATAATATCACAGAGCACGAAGAGGCAGAAAACCCCACTGGGCTTACCTAAATAATGTTACACTTTCACAAATCTATAGAGAGCACAACATCTGTATACATAAGATATGACAAAGATAAAGGATATATAATAACAATACATACCTGTGTTAGCTCCTAACCAATAGTAATGCTACATGACTGAAACAACGGGGAAAGCAACTACAAAACAGCAATTAAATGATTTTTTTAAGCGTCTTTTGTTAAAAATCTGTACACTTGTGTGCACCTCCTGTACAGCCGGTGGTTTTTACACAGGAAGCACATGTGTTGGTTCATGATGAGCCAAGAGTCTGCTGCAGGAGTTTGAATCGGCTACAAATACAATAACTAAGAGATCGGTCCGTAGTTCACGGGGAGGCGTGGGTTGAGATTAGCTTTTTTTAACAAGAGGTTAAAAAGACACGAGACGGCTGCCACGGATTCTTCAGCTTGTCGGTGTTGAACCGGATCACATTGGCCTGGTAGCTGATTAAAAACTTGTTGTTTTTGGTTTAAAGTCCCTTTTTGTAAATGCGCCATGGAGGCACTCCCCCCGTAACTCCACAAGTTAAGCTGCTGAAAGTATTCTAAATATAGCGTTCTCATAAACTGATATAGATTCTATGAGGTGTCTAAAATACGTCCACAGCAGAACAGTTCTCCCGTCTGTTTCTATAAACTCATCGACTGTGGGCAGATACAGAACCTACAAATTCAAGTGTATTGTTTTGTAGTTTCCCACAGTAATAGTTAGACTGATATGATGTAGAGACAGCAGGTTCCTATCTCCTTTGATCACTGAGCAGAAAGGATTGGCTCTCTTGAGCTAACTGTTTGCACATTAATGATATTTCTTCATGTGGCTCTGTTGAATCCAATGACAAAGGTTCAGCAGCCTTTTGAGCTCTTTGTAAAGTGAAAGCCGTCAGTATTCATTTTATTTAAACATGGCTTTTTATTAAACAACTTTTTGTGCTTCTTCTTCTTCTTCTTTTTGTGTCCGTGTGTGACAGCTGGCCCCAACCTGCAGTGCCTCTTTGGTGAATTCAATGAAGATAGTCCAGAACCCGGTGGCCACATGTGACCAGGTCTACGCCCTCATTCAGAGCCTCACCTCCCAGATCCGCACAAGGATGGAGGACCCCACGTCAGCCGGTGAGCGATGGCGTTTGGATAACTGCCTGGTGGTATACAGCCCATATTATATAGACATGTTTTGGTTTCATGTGCACAGGTTTGTGTCTACTTAAATATATGCAAATGTATTTGTGGCCTCAAAGCTTTGAAAAGAGACATTTTCTTTGCAGAATCAATATCATGATCCTCTACAATACTTGAACACGCTTTGTTTCTCAGTACTACGTGCTCGGCTGGGCAATTCATCAAATTAGATTTTCACAACTACGATTTTGGCTTCTAGCGATTATGAAAACAAGATATTCATGATAAATCAATTATAGCGACGCTTCCCCTTTTGTCTCGAGTTATAAATCCATCAGTGAACTATGTGTGACATCGCACACGCCACACGCAAATTTACAAAAATTCAGAGGTGCGCTTGCTGAGCCTACTCGCCCGTGATCACATTATTTTCTGGTGCTCGCGCCGGCTTCACTACGGTGAGTATAAACTAAGCTTTGGTGCTCAACGGGCCCTGCTCTCGGCACAACTGTCAACCGGCTGGACGTCGGTCAGTGCGTCAGGGGTCTGCAGCGATGTCGCCATGTTCAATAAATGGATGATGTTTACAAAGTCGATGATTAATCGTGTTAAACGATCTCGTCTCTCTCACCAGACCTGCAGCTGTACCACAGCGAGACTCTGGAGCTGATGCTGCAGCGCTGGTCCAAACTGGAGAGAGACTTTCGCATGAAGAACGGCCGCTACGACATCAGCAAAATACCGGACATCTACGACTGCGTGAAGTACGACGTCATCCACAACGCCACTCTGGGCCTGGAGGACACGCTGGAGCTGTTCAGACTGTCTCGAGCTGTGGCAGACATCGTCATCCCACAGGTGAGGAGGTGGGAGAGGAGGAGGAGGAGGAGGAGGAGGAAGAAGAAGAAGAAGAAGAAGGGGGGAGGGGGGGGGAGGAGGGGGCGGAGGAGGCGGAGGCGAGGAAGTTCAGGTAGTGATGAGACGGTTGTTACATCTGGTCGACTGCAAAGAAACATTTTTAAGGATAGTTTCCGTCTTTTGTTTCAATATTCAAGATATATAGAGAAGGAAAGCACAGTGGCTAGATATTTATAGATACACTTACTTTAATTCTTTAAAGATTTGTTTTAATTAATATATTTTTCTTCTTTGTTTCAAGGAATATGGCATTAATAGAGTGGAGAAACTGGACATAGCATATGCCCACTGCCTCCCACTGGTGAGAAAGATCCAGCTGGACCTGCAGAGGACCCACGAGGACGAGTCCGTCAACAAACTGCACCCGCTGTGAGTATATTGAAAGGCCGTTGTGATGGGAAGACATGATGCAAAGTGTTTGGACTGACTGAATGTGTCTTCTTCTTCTTCAGGTACTCTCGAGGTGTGATGTCTCCGGGGCGCCACGTCAGGACACGGTTATATTTCACCAGTGAGAGTCACGTCCACTCCCTGCTCAGCATTTTCCGCTACGGAGGCTTGCTCGACGTAAGCGGTCGAACATCAGTCCCACAGAACTGTAGATGTTTCCTCAGATGGGGGTAGAAGTTATTTTTTGAATGTGTTTGCGACAGGAGGAGAAGGACCAGCAGTGGAAGCGTGCCATGGATTACCTCAATGCTGTCTCTGAACTCAACTACATGACTCAGATTGTCATCATGCTGTACGAGGACAACAATAAGGTAGCGTGTTTGTTTGTTTGTTGATGCTTCACATGGCCTCCATGACACTGTCTCATCCTGGTACCTCTCGTCTGTGTGTTTACATTTGTACATGTTTTTTTTCAATAGATTTTAAAGTATAAACTTGTAAAAGAGGCACCGTGCAAGTCCGTTAACGTTAGCTATGTAGCCCCGAGCTATCTGTAGACAAGCCGGCCACTGGGATGTACTCTGAGCAGCACGCACTGGAATGAATTACAATATAATAAGTAAAACCAATCATCGTTTTATATTAGATTTAGCAGTTTAGCATCCAACAAAAAGCAGTAGTGCTGAGTAGCGTACATGTGTATATAAACAAACTTGTGCAGCAGGAGATTAGAAATAGTATTGGAACATTTAACATCTGTAACATCTCCGTTGTTCCCCCTAAAGGACATCTCCTCCGAGGAGCGCTTCCACGTAGAGCTTCACTTCAGCCCCGGAGTCAAAGGCGTCGAGGAGGAGGAGAACGCACCCACCGGCTTCGGCTTCAGGCCGGCTTCTGCAGAGGTAGCGCGGCAGGTAGAATCCCATCCCAGTGTTTTCCACCGTGTTGTTGTCCCGCAGATTGCAGCATACGTATTCTTTCTCTCTGCTCGGACAGAAGCAGACCGACCCCGGCAGCCTGGAGGACCTCTCGCGAGATGAGACCGACCGCGCCTTGCCGCTGTCTGAGCCAATCACCATTCAGAGGAAGTCCCCACTCATACGCAATCAAAAGACCGGATCCATGGAGGTAGGAAGAAGCAGACGAATACACCTAGTCATAGGAAGAAGCAGAGCCACTGCACCAGACTCTAGGCCTGAGCCAGTAGTTCAGTTCAGGTCATTGACGACATTGACATCAAGATTTGAATGCTGCGCAGCTTCTTCTTCATTCTGTTTAAACCAGACAGCAACCTCCTCGCCACATGCACCTGTATTAAAGTCTAGAAGCAATTTAAATGATGGTAAAACCATCTCGTTACCAAAATCATTTTCTTTTATTGTGGACTTGAAGAGTTTTGTTCATGAAAACACTACAAAGCATCAAATCAAGTATGTTAAGCTGTTTGTTTATTTACTTTTATAATCAGAATATTTTATAGACCCAGTTCTTCTTCTGTGGTTTTGGCCTCTCCCCTAGTCTGAGGGCATATTTTATTCTGCCAGCTAGTAGAGGTGTGTGTGTGTGTGTGTGTGTGTGTGTGTGTGTGTGTGTGTGTGTGTGTGTGTGTGTGTGTGTGTGTGTGTGTGTGTGTGTGTGTGTGTGTGTGTGTGTGTGTGTGTGTGTGTGTGTGTGTGTGTGTGTGTGTGTGTGTGTGTGTGTGTGTGTGTGTGTGTGTGTGTGTGTGTGTGTGTGTGTGTGTGTGTGTGTGTTCACCAGGTTCTGTCGGAGATATCGTCCTCGAAAGTCGGCAGTTATCGCCTCTTCTCGTTGTGCTCACGTCAATCCCCTGAGATGAAACAGAGTGGATTAGGTACGTGTCAGAATGCACCGTTTCCTCTGCAACTGTGTGTATATAGACTTCATCACTGCCACTGTATTGCAAGAACAGCAGCTTTGGTCCAACATTACTTCCTGTCAGCTATCAAGGAATATACAAAAGAAGGACGGGTCACTACGTCATTGTGACAGCGGTCCAACTTTGCATTGGCTGCCGGACTTGGCAAGGCGTTTTTTCTGCTCTGACTTGAATTTTTTTCAACTTGAGACATTCAAGGCGCTGAGCAAGGTAAAAACCACAAAATAAAACTCGTCAGTCTCAATGAAAACAATCACAAGAAGCCCCCGGCTGCTAGAACAGGCTCTGTTTGATGAGTGCCGTATACATTCGCCTGTTTTTGAAGAAAACTGGTCTCCAGATAAAAGGTACTGACTGATGACACTAATACATGTCATACCTGTTTTGGGATCTAAATCAAAAAACATTTTCCATTTGACAAAATTCCAGTTTTGTAACTGTGGGTCCAGTTTCCAGGACTGAGATTACCATCCTTCTGTAATAACTTACTTATTTATGGAGCATCTCCATTTGAATTTAGTTTTGATATCAACGCGCTGGTTTGTCTTTGTCAAGCAGATGAGCCCAGAAATCAACTGTGAAATTGTTTTGCACTCATGTGGACTAAATGCGATGTAAATCATCAGATATGTGTCCCAGTGGCGTGTTCAGGTACTCAACTGAGGCGTTG
>NW_027466513.1:3947500-4137500 GCF_050575085.1 Anarhichas minor
AACTGCATTTAAGTGGGATTGTGGATCATCTTGTTAGATCTGAAGCAGCTTTACAGTCACTGGTTCTTCTAGCTGTTGGTGTGACCTCTCATCACCTCCTAAGTTACAACATTTCATCTCACTCCGTCACCACAGAGATGTTCCTCCCAAGTAACATGAAGTCAGGTGTTCCTCACTAACAGACTCTTCTGTTCTGCTGGTTGATCCATGTTAGAGAAGAATAGGGACATGATTTAAAACATGATTTATTCAAGTTGCTGTGGCCTCGAGTAACACTCGTGTTTTTTTATTTATTTTTTTTTTATTTCCTCAGAGTTGTTGTCTATGCCGGCAGTAAAACGATTTTCTGTGTCGTTTGCAAAGTATCCGACTAATGGTACGTCTGCTTCTTTCAAGTACTTTTCCACTCCACCTCCCTTTTGTCTTGCATGTCTTCAAACTTGTTTCTTGACCTTTGGGTTATTTTTTCATTTTTTTCTCCACATGGCCCTCCAGCATTCCAGGTTTCCGTTATTCTTTTTTCCAATGATTTTGTTCATATGCTTTTGGACTGTTCCTTTTCTAACACTCCCTGACATTCTCTCTCTCACCAGGGTTCCCACTGGTCATTTCACCCAGTGAACGATTAAGACATTAGGAGACGGGGAATGTCAGCAAATGTTTGCAAAGGCCTCGTAGAAGTGTAGCCGGAAATAAAGACATCTTCACACTACTTATACCTGTGAATACATAAATACACGTATTCTCTTCAGAAGGCCTTTATACACCGGGAGCGCATTTTTCGTGCGATTATTTTGCATTTTAATATGTCTTTTCAAACTCTATTTCTCCTTCCTGACCAGACCCGCTCTCTCTGTTCTTACATTTCACAATAAAAGCTCAAATCAGACAACAGGATCCTGGTAGTTGGTTCTCTGGCTGCGCAAATCCATTCAAACCTTTTATTGAGAAGGTCTGTTCCAAATTTACCGGCATAAATAGTTTTGATGCGAAATATTCGCAGGTGAGTTTTTTTTGCATTTTTCGGGTGGTTAATGAGTCGCATCCCCCGGTGTGTGAAGGCCGATGATGAACAAAAGACCGTTCTGATCAACTGAATCATCCTAAACTACCTTTAGTCGGTTAAAGGAAACTTCTTCTCGCATCTTGTTCCAGTTAACCCACAGTCAGCATTTCACACTCACTGCAAAGCCTACTTCTCCTGGAGCCACTTAGAAGTTTCATGTAGTGTTCGGTTTAGATCACAGACTCAGAAAACAGACGAGTGTAAATCTGAGTCCGACTTCATTTCACTTTGTCTCCCACCGCTGTTTACAGGAAACCACTTCCTCAACACGCTAAATCACTTACTCAAGATTTGGGACACTTACTAATCATCCTCATTTTGCATCATCGCTGCCAGCTGTAGAGTTGCACAACAAGTCATTTGATGGCGGACATAAATATAATATACATATAGTAGAGAGGCAGGACACGGTCTGGAATGAGTCCCTGATCTGGTCCGGCTGGAGGACAGTTGGCTCAGTAATGGACTCGTTTATTCTGGCTTTGTGTATTTTTGCAGAGTGATTTCTGGCACAACCGTACCTCCTTCCAAGGTGCACACTTTTAGAATAACTTTATTATTAGACCAGCATGCTTTGGTTTGTTGTTTCTGTTTCAAGTCATAACTGATGTCAGCAAACTGTTTTGTCACGGGGCCAGTCGAAAGAATTTCTGAATTTCAGCGTTTACTGTCACAATTCCATAAAGTTTGGTGACGTGCAAGAGACAAAGGAGGTTGAAGCAGCAGAAGCCGAGCTATCCTGACGTTTAGTCCCAAGTGTTGGTCGAGGTCCTAAACCGGTGGATCAGACTCTTCCTTTCAGGCTTTCTGTCAAAAGTGAGTCTGAAGGCAGAGATGATCCTCCGGAGCCACAGAAGACAAACTGCACAGTAGCTCTCTCTGCACGGCGGCGTGTTAGAGCTGTTCTAAGTCAAGCAAAGAGAAGATCTTTACAGTGCCGCGAGGGGGATGAAAGTGGTAAATCTACAAGAATAAAACTCTCAAATTTAGGAGGAAAAGATTCATGAATTTGCGAAAAAACAAGTTCTCTGAGATTAAACTCACAAGAAGAACGTGAGCTGCCGAGTGCAAACCTGACTTTTGCCTAAAGTAGTGTTCCTGTGGTAAGGTTGGCCTCTGAAAGATCCGTATACACGTTTTTGTCCGTGTTCTTTCGTGAACATTAATAAATACTAGTATGATTAATATATTTTGCACTCTGCGGCTCACGTCCCCTCGGTGTTTAACGGGGGCGTCTGAGGTGCGATGAGGTCGATGTAACCTCACACAGTGGAGCGATGTTCTTCTACTTTAACCTCAGAGAATATTAGTGTTCTCTCAGAATCGTACCCTCCCTCCAGCTCTGTAATTGTGTTCTTTGTACCTAATACGCCATCCTGTGATCTACAAGAAGTCAGTCACACATGCATAACGTGTGAACCCTGCCGGCCTGTTGTTGGACCTTTTTTAAAGCAGCCAGTCATCATTTATTTTCTTTTTATTAACTTATAAACGCTTCATTCGCTATCTTCATGTTTTACAAAGCAGAGAGCCTTATGATGGAGATGTGTCCTGAGTCAAGGGTGGGAACCCTGCTTAACATCCTGTATACGGTTTGTAAACTGATCATTATCCAATAAGTCAGTTATTTATTTTTAATGTGTGTGCATGAGTACACGGTATTTACATAAAGGTCACTCCATGGCTGCTGAGGATGTGAGCTCATTGTTGGACGTGAATGTTTAACTCTTCCTCTGACTCTCGTTGATTAACCTGTGGCTGATTGAAGGGTTCAATCCCAGCTGACTGAACCAGGATCAGCTCTTATTGAGCGTAAACAGAGGACGGGTTGAAGCATTGCTCTTGTGTTCTGAAAGAGACATCGGGTCAGTTTTGTTTTGATCCATAAGCACACATAAAGCTCTGTGGTTTCAGTGCTCACATGTGGTCGTCTGGTGTGTCCGAGGCTTGGAAGCTGAATATTTCGTGAGATAAAATCTTGTTAGTTTTTAAATGTTGACTTTTCGACCTAACAAAGCTCTGGAGTTATTGGAAATGTTTGGAAACAATCCCACGCAGTCACAACTGGAATCTGATAAAAGCCCAAATGCACTAAAAGCGTCTGAGACCTTATCAAAGAAACTTATTAAATATTAATAAAACTACTACTGTCGCTTTCACTGGCCACAACGTCAGCTGTCACGACATAACGTAAATGGCGTTACTCGATGGATGGTTTGTGTCTCATTGGTATTAATTTAAAAAGATGAGGTGATGAGGTGTTGAGCGGTGTCTGTCGTATACATCAGTGTTGGATGAAGAGCTTTCTGTACCTGAAACACTGCTGGTTCTGTGGTGTTAACATGTGACGCCTGCAGAGCATCACTTATGGCTTTAAGTGCGTTTGGGGTCTTTATGCTACAAACAGTATAATACATGTAATATAATAATAATGATCTTTATGTGCACCTGTGCAGGAAGACGGCGTTCAACCCAAATGAAATTGTAATGTCCACGTGATGAAGGAAGCGTGGAACTATCCGGTACGGCCCTAAATGATTACCACAATGTCTCCACTTTGCTTTTGATTTTTGAATAATTTCTTGAGAACATTTTATCGGTGAGACAGACGGGAAGCTCCGACATTAAGATATTAACGTTGTGAACTAACGAGCTACTCTTCTCTCCGCTTTATCTGGATAAAAACAACCTGCTGGTGTAAATAGGTTTGGTCGGTCTGGATTTTGTGAATCTTCTCTTATCTCTGCTTTTGGGTTGAATAGCCGTGTTTTCTGTCGTTTAACGGGTTTGTTTGGCAGAAATGTTCATCCACGAGTGGAGAGATTCTGCGAGGGTCGACTCGTCAACCAGAGCCGTGTGAACGCGACAGTCCGATTTTTTTAAAACGCCACACTTCCTGTTAAGAACACACCACGCAGGGACATTGAGTGAAACACCCACACGCTATATGTTAGTGTGCTGTTCTCGCACGTATATTATTCACCACAGGAACACAAGACGACACAGCAGCGGCTCCACCGGTCTGGTGCGCTGCTAAAGGTACGACGCAGTTTGTGTGTTGGCTCCAAACGTCCAGCTGCAGCTTCGTGTTAAAAAAAGATGGCGTCAAATTGTTTGTTGTTGTGGACGCGAGATTCACCTGCACGCGCAAATAAAGAGCTCCCGCAGTGTTTGTCTGGAGACGTGGCTCCGAGGCTGCCGTCACTTCTTTTGGGCTTCCTGTGAACGTCTCGTGTCGCTCTTGCTCCTCTCGTGGATTCTCATTCATTGGCTTGTTAGTTTTTTAAAAAGTTTAAATAAATGGAGGTACTGCGGAGGAGCAACACGATGTGGTTTGTTTTCTTGCTGGATGCTTTGTTTGCCGCGCGGAGAAGTTTCTGTTGAAGTGGTTTTCTGCTTCTTCTTCTTCCGATGTGCTGCCGCTTGGCGGCCATGATGAGCTGCTGGCTGCCTCCTTCACGCACACACACGCTACACTTATCTCTTTATTTCCCCTCTCATCTTGTAATGTACTTCAGTCCTTCCCTCTCTTCCTCGCTTATCTCCTATCGTTTCATGTCTCTTGTACTGCTCCTCCTCCTCCTCCTCGCTCTCCCTCTTCTTCCTCAGAGCCCCTGGAGGAGCCCAGTGTGGCCCAGTTGTTGAGGCATTTCCCCGCTGACCTCAGCCTGGACGGGGCGCTGGCCCACCACCTCCACCAGTGCTCCTACCACCTCCGCCTCTTCCGAAACTGGCTCATCTCCGGCCAAGACCCCCTAGAGTACCTCCACGGTTAGCCCCTGGCCCCCCCCCTCCCCCCCCACACCCTGTTCAACCACTGCTCACGGTTCAGTTGGGCCTGTGCTCGTACTGTGGTTGACTCTCATGCTTTGCCTCTTGATGTTCCTGCATGCTTGCCTGTTTCTGTGGTTATGCAGATTGCAAGCTGGAGTGCTGTGAGCTGTTTTGGGCCATTTTTTGCGACCACTATCTTTCCCCTCTGCAGCGGTGTCTATCTTTACCCCTACGTTGTTTTTGTTTGTTTTTGAAGGATTCCTTAACCATACAAAATATCATTAATTCTTCTCGGAATTTACATGCAACAAGACAGGAAAAGAACCATAAACTGCATGCATTCAAATATCACTTTTGAAAGAGTCCAACATTCAAATTTTAGACTTTCCCTCCTTTCTGTGTTCTCCCCAAACTATGTTACCAAACTCCAGCACACCGGCTCACGTGTTGTGACTTCACCAGAAGTAAATCTAAATAAAACACCAAGACGAGAGAAACTTCATCACTGTCGTCATTCTGCAGTGAAAACGGCGACGGGCGTCGTTTCCATTTGTCGCTCCAGTCGGTGTCGGATCGAGGTCGCCGAGATAAAATGAAAGATGACATTTAATTTGTGTTGGCAGGAAATGTAATCACAGCAGCGACAGACGCGATGATTAGTTTGATCAAACGTCAGACAACAAACAAGCAATAATAAAATGTGAGTGTTCACCCACTCATGTGTGGACGCACTGCGGTGATCACGAGGACAACATCTGGCACAGCTGGACATCAGACTGAAATGTGTAAGCAGACGGCATCAAACGGTAGTTCTTTATATTAAGGTCATCGTAATAAGCTCTAGTTAATAGTGAACAAGGCCCTTAGAAGTCCTTATAAGATGAGTATTACTAGTGTGTGTGTTAAGACTATTATTAATAACTTTATTGTTGGATTATCAGACATTTAAAAGCAAGAAACTTGTTTGTACACAGTTTAAAGAATGTTAATTAAAGCCTTATGAGTTTATTACCATTGTTTATAATAGCATTACAACTACAAACTGGTAACAAGTTTCATATGAATGCTTATTAATGTCTTATAATCTAACATTAATAATGATCTAACACTGTTTATGATGCTATGACACGCTAAGGACCTTATTACCTATTAACTAACGCTTATTACATGTCATATTGTCATATTCTTCGTCTCGTTTGCTTATTCTTTGATCAGATTTCTGCTGATCTAAATCAGTACACTGTGCTCACAACATTAAACTGATGAATACCAGGTTTTGTAGAAACTCAAACTAACACCTATTTGTACCAATATACAGTAGAAGTTAAGTAGAAACATTATCAGCTCGTTCCTCCACAGACCTGTTTATTAATCAACATATTGCACGTGGCGTCATATCGGAAGTTGGTTCCATGCTTTGTGAATATTTCCACATTTAGGTGACGCAGCCTCATCTTGACTTCACGCTGTCTCGGTTCAAGATTAAAGATTTTATTTCATTTTTTATTTATACTTCCAGCTCTAAGCAGATAATGTGTCATCACTAGCCTGAGCCTCCATGTTTCCATGAAGGTACAGACACCGCTGTGTTTCATCCACACATCACAGTCACGTCTCCGGAGTCCTTCCTCACATTAACCAGCATGTGGTTCCTGCTTGTTAGCTGAACACGACACACAGAGAAAACCTCCTCTGGGGTCTTTTAGTGGATCGAGGCGAGCTGTGGTGGTTTTTTGTTACGCTTTGTGATTGGTTGTGAACTAACGGCGGATGAACTGCTGTGGATAACACGTGGTGGACCTGAGCTGCAGTCTGGACACGTTTGAGCCACCGTGTGCTGCCGTTAGAGCTTCTGTGTGTCGGGGACCACGCACACACACACACACACACACACACACACAGGCGTCATGTTATAGACCTGCTTGCTTTTTGCAAATGCAGCGAGACGTTTAGAGGATGCGTAGACTTGTTGCCGTTTGATATGGTGTCTTGGCGTCCAGCATGGTGTTTTTTTTTGTATTTGTTTTTTTGTTTTGCAACTTGCCTGCGTGGAAATGAACCGTAGCGGCTGGCAGGAGTTTGTTAGCGGTGGTTAGGGAGCAGGACGTCAGAGCACAGCGCTGAGGTGTGGTGTGTTTGGGTGTCACCGGAGCAGTTCTGCCTCCCCCGGTCTAACCGAGGCCTGATGTTCGCCCTCCGCGGGCGTCGTGTCTCTCCTGTGCCCCGCAGGCTTCGAAGGCTGCTCCATGGTGCCCTCCATCTATCCTCTGGAGACGCTGCACAACTCGCTGTCGCTGAAACAGGTCAACGAGTTCCTCACCGGCGTGTGTGACAGCGCGGGGGATCCGCACACGAGGACCACCAGAGGTTAGAAGACCCGTCGCAGAGTCGTTGTTGTTTACAGTGTGACTCATGACGATCATCACTTTGACTCTGTGGGTCCTTCACTGTCTCCCTGCAGCTCTGTCGGCCATGTTTGACACACACAACCAGCCGTCGGTGGACTCGTACCTCCCTCAGAGAGTCCTCTCCTCCTCCATCACTCTCAGATCTTGCTCTGACAGACCTCCTTGGTGTGAGTATTGCAGCATCTCCTTTTTCCTCACTAAGATTTGACATATCATGGTACCGTTATAATTTACCTTCTCTTAATACTCATTTTCACTGAACAGAGCCTGAAGGCATCAGTGTAACCTCCATTCGTTAGCTGTTAGCGGTGCTGATGTATCGTCCAATAACGATCGTCAGTAGAACTTTATTTACACAGTGATGGTAAACGTTAAACTGTGTGATTAATCCGTGGCCCGTGACACCACCACCATTACCAGTCTGTACTCGCTCTCATGCCTTTAATGTGTGTTCATGTTGTCGTCCTGCAGACAGCAGCGGCCCATCCAGCACGGTGTCCAGCGCCGGGCCGTCCTCCCCCACCACCGTGGACACCTCGCCACGCTTCAGCTTCAGCGATAAGATCTCCCTCACCCCTCAGAGCAGCGAGGAGACTCACTCCTCTCAAAACGTCTCCGCTCAGCCGGCGCCGGGCCTCGACCTGACTTGCTCCGCCGAAGTCCCTCCGACTCCATGTACCTCGCTAGAGGACGACTTCAAGCTCTGCGCTGTTGCCAGTCAACGGCCCGATGATGCCGAACGCACGCAGGAAGGGCCTGAGGTGGCGTTCGCAGACGGCGACGCCTCCTCAGACGCTGGCCCGAGGCCGCCGTGCTCTGCGTTGGCGGAGCTCCCTCTGGCTCGGATGGAGGGTTACTGCCTCCCCGGCTCGCTGCCCGTGCTGCTGGAACTCAGAGAGAGCAGCAGCGAGGCCGGCTCCAGCTCCCAGACGCCGCAGTCTCCCGAGGGAGCCGACGAGTTCTTTGACACTCTGGAGTCGATGGAGCTGTGGATGGACGGCCCGGAGAGCCTCCCGCTCACTGAGACACCGCTAGAGGCGGCGGCGGCGGCTAACGCAGCAGAGCCGTAGAGGGGCGGAGACTAAACAAACTCAGATCTGTGTTCAACACCATACATGCTGTTCATTGCCTTTTAAATAAAGGCCCACTGGTTAAGGTCATCTGTCTGTAAAGATGTAGGGAGCCACTTGATCTGTTACTGTTGCTTTGTTGCCCTTTTCTTAAAGCTGCGTTAATCCATTTGTTTTTGGCCACTAGGGGGCAGAAACACCCACCAAGCTGTTGAGGTGTTACACATCCAGCAGATTTAATAATGTTATCATCCTGTTGGGAGTTGTGTTTGTGTCCACGTTCTCTCTGTGTTTAGCTCTGGTTTGCTCTCCATCAGCTCCTGAGAGAAGAACATCATTTTAGCTGCTAGATGTTCGCCGACACCGTTCACGTGCACAGAAACACTCCACAGTGTGAACTCCCTTATAGTGATCAGACGCTGATATGGATCAAAAGGTTTGGGACAGAATCATTCCTAAACAAACGCTGGTTAATAATAATCAAGTAGTCCACTTACACAGTTCATTGTGGGTCTTTTAAGACTTGTTAACAGTACAGTAAAAGTACAGTAACTTTGATTACATTTAGTTTTTACTCCCACGATACTTTATCTCACAGGAAGCCGTCTGCTTCCAGGCTGACTGCCTGCGTACACATTGAAAAAACAATGTGTAAAGTAACTTTGGTTGTTAAGTTAATTGATAAATGTTCGGTAACGTAGCCGAAGTGAAACCAGCTGAATAAGGTCAAAAATCGAATGTTTGAGCTTGTGAACGTGGTCGGTGTCAGTCGGCCATGTTGTTCTGGGCAGGTAGAGACAACGGCGGTTGTCACATTTGATGTGTTTAATTGATTCATTGTGGCCACAAAGATGTTGAATAATGGAGCTTAGAACTGGATGGAGCATCGTTGTTACCTTCAGCTGTTTCCTTTAGAAAGCTGCAGCAGTGAAGGGCAACCGAGTGTTTCTTAGTTTGTTACAGGAAGCGCTGACTTATAGACTGTAAATGTACAACCTGTGGCTCTTCGACGTACGCCAGCGTTTTCGTTCCCGCGCTGAGCGTCTGTGGCGCTTCGTGGTTTTAAGTTCCTGCGTCTGTGATTTCAAAACAAAAGCTGAATCTTTATTACTGCCAGTGCAACACAATTAGTGTTAAATCCCCAGGTCAGACTGAGTGTGCACGTACTGCCTACGCCCGTAAGCCTCATTGAAGATTCATTATAATCAGTAAGAGTTGATGGAGAAAAGAAAATATTTATTTTGAAATTGCATCTTTAAAAACAAAACTTAAAAGTCTGGTATTTTTGATACTAACATCAGATATTTAATTGTACCATATTATTGTATATTTTTTGGAGATTCACCTCGTGATGTGGGAAAACCTGAAAGCTAATTTCTCATTTTATCGCTGAACAAACCGGAGGAGCATTTCACGTTAAATGTGCTTTTATTGTGGCGAGCAGTTATGTAGCAGGTGTGTGTGGATGTTTGAGGAGCAATTCAGGTAGATGTGCAATCCTGTGTTTAATCCGTGGGGTTTCATGTTACTACGTACTGAAGAGGGGAAACCGTCTCTGTTCTGATAATCACACCGTTTGTTTTTTGTGCTTAAAGGGTCAATTCACTCAAATGATTAGAAACATTATGAAAAGCCTGAAACGTTGGGTTTGGGTTTTGGGTTTTTATCTGATGGAGTGTTTAGTGATCCAGTAGAAGTCTCACTTCGCGTCTGTTTTACCTCGTTAGTTAACGACGACACAAACATGTCTGTTCTTCTGTGTGACGTTTAATACGTTGGTTTTTAGAAAGTTCATTATATGAAACATCCACAATATTCTGTAATACTTCTAACAATGTTACAAAATACAACTTTTGGAATGTAAATTTAATTTGTGGGTCTTTTCTTGTTTGCTTTGGTATCTTTAGTTTCTGTCGTCTCAAACAAACCAATTATATAAAATAATCAAGGATCAGAACAAACTGTATAGAAAAGAAGCTAAAGATTTAAATATTATTTCATTTAACAATTGAAAGCTTTTAAATATCTGCAGACATAAGTGTAGAATTTAACTTTTTCCACAATGCTGTTACACAACTGTTCCACTTCTCCCTTGCATTTAATATTTCTCTGTAAAGAAAGTAATTAAAGTAGAAAAATTGTTATTAATTAAAAGGAGCAAGATTCAAATGACACTTGAATGTGGCAGATTGATAATTAAGAGTTAAGAGTCTAAAGGATGGATTTTATTTTCCTTTTTTAAGAAATATTACGGCCACTGTAGGGAAATAAATAGAAGCCAGGGGAGGACGGATGACGTAATCAATCGGATTTATCAATAAGGAAATGCTCGTGATTCAGCCCAGATTCACATATCATTTAGTAACTTGTAACTGAAGCAGCATGTGGAACAAGTACCTCAAAGTTTATCCTCCAGTACTTTAGTAAATGTACTTTCGACCACTCAAAGTAAAGTCTTTAAAGAAAGTACTTGTATGGAACATTTTGAAATGATACTGGGGGGGCTCGACGCTGTAAACGCTGTCAGACTGTTGAAAAGAGTCAGAAAACAAAGCCCTCACTGTTCCACTGGATTACATCATCCTCACACTGTGGAGGAAGGAACACTGGTGTCTTGTTTCTCTGTGGGACATTCATAGTCCCAGGAGGATACATCCTAATCACGTTGGTGATGCTTCTTCCTCTATCACTGCTATTAGATTGACATTTTAAAGCTTTTTAGGAAAAGCATCGTGTACAACTGTCGGATTGGATTGCCATGAAAGTTGGTATATTCATGGTTCCCAGAGGATGAATCCCAATGAGTTTAGCGATCTGCCGATTTTTCCTCTTCACACTGCAAACGGGTCAAAGTTTCCACTCATCCAGTGAAATATCTTATCATCTACATGTAGGGCTGGAAATACATTCTGCGAACACAATCATTGTCCCCAGAAGATAAATCCTAATGATTTTAGGGCTCCTCTGACTTTTCCTTTAGCGCAAACACAAGGATCACATTTGCAGTTTTGAGTGAAATATCATGACAACTATTGGATAGATTGCCATGACATTGAGTTCAGACATTCATGTTCCTCTGAGGATGAATTGCAATAACATTTCCTCTAGTGCCATCATCAGGTCAAGATTTTATTTTGTCCAATACTCTCAGACGTTCCCTTCAGCCTCAGCTGTATGAGCACATGTTAGCATGCTAATCTTGGACATGCTAAGTCACTGATACGACCATTTAATGGAATGGAGCCGGCGTAAATGTTAATTTGCTGCTTTAACTACATTTTGCAGTAGCTTGCTGGTAGTTCGACATTCATATTTGCAGTCAAGTAGTTAAATTACTTTTTTTGTCATTTTTTGTGTAATTAATTAATGAAACTACAACTACATGAAAGGAATGCATTAAACCTGCATTCTCTCTAGTGTCCATCAGGGGGCGACTCCTCTGGTTGTATAGAAGTCTATGAGAAAATTATTGATTTTTTAACATTTTAAATTACTAAATATTTTTTAGATGGGATTTTTATTTGGGGTTATGTATGACCTTTGAAGATTTTAACGTTTAGTTCTCAGATATAAAATAGGTCAGTAAAAAAAAAACCTCTGGTGAATTTAGAAGCGTCTACGTGTCTTAAAAATAGTGTAAATGAGACGACTAGACGAGAACACTCGTCCTTTAGCTTAGTGGTGGATACGTGAAGTCATGTGACCGTTAGCTTTTTATGCTACACTTCAAACATAAAAGTGGAGTTCATGTGTAGAGATTATCTTGATGAACTAAACGACGTATGATTAAACGTGTTATTCATAAACCTTTGACACAGATTATTTTCTGCAATAATCTAGAATCCAATGGAAAACTACTATTAGCTTTTTGCTTAATGCTAGCATTAGCATTAGCTGTCAGCGTGGCTGTAGACCCTTAAACTCACACTGCTTTGCTACAAAGGGTCACAAGCTAAAAAACACTTTGTATTAAAAGACTTTCATCAGTTCACAGAAGGAGAACATTCTACGTGATGTAATGGTGCAAAAAGAAAAGAGGGAGACATTCTTTCTTCAGTAAATGATGTTTTTATTGGTCTTCACCACACTTGTTCCCTTTTTAACAATAAATTTGTTTTTTATTTTACCTTTTGTAAGCATTTAAAGAGCGATAAAGAGAATATTGCACTTAAAAACAAGAGATCAAAGTAGAACCATGAAGCAGAAAGGAGGAAAATAAAAACAAAAACGATCACGAGGCTTTCTTTACAGCACAGCACAGCCAGGTTACACGTGCCTCCTCAGTACCGCACAGCTTAGCGTCTTAAATATACATCTTTTAAAATAGCAGTTCTATGTTAAGTCATGTTTTTCTTCATCTATTACAATACAGGAGAACTCAAAAAGGTACACATGCACGTACAAGCAGGGCTCACTGAAAACCAACAGTCCTTATGATGATTTGTTTCACGGCTGAACGCCACAGATATAGTTTTTAACTCTTTTTTTATTTTGTTTTGCACAATACGAAAATGCAGCGGTTATGTGTGTGTGTGTGTGTGTGTGTGTGTGTGTGTGTGTGTGTGTGTGTGTGTGTGTGTGTGTGTGTGTGTGTGTGTGTGTGTGTGTGTGTGTGTGAGTGTTAAGCTTCGTCTGGAAAAGAGTGAATAATAGGAAATCTTCTCTAGATAAAATTGTTTTGACGTGAGTGTCTGGCAGTCTGGGTTCTGAGTGGTCTGCTCATATGTGAGTTGTTATTGGCCTTTACAGTGGTGCAGTATAGGAATGCAGCTCACAGAGTGGCTTAACAGGAACAACGGAGCTCAACGTCAGCGTCGTCTCTTCGCCGTCTGTAAGGATTCTGTCAAACGGTCATCCGAAGAACGAAACTGTGTTGGGGTTTTAAGTTTTCCCTCCCTGCACAGAGTCGAGATGCATCGCCGGCCGCGACAGTCGGATGTACCAAGGCCACCAGGAGATCAAAGTCCTCCACGGAGAACGTAAAGGTAAATCTGCATCTTCACATTCAAATCAACTGGAGCCGCTGAGGTCGTCTTGGCTCCCTGCAGCCCTCCTGCTTTATTATTAAATCTTTTTTTTATGTACATGCAATCTGTTGCGCATGCATCGCAGTCGAGTAAAATATCATACAGAAGAATATCTGGAGTTGTTTTTTTTTACTGCGGATCATAAAATAGCAACCCTGGTGAGGTGTGTTGGTCCAGTGTGTAGGTTTGTTTTGTTGGTTAAAATCTCTTCAAAGTACTTATCAAAATATATATTAATATCAAATTAAAAGCATGTCTACGCATAATAAAAGTCTTACTTGAAAACGTCCACTGGTTAACCACTAAAATTAAAGAAATGGCTAAAAACATGAGGTGGCTTCAAAATATATGTTTGCAAATGATATTTAACAGTAACCAGAAGAAAACAGCACAGCTGTAATTGATTTTATGTTGCTAAATTTAAATTCTAAAACTACGTCTGAAATAGTTTAAAAGTGCCATTTTTATGCTCAATATATGTACAACTATTTTTTTATTTTTTTTATTTTTCTTGTGCACTGACGTTCTCACCGACAAGACTCGCACAACAACAGAGGAGACCAGCTCGCCGAGAACCTTCCAAACCGCCTCAAAACATCTCCCTTCCAGCACAGCGGGACAGAAAGGCACATGTGGGTGACAGTCTAACCTCTCAACCACAAACACAAACCTCTCCTCGCAGCCACATGCTCCTATTGTCGTAGTGGAATACATTCTTCGTTCTTCAACGCAGCGTTTTCTACAAAGATCTTTTGAGACGCAGCAACTGATGTGAGGTTTGTCGATTTGTTGAGTGCTGTTCTGTATGTAAAGATATATAAACGGTGTAGAGTCCAAAGATCGGGAATGATGATTTTGTTACTTGGATCACCGCCTTCAGTTCTCCTCAAGATCCTCTGCAACAATACGTTAACAGGAAATACACTGAAAAAATACATTGAAGACGACTAACAATTACAGAGAGAAACGTATTCGTCGAATCCACTGTAAGAAATAACAGCCACCGAGAAACTCCTACTGCAACGATTAATTTTTCGATTTTAAATAACCGTAGAAATATCATAACTCACTACAAGACAGATTTCTGAATATGGTCTTCCCTATGCTACGGCAAATATACTGTAAACGACATATTTTCTATTGTACTATTTCAGTAGGAGGCACAAAGTTCAACACTGGGACTGTCATTGTTTTGGAAGAAAGACAGAAAATAGAGGAGAGTTAAGTAAAGCTGGTCACATTTAGCCTGTAATGATGATTTATCTATCAGCAAAGGTATTCAAATTTGTTTGGGATTCAGTGGAAGAAAATAACTTTGTTGCCGGCTTTAAAGTACGCAAACTTGTGCTCTGATTTCGGCCAATTTGAAGACAAGCAACCAAACATTCATTTCATGTTTTTTTCCTATCCTTATTTTTCTCAACGGGCATTTTGTCTCAATAAACAAAGACTCATATAGACTCATATAGAAATAATAATGTAGTGGAGGACATAGTTGTCAGAAAACTACCGTTGTAATATAAGTGGTGATAGCCACGACAAGCTTATCAATGAATAAAAATCTAGAAAAACATAGACGGTTATCCAGGTCTGTTTCTGCTTTAGCTCAGAGCCCAAAGCAGAGGCAGATTATCATATCAGGCTATAGAGAAGAGCAATTCAAATCCAGATCTACGCTGAGGAGGGGAGCGAGAGGAAACCGGGGGGTTTTAAAACTCGATCTTGCAGGCGGGGAAAGACTCGTCCTGCATGACGACGGTGCTGCTGGAGGCCAGGACCATGATGTTGAGCTCCTGCTGCCTCTCGTGGGTCTGCTGGTACCAGTCGCGGGTCACCTCTGTGTCGTGGGTCGGGATCAGCGTCACCTGAGCGTGCAAGACAACAGATCAGGAAATGTCCCGGGTGAGAGGGTTGAGGGGCAGAAAGGGGTGAGACATAGGCTGGGTTTGACTATCGCAGTGTCTCCCCTCTCTAACTTGAGCTTGTGAGAGAATGGTTCGATGTGATATATCTATGGTATGTTTGAATTGCATCATCAAGCTTTCTTGTATGAATATTGTGTGGCCCCACCAAAATCTTCATACCAAAATCGCCACTGGACAGGTGATCATTTTAAACCCTGAAACACACGTAAATAAGTGGATCATTCTAGAATACACGTTAATCTCAGCGTCAAAACTCTTACCTGTAGGTTCGATCCCCACTGAGCTTTGCCGTCCAGCAGTGCATCGAGGACTCCTCGGCCGGGTTCGCCGCTCGCCGCGTCGTTCCCGCTGACCACATAGTACGCAGAGCGAACGCGTTTGAAAAACTCTTGGTCCACGTTCTTGGTACTGCAGTGGTTGGGAATGTAGGCCAAGTCCACATAAATAGGAAGGCCAGGAGCACCTGCAGACCCGGACTTCTGAGAACCTGAGTGGGAGAACAAAACCAAGCTGTCACCATGCATGCATGTCTTTTATTGTTGTTTGTTGTTGTCAGACTGATTTATATATTTTCTACACTCTGTATGCTTTTATGTTTTGTGCTTCCGACATGTCTGTTTTTAGTGTCTAACAATGCAACATACTCTTGTCTGTCGTCCATGTTTCTATTTAACATAATTATCTCTCATTTACTTGCTTTGCATGTGTCGTTGTATGAGCCTCTGTGTTACGTGTCTTGATAGTACTTGGCAATGTTGTATGAAAGTGTCCTGAATAATGTATCTACTCATATTATGAAAAATAGCCTCTTGGCTAACTCTGGCGCATTTACAGGAATGTTTTAGTAATGTGCACTGTCCCTGCCAAATAAACCAATATAATATCAAATAAAAAACTATGTGCAAATTATTTTAGTTTTGTAGAATTGAATAACATTTTCTCACCTGAACTGCTCTTGACACCATTCGTCAGCGTCTTGCCGGGGTTGTAGCTCGACCTGGAGAGGTCATCGTCTTTGGAGCCCTGTCCGTCCGACAGACGAGACATACGAGAGCTCTTGTCTGCCTCCTTCTTCTTCAGCGAAGCGCTGTGAGGAGACTGCATCTGTTTGACAGGCATGGGAGACCTCTTGCGCCTGGCCGGAGACGCTGATTTGGTTTTCCCGGAAGTCTTCTTTAAGCCCTTGGCTTTTGGCTCCTTCTTAACTAAGCCGTTATCCAGGGAGTCGGGATCCACCATGCAAACATCCGGGCGTGGTGGGTGAGGGTAGGGGTCCACGAGGGGAGCAGGAGGAGGGTCGTTGGTCCTCCCAGAGGAATGATGGTTGCCTCCTCCCGTGGCGGATAATTTATCAACGGGCATGTAGTCTGCATCCTCATCTGAGTCCATGTTGCCCTCGCCGGTGACCAAGGGGAACTCCTCGGTGCCTGGAGGGACATCGGAGTCTGACTGAGAGGCTGAAGACTCGCTGACTGAGGTGGGCGGTGTGTCCTCTGTGGCCAGACCCAGCACTGGCAACGTACCGCCGGCTTGGTGCAGAGAGCCGCTGTGATGATGGGGCTGCTTGTGAGCCCTTCTCTTGACTGAAAGATCGTGCCCATCGGCCTCTTGCGATTGATCACTTCTGCGTTCACGCTCCTCATCGTCGTCGTCGCTGGATAATTTCCGCATGCACGGGTTGATGAAGGATGGCGAGAGGTCCTGTTTGGGCTGCCTGTACTCGGAGGAGGAATACCCAGGAGAGCTGCGACTGCCGTATGAGGAGGTGGCTCCCATGGGCACATCACCAGCAAGATCCTGATCACTGTCGTCGTCATCATCCTCATCGTCCTGCCCTCCTCGGCTGCACTCCTCGGCGTAGAACGGAGAGTGAAATGGCTGATCGGTTGTAGAGAGAGACAGTGGGCGGGCCGGGTGCTCTGGCTCCATCTCGCACTCCTCTTCGAACTCATCATCATGACGGTAATGGGGAGGGGAGTCTCCGGGCACCATCCCCATCTGGGACTTTGACATCTCCCACTCAAAAGAGCTCCTGTAAGCTGCTGCTGCCTCTCTGGGCTCCACCTTGGCTTGGCCTGAAGATGCACCACTGGCTGCTGCACCAGCAGGCATCGAGGTGGTGCTTGCGCCGACCTCCGTGGGGCCGTTGACTGTGTCAGACTTGTTGGCCTGGAGAGGCGAGGACATATAGGAGCCGAGAACATCGGGGAGAGCACCAGCTGTCTTTTCACTGGCAGCTGGAGCGACAGGCTTGTCAGAAAATGAGAGGCTACCAGCCAGGCCGCCGGAGGGCGACCTCCGAGTCATCTCACGCATGTAAGCCTCCTCATCCTCTTCCTCGCTGCTGTCCGTCTCCTCAAAGTAATGTTTGCCTTCTATGTCAGGGCGCGGTGAGGAAGTAACACCGAACAGGGCGGCACTGGCCGCCTCTTTGTCTTTGGAGATCTCTGAATGTTGAGCAAACGGTCCTGCTGAGGCCCCAAACCCAACAGCCGTGTCAAGCTTGGACCCTTTAGACCATTCAGGCTTATAGAAGCAGTCCGATTGAGGGCCTTTGTCCGTGACTCCATCTGATATGGTCTTTTGCTCCTTCTTGTCCTCTGCAAAGGCAGCGGACGATAGTGAGGGGAAGGACTTGACCTCCTGAAATGGGCTGAGGGGTGAGAAACGAGCTAAACTGGAGGTGGACTCGGCCGCAGTTGTAGCTTTAAACTGTTTCTCGGACACTTCTAGATAGTCGTCTTTGGCGCCAGCGGAGCCGGAGAAGGAAGAGTCCATGACCTGTTCATCTTTAAAGGAGGAGTACTCAAAGAGAGGCTCGGCGGGCGTCTCCAGCTCCTCTCCGAACTGACGGCTGGTGGAGAGGGAGCCCGAGGTGGACGAGGAGTAGCTATAGGCCGAAGAGGAAGAGTACCCAGGGGCAGCGGTGGTCGTGTACTGAAAGCTTGTGTCCAGTGATGTCTTACTCAGAAGGTCTGGTGTTTTCTGTTTGTCAATATCAGCATCAGCTTTTTGATTCTCGTAATAACTGTCCTCTGTTGATTTCAAAGTGAAATCCTCTTTACCTTTGTCTGTGGTCTGACTTGAATAAAATGAGTCTTTCGCACCACTCCCATATGAGCACTCAAACCCTGAGGAGTAGCCAGAGAAACCCGTAGCTCCTAAATCTGTTGGCTTTCCGCTGAAGGATGAAGAGTCAATCTTCGCTTCATGTTCGGTCTTTGTGAGCAAGCTAGAGCTGCTCGGCTTCCCCTGGCTGTTGTAGCCGTATCCAGCCATAGAAACCATAAATTCAGGCCTCTTTGAGCCAAACATTTCACTGATTGGACTTTTTACTTCCTTCTCGGACTTCTCTTTGGCGCCTTTCTCCATGTCGGAATCAACCGCACCCTCGTCGTCGTCGTCGTCCTCCTCATCATCTTCGTCTTTGTCGTCCTCATAGTCTTCATCGACAACATCGTCATCATAGTCCTCCTCATCCCTTGCTGTCAGTTTTCGCATGTCCACCTCCAAACACCCTCCTTTCTCACCATAGCCTGCGGCAGCATCATCAAACGCTGTCATCGAGGAATACTTCGGGGGCTTCGTGCCGTCAGTGTGGCTTTTAAAGGAATCGTCTTTTTCTGGTGACAAAGAAGTGGACGAGGACTCGGGTCTATCAGCCACTGAAGGGAATCGGCAACTTGTGTTGTATTTAAATGCCTCCTCTCTTTGGACCTCTTCAAATGGAGGTATAGCAGAAGTGCTCTTTGAGTCGAGCCACGGTGAGGCGGAGGACTCTTTTTCATAAGAGACGGTAAATCCCTCCTTCTCTGACATCTTGTCCGTGGCTGTTACCGGGGCCAGGGGCTCTGGTTTCTGCGAATCCACTTCACCTTTTGCAGTGTTCTTCTCCACTTTATCTACAGACTCCTGACGATATGAATCTGAGTCCACTGAGCCGTAAATGTCACTGTAAGAGAACGTTTTGCCATGCACATAGGGCGTGTCCTGTCTTATATACACCGCCTTTTCTTTGCTCGCCTTCTCTGGAAAATTGTAGAGACTGAAATGAACACTTTTCTCGTGCTCCTTTAAAGCGACATCTGTTTCCTCTGAGCTTTCCTTTTCTAAGTCTACTTTACTTTGATCTGTTGATAAGGGCTTATGGGACCCTTCCCCACTATGGAAATCATCATCTTTTTCATCTTCATCTGAGTACATCACTTGAGGTTTCGGTATCTCTGTGCTGAAAGACACCTGTGTCTTGTCGGAGCTCTTGACTTCTGTTTCTATCTTTGAAGATTTTGCCTCAGAGGCGAAGTCGTCATCCAAGAAGCACCCCTCTTTTGCCTCCATAAGCTTGGCCTTAACAGTGGGCTGTAGATTCTTTTTGGTGTAAGAGTCATCTTCCTCCTCATTGTCTTCACTGGATTCATCGGACTTGTCAGACGCTGTCTTGTCACCGATAAATGCGGAACTGTCTGAGACGATGGCTGATTTAAAATCTATCGCTGCTTCATCTTTGTCTTCTGTCCTAAAGGGTTTCTCTTCTGTCGGAGAGTAGCCACTGCTTGTCGGCACAGACTGTGTGGGTGAGGCCAGTTTCATGGTGCTGTCATCTGGACTTAGACATCTTTCCTCACTGTCCTGCCTGTGGGACTCTAATTCTAACCCAGGGGAGAAAGACGGAGGTGGTGAAATAGGCTTTATATCAGTCTTAAACCCCTCTGAGCTAAAGAGAGACTGGTTTTCTTTGACAGCCTGTGTGGGAGAGTACTGCATGGTAGAAAAGAGAGGAGGAGGAGAAAAAGTGGCAGAAGGAGATTTCTGCTTCTCCTGAAGCATCATGAAGGCTGCATGTTCATAGCCCTCTTGGAGTTTACCCAGAGGAATATCGACATTAGGAGTCTGATCCTCGTCCTCGTCCTCCTCGTCGTCTTCTTCTTCGTGGACCGATTTGATATTTGCATCACCTTCCATCTCAGGAATGTTGGGCTGGTACTCATCAGAGGAAGGGGACTTGAAGCACTTGTCGTCCTCCAGAGAGGAGGTGGGTGAAATGGTTCCCGCTGAGTTGAGATAGTCCTTCCCCTGGGCGGCCTCAGCGCGCAAGGGGATACTGTTGATGGGGTCCAGCAGGAGAGAGTTCTTCCCAGCTTCCTCGGTCTGAGGCGCCGTCACAGAGGCTATCGACTGGTCCTCGGCTACAGACGTGGCAAAGGACGACAGTTTGTCGTATTCTGTGATGGAGGTCGCCGAGGAGATGTGCTCCTCCTCTGCAAGAGGAGCGGCAATGATGGCGGGGTATGGTGCAAGTTCAGGCTCGTGACCTCCCATGAAGGCTTTGGGTTTGACGTCAGACACGGCGGAGTACTTCATCTCTTTTATACCGTGCATGGAGTCAAAGGTACCGGGGATGTCAGGGACAGAGATGTCATAGGAGCCCACATCGTAGCGCAGCTGTGGGATCCTATCTTCTGGTTCCTCATGGATCTCCTCATCAGAGATGGTCTGCTCAGTCTCGGAGTAGCCGGGGATGGTTTCGTCTTGGATGAAGGAGAACTGCTCTGAGGCGGAGGCTGCTACTTGACTTGACAGGGCTGCGGTTGATGGAGGTTTTGGGTCAGCTGGCTTGGTGTCCCACTCCTTTCCAGTTTTTTCCCTTTTCGCCTCCTCTGTTTTATATTTCAGGACCTCATCATCTTCCGTTCCTTCAAGGTCAGCTTTTTCAATGACATCACCCTCCTCCTCTGAGCTGTCGCTCTTCTTCGATCTGTCTCTTATGTCGTCCTTTGCAGGATATTTGTTATATTTCTCCATTTTCTCCTCTTCGTACTTCTTGTCAAAGACATCACTCACTTCCTTCTTTTCAGCGGCTGCAATGCGTACCGAAGCGCCTTTGTCTTTGTTGTCTTCTATCTGTTCAACAGGGGATTTGGGCGAAGCCGATTTTGTATCAGTAGCTGGTGATGTGACTTTCTCATCATTGAAAACTAAAGACGGGACTTTAGTATCTGTATGGAGTGAATGCCCAAACATCACATCATTCTGGATTGGCTCAGTCTTAACTTTGGACTGCTCTTCTTGTTTCAGAGCCTCAAAGTCCTCAGTGAGGTCCTCTGGGGAGGAAACAATGGACCTGTCAGCCAAAGCTGCTGCTGCGATCTCCTCTGGGATGTTCTTTGGGACTGGCTTTTTCTCATGTGCTTCCTCTTTCACTGCTTTGTTTTTGTCAGTCTTGGGCTTAGCCTGAGTCTTAGCCTTATGCAGAGTTTTTCTCACTTCAGGGGTGAGCGGCTTCAGGTCAGGTTTAGTGATTTTTCTCAGCTCCGGTTTACTTGGGTCCTTCTTTTTATTCTCCTTGGCTTTACTTTCCTTTTTCTCTTCTTTTCTTATATTTTCATCTTTCTTTACTTCACGTTTCTCTTTCTTGATTTCTTTTTTCTCTTTGTCTTTCTTTTCATCCATTTTGGACGCTTTTTCATTCTTGACAGTTTTATCCTTGGATATTTTCTTTTTCTCCGTCTTGCCTGCCACAGGGGCCACCTCACTGTTCTTCTGTTGCTTGGTGGCTTTTAGACTTTTGAGTTTCTTCTCTTCCTTCTTTTCCACTTTATTCTCTTTCGTGATTTCACTCTTGGACTCTTCGTCATGTCCACTGGCTTCTTTCTTTGTTGTTTTAGGGTGGGGTTTCGGTGAAGACTTGAGACTCTCTTTGCTGTCAGTTCTTGATCTCATTTTTGTCTGTTTGATAATGGGAGGAGGTGCACCAGATGATATGTCTTTTTGAGTAGCCACAGGGTATCGCAGGAAGTCAAGGTGTTTCAGTTTCTCAAGGCCCTCGAAGATTTTATTCTGCGGTGCATTTCCAGGGAAGAGCACCCTAACTATCTTTTCTGTTGGACGGTGAGGAAGCCAAACAATAAGAGCGGTAACTGATGTCAAATAGGGGACAGATATTTCTCCTTCTTTTCCATTGGCCATCGTAATCCCTGTCTTGGCTTTGCTGTTCCCAGCCCATTTCTGCATTAGAAACTGCATCTCTTTGCTCTCCTTTACAGGGTTTAAGACGTACATGTCTAACTTTCCCACACCAAGTTTGTGGAATAGTGTAATGGGTTCAATAGTGTTGGTGACTACCCTGTGAAGAGGCTCTGGTGTGATACCGAGCTTGTTGAGGTACTGCAAGGTAAGAGATGCTTCCTCAATGCTGCGCTTCACTTTCAGCGTGGACTCTGGCATTCGAAGCTTCTCTGGGACGTTGAAAAACACAATCCCAAGCTCAGGAGAGATCTGGTTCTTCATCCATTCGCCGTTGCTGCTGGATCCACTTCCTTGGTTACGCCCCTCTTCTTGCTCTGCAATCTTCCTCTGGAACAACCCATTGATGCCTGGGAGGTTGTCTGCACCAATATGGGTGAGCAGAACAGAGTCGATCCTGTCCAGGTGGCGAACCAGCTTCCAGAAGCAAGACTTCCGATCAGACCCTCCATCCACCAGGATGTTGAATCCGTTGACGGCAAACAGAGCGGAGTCTCCTCGGCCTCCAGGGAAGATGTAGCAGCAGGGTTTGGACAGCTTCAGAAAACCTCCAGAGGTCGGGGGCTCCAGGAGGTCAAAGGACGACGGCACATCAACCGTCTCTGAGACATACTCGGTGAACTCCGTGACTCCGTCCATGTCGGGGAGGTGAGGTTCGGGATTCAGGCGGTATTCCAGAAGATTTTGAAATGAGTGCTGCTCCTGGCTTTGGCCAAGGGAGCTCCAGCCCCCGTCTCCCTGACAGGAAACAGTAAGCCTGGATGGCTGCTCTGAAGAGGCCTTCGACAGGTGTTCAATTACCTGGGAACACAGTAACAGTTAAAAACAGCCTAAATAATGTGTCCATGTAAGCTTGATCCATACACTGTAAAAAAAGCACACTCTGCTTACTTGAGGGTTGGAGATGATGTCGGAGAAGTGCTGCCAGGTGAAGGCTCCAGCTTGCAGTAGGATGTCGCCTCCCTGCTCAGAGCTCTGGCCGCTCAGTATCAGCAACTTATTCCCGGCAAAATCGGTGATTAGAGAGCGAATCTGGGTAGAGTACAGAATAACCAACTGTAACAACTGCGAATATTGATGCTTTGTAATAATAAGTCTTGCATAAGTCATCCAAATAAGACCTAAAATGTCAAATGTGGGCTACTGTTCTGGAAAGATGAGACAAATATTTTTGTAGTGAACAAACAAGCAATTTAATTGGTAAATATTCTGCTTCCCAAAGGAACAAAGCTCACATCATCTCACATATATCCGTGTGTAACCGTTCTCAGTCCCAAATCAAGTATTGCAGCTTGGTCAGCGGCCCTACGCGTCAAATTCATAGACGTCGCCAACGTGTTTTTATCGTCACCAATGAACGGAAGTCTGAAATGCGGAAGAGTGATGTAAAGACGCCGTATGTGGCTCTGGTAGCGCCCGTGACATGTCAATCACTGTAGTCCCGCCCTAAAGCATCCCCTGCTTTATGGTCTGTTTGACTCTAAATGGACCATAATTTACTAAATGAACATCGTGCTGTATTGAAGAAGACTTGAAACTAGAGATTGAGACCATAAACTCATGTTTACAATGTTTACTGAGGTAATAAATCAAGAGAGAAGTAGAGTCATTTTCTCATAGACTTCTATACAACCAGAGGAGTCGCCCCCTGGTGGACACTAGAGAGAATGCAGGTTTTAAGACACTTCCACATTGGCGTAGTGTAGTTAATTAGGTTACGTAACATAGAATTTCTGGGTCATAATACGACCTACTTAACTACGTTACAAACAACCCAAAACAAGTGTATTGCTAAATCTAACCAAGTTATTTCCTGTGAAAATGGAAGTTTATGTCAAATACAGCTTTTCTAATGTGATATCGCCAAATGAGCATAAAAACATGTGATTGGAAAACTACGGTCCCTCTAGAACCGATGTTTGGTTTGTCTGTTCTAGGCTACTGTAGAAGACTATAAGACTGTGAAGAGGACCTGCTGTCTATGAAGATAAGAATTATCTTTCTAAGCAAACAAAGACAGCGATTCTTAGTTTCAGGTGATTATAGACTCATGAAAACATAGTTATGAATATTATATTCCATTTCTGCTAATAGACCCCCCAAGATGCTACACACTGGACCTTTAATTTCACCCAACAAATGGCACGTTATTTTTGTAATTGATAAATCATTGTCTCAATGAGAAGCTGAATTTGCTGCAGCATTAAGAATAAATAAACAGTTCAGTGTGTTTTCAGACAATCAGGGTTTCTTTAGCAGGTTCAAAGATCAGCTGCTGTTTGTCATACTACTCTAGACAAAAATAATAATGAAAACTACGAGTTTTTTTGTTATTTAAATTTCACCAGCAGTCAAAGGCGAAACTAACAACTGACTATTACTTTTTAACACTGACAGTCAAATCTGAGGCATCTGAGTGGGTTTATTTATAACACAAAGAAGTGTCTGTGTCTCACACTGAGTGTGTTCCTGTTAATCAACTGAGCGATGATCACTAGCAGGAGAGACATGGACCTCCCATTGGGGCTGAATGGTGAAACAAAATAATAATGGCCAGAAATAAGAATACCGAACATGTCCTGCAGGAATCTGTGGTTTTGTCTGTGTTGTCCAGGTGTGACTCACCTCTGAGGCTGCGGTCTCCTCTGATGGGTTCACCAACACCACTGTCTCCAGGACATCACTCTGATACTGGAGAATCCGCTGACCTGCAGGAAACACAGATAATAAAAACATTATGACACCAAGGTCCAATAACAGGCCTTCTTCTGACGGGGCTGCTGTCATTACAGGATAAAATCCACAGTTTAATCATCATTTAGCTTTAATAAAGACCTAGAATAGGCTGATACAGAATACATATATCACTGTCAGACCGTGTGAAATCAATAAAATTGTTTTGTTAGATCTAGACGAGTCTGTGAGGTTGTACTTTTGAGCTAAATGCTAGCGTCAGGATGCTAACATTAACACTAACATGCTAATGTTTTGCAGGAATAATGTTCAACACGTTCATCATCAGCATGTTAGCATTCCAGTAGTTGCTAATTAGCACTAACACGGCACAGCTGAGGCTGAATGTCATTAGTTTTGCAGCTTATTTGGATTATACAAATTGAACGATACACATAAAAATGGCCACCGCTCTGACCATCATACTACGTTAATAGTAGTACTACCTTAAGTTCTATTTCTAAAGACAGAACTCTTAAGGCGAACTGCTTTAAACCGAGCCGCTGGTTGAACAATTAAACTAGAAGAGAAACAATCTCTAACACCATGAACGAGCGGCGTCATGTACTGACAGAACAACGCCCGTCACTCTGCACATGTGGCCGTGCACAAGCATCCTCAGACCCCACCCCGTCTCCTCTCCCTGTTCACATGCCATCTTATTTCTCCACTTTAATAAAGCCCCCCCCCAGACAAGTTTAATCCTGGAAATACGCTCTTTTCATACACAATCACAACAAAAAAAATAAAAATAATAAGCCTCTTTGGCAGTTGCTATGGGGACGCTTCTCTGGCTGTCGCTGCTGGCTGAGTTACACTGACCCAGTCTTGGCTGAGGGAGACGCATTGCAGCATTTCTGCGAGAGGGAGGGGATGCTGGTACTGCATGAGAGTATACACGCAGCATCACATAGTACAGGAGGTGAAGGCGAGTGGCAGAGCAGCAGCATTATAAGCAGCTCCATCACAGTGGGATCTATATTTAGCACGAAGGATGTTGCTGTCCAAAAAAAAAAAAGGGAAACAGTGAAGGAGCTGTCACAGTGTGTTTATGTCTCCTTCTTCTGCCGGAAGAGGAGGCAACGAGAGGGGGGGGGGGGGGGAAAGATAAATCCAGCACTTGATGGCGTAATATTTATGTGTTATAGGTCACGGATACGTGAGGCACACTTTGCAATGTAACATCTGGGAGGGAGTCAGATTCATGCGGCTTCATAGACGCTGTCTGAAATGAGTTCACAATCTGGATTTGTTCAGCTGCTGATCAAACAAGTAGAGTGGAACTGATATGTTGTGGGTTTTCCCCTTTTCTTTCTGAACCCAGGAGACGGTTTGAATGTAAAACAAACAAACAACACCAATACTGACATCTAGGTCTTTTTTTATGTCCTTCTCAATACGTTAATGAAGACTGCAAACTCATTATTTGCTGGACACTTGCTTTAATGATGCGAATGAAAGTGCTTGGTGTTAAATGTTAAACACTGAGCTCCATGTTTCAGCACTTTATTAGTGAAATTGATCTCTAATCACCAGCTGATTGGCTCTCAGTGATTGCAGACCAGTAACAGCTGCGTTCGGTCCCAGTCAGCAAACAATGTGGCAGAAAACGGTACAAAACTGTGGCTCTATTTCATGAATATTTCCAGCAACAATGCTAGCAGAGATAATTGGGATTATTAAATAGTTGACGAGTCCGTCAACACCCCGGTTTTGAGGGAGGTTCGCCTAAATGAAAACAAATGGACTGCTGCTTCAATGTTGGACCCTTTGTGGACCCCTTAAGTTTAAGGATTTATTACTTTGTTGGACTTCCAGGCTGCTTTGAAGGTACAGAGTTTACAGAGTAGATCATGTTTTAAAGATTACATTTGTGCCATGCGCTGTATTCTAACCTTCAGTTCAGTATTCATGGTATTCATGGCATTCAGTGGTTCCCAAGCCCAGATTTTGAGTTTAGAGTTTGTAAGTAATCTGGATGGTTGTAAGTTAATTAACAGGGTACGAAAGAAGAAACAAAAAAACTAATTATTGTGAAATATTACTATTATTTCAAATCACCGGCCTGGTTTGAAACCAACTCTACCTCTGGCAGCTTTACTTGAAGGAGGGCTTTCTGACCTCCTAGGTGAGCCTTTCATTGACTTCGTAATCATTATCTCATCTCTTTTAGCGCCTTCAACTGTCGTGACATCAGACTGAACTGTTATGACACCAGATAGCGGAAACATCTGACAGACAAAAGTGCTGCTGGAAGGAAAACACAACCGTTTCACGTCGTACGACGAGAGAGGAGAAGGAGGTACGAACCTCTTTTCTGTTGACTGTTGACCACCAGAGTCATAAAGATAAAATCATTTCATCATGTAAATGTGTTGAACAGAATGACACACTGAATACATTCTTAAAGTCCTGACTAAATAACGTAATAATGTGACAAATAGTTCACTGATAAAAACACCATTTACACGTCTATGGATTATACAAAATAGGCTAATTTGCTTTTAAATGCTTTAGAAACAGGAAGTCTTTGAGAGGTGGGGCTCTGGTGCCCACGTTGCCCATGATTCCTTGCTGTGTGGTGACCAGGCGTCAACCTCCAGGTCTGAAGAGTGAAGTCAATGCTGAAGTGTCTATTAAAGCTGCATTCTCTCTAGTGTCCACCAGGGGGCGACTCCTCTGGTTGTATAGAAGTCTATGAGAAAATGACTCTACTTCTCTCTTGATTTATTACCTCAGTAAACATTGTAAACATGAGTTTATGGTCTCAATCTCTAGTTTCAAGTCTTCTTCAACACAGCATGATGTTCATTTAGTACATTATGGTCCATTTAGAGTCAAACAGACCATAAAGCAGGGGATGCTTTAGGGCGGGGCTTACTGTGAATGACAGGTCTCTACCAGAGACGTATACGGCGTCTCTACGTCACTCCTCATTCAAAATATGGTCACTTCTGTTCACTTGTTGCAAAAAAGTCAAGATGACGACGGCCAAATCGTCGAACTCTTGGCTTCAAAACCATCAGTCCACAAACCAATGAATGGCGTCTCGACGACTACGACTACGTTCTTCTATTCAGTCTATGGTGGAGACAAAATGCCGCCTTTCCAGCCCACTAATACAAACGCTCTGAGAAGCCTATTAACCGCCTCACTCCTCTCATTCCTATTTCAAGCTGTCCAGGGGACAATCTGCTGTAAAGCCACTTGTGTGCCCACACATCATTCAGACTGTTATCATGGAAACCGACATCGTCTGGGCCTCTGTGGCTCTCATCGGGCTGAATGCGACAGACGCGTAATGGAAGATTAACTGAGGGAGGATGGATGCTCGTAAAATTGTGACCCTCTGTTGGCTCTGAGGGGTGAAGTGACTCCAGTAACACACACATGAGATTATGGCTGGGGCATCAGACCGGTACAGTTTCCCTCATGACAACTGGATAATGATGGAGGGGAAGAAAGGATTCAGGCTTTCGGCTGTAAAGAAACGATCTGACATACTGTACTACAGCCCTGTAGAGTCTCCATCACCATGAAGACCTGCAAATGCTTTTAATGCCAATTCTGCCAATACTGCATCTTTGTTTTCTATTTTTCTGATTAAGACTTTTGTATCTCATAATTATTAATGATTTACTGTCTCAAACTTACGAGAAAAGTAATTTTGAGATATCAATTGTCACACTGTTTGCTAGCTGTTTATTATATTACTTGATTTCAGCCGATGGACTATGGATAGTTTTAAAGAAATCTCAAATCTACCTCATGAGAAAGATTGTGTGATTCTGTGGAAAGAATGATTAATTGACTAATTCTGTTGGACGATATAATGTCCATATATCGTACGATAAGTTGATAACGTAAAAAGGTTTGAGGTTATGTCCCAACACAGTCTCCCAGCAGTCCTTGAAATACTCACAAAATCAAATCTATTGGTTTCGTGCTGAGCAACACGAATGGTCTCTGATTTCTTTCGTGTCGCACGGCTTTGCTTCTTTCTCGTGACGACATTATGCTACAGTTAGTTTAAGGCATCAAAACCACTTAATTCGGTTTAGGAAAGCCGTCAGGAACGCGTCACAATAACAATCGATGTTGAACACCTTTTTCTTCTTTTTTTGGACAATCAATAACGTGGGTTATGTCCATATAGCGTTGATAGCGTTAACAAAACTGAAGTTATAAGTCGATAATTTAAAAATGTCCCTATATCGTACAATATAGTGGTTACTGTGATAAAGTAGGCCTTGTGGCTGCTGATGAATTGTGGATCACTTGGAACCGCTATCTGCCCCGTCTCAAGGTCTGAGTCACAAAAGATATTGCGCTGATGATATTACAGCGCAAACACTCCAATAAAGTTTTGCAGCTGAGTGTGATTTGCTCTTTTTTTGCGGAGGGGGAGGGAAGAAATAATTAGTTTATATGAGTATATAATAACCTTATTTTTAATTCTTTTTTTCCCTTTTTTCTCCTTGTCACTGCATCCCCAAAATGAATGAGTTGCATCACCTTGACCCGGCTACAATCACTGCCGCGATGATCACTGGAAAGTCTGGGCGTGACACCTTTTATAAATGCGCTTCACTTCCCACAGACTCTCTGAAAACACTAAAAATGTCACTGTCATTGTGAATTGGACTGTTATTACAATGAGGCTCGTTTGCAAAGAAAGTGGCCAATTTTGTGCAAAATGTCTGCATATTATCTCATTTAAATCGGTGCAGATAGCACAGCGGCACCAAGGCTCATCTCACCCTCTGTGGGTGCTTTGAGAATTACATGGTTTCTTTTTGTCTCGTTTGTGAAGGTTTAGCGTCGTATATTAGTTTATGCAAACACACAATACTCCTCTGGAGGTAAATCCTCAGGTTCTGTCTTGTTTTTGGCTGAGCTTTATAAAGCGAGATGGTGCAGAAGTAAACCTGAAAATCGAAGAGAGATGTCTGAAAATGAGTGGGCGTTTCATAGCATTGAGGAATAACTGGCGCCCACACATCCGCGCCTCTGGTGCATGATGGGAAATGGTTTGTCAGCCGTTATACCGTCCGACACACTCTGCACACACTCTCCACACACTTGTTGCCACAGCTTCGCATACTGGTATCCCACCCGAGGCCGAGAGAGATGTCAGCTGTGACTTTGTGATTATTTGTGTGGTAAAAGTGGACCATGTCCCGTATATGTCACTCTGTGTGACTCCACATCCTCCCACAGCTCAGGCTGCCCACAGTGGTTAGAAATACAACAGGAACACGTGGCCTGCAGCTGGTTCAGCATTTTCACTGGTGAGATAACGTCAAGAAAGAAGCATCGCTGACTCTGGACTCACACAGACGTATTCTTCAGTGAGAACATGAAATATAAATACTCAACAGATATTGTTAGATATCCTGACTGGATAACTGACTCTCACACAACACAATTCGCTTTTCTAACCTTACATACAACACGGCAATGTTGATTCCAAAAACCCATCGGTTGTAAGATTAAGATTCAGATTAAGATTCAGATTCAACTTGCAAATTGAGTCGAGTTAGAAAAGTCGAGCTGCTCGTTCGGTTTCCAGCTGGCAGCACATTTAGTTAATAACCTATAAGCCAGTTCATTTTGAGTGGCAGCGTGGTGAATGATACCTTTTTGTTTTTGACGAAAGCAATAAGTTTCCCCTTTTAATGACTCGTCAGAGTCATCGAGAAGGTAATTAGTCACGGCAGGGAAAGCTGAATGTGAATATAATGAGTGGGGTTATTGGCACTGTCTGGCCATGCAGTAATTATCTCTGCATAAATGAATCACTGTTTGTCACTTACGCAGTCAAATGTGGTCAATTTAGGATGTTTACTTTATTTACAAGAGCTAGTTTGTCTGGAAATGCTTTAATGTACATTTTAGCCATGCTGCCGGTGTAGCTCTGGGATGTCAGTTAGTCGTATATCTCAACAAATATCATGGATTACAATGAACTTTGATACAAACATTCATGTTTCCCAGAGGATGAATCTTACTTACTTTTCACTAACTGGTCAAAATTTGGTATAACGCTTTCAGAAACACACAATGCCACGTGGTTAACGTTGTGAAAACATGGGTTAGGTTTAGGCAACAAAAGTACTCGGTAAAGGTCTGAATAAAGATCATGCTTGTGCTAAAATAATAATGTAACGGAGCGGCCTTAACAAGTCCACTTCACAACACCAAAGACTGTTGGGAAACATGAATGTCTGAGCTAAAGTTCATCGCCGTACATCCAATAGTTGTTGAAATGTTTCCCTCTGGATCAAGGTAAGTTTGGCTGGATGGTGACATCGGAGTTCAACGTTACAGTTTTGTGATAGTTGTTGGTTTGAAACAGCTCAACAGTGCCGACAGATCGCACAAACCAACTGTGTGGAACCAAAGCAGAGCTGATTTTTCTTCTGTGGGCGGGAACGTGATTGATCGGTACCCAGGTAAATCAGTGTTTCCTGTCCTGGTTCATCAATTCACTCTTAGTCCATCAGGCTGTGCAGAACACATAAACTGACCACAACACATAAACCAGCTCAGTTCACCGTATAGCACTGCTGCAGCTGCAGGAAATTAAACATTGAAGTGAATCATGACTCCGAGCAACAGGGACAAAAAAAAAAAGCCAGCGTACATTTCCTCGGAGAGACGTAACTGTGACATGCAGGAGATTTGTATACCTGCTGCTTTTTACCGCCGGATGTGTTAACAGCTTTCAGGTCTGGAGGGAAATAATCAAAGGGCTGAACAAGTGGTGCAGCAGCAGCATACCATGATATAAAAAGCTAAATGACTGAGTCACATTAAGGTCCCTAATTATAGCACATATAAATCATTCATGGCGATATATCCACAGAGGACATTGTTACGTTTTGGTTTTATATGTATGGTGTACGTATTTTAAAACCCATCATAACTGGACTTCAGGTAAAAACATTCATTACAGTTAACATACGTCTAATTTTGAGCAATTTTACTTCCATATCATGTCTTCTTTCAGACGAGTGGAAAGAAATCAAACTACAAGAGGTGGGGAAAGTCAATGCAGCATAGGATCGCCATATTTTTGCGTGCCAATGTTGTATTCATTTTTTTTTGCTGTGTATATGTGTATTAAAATTGCAAATACAAATTAAACCTTTTGGAAATATTCGCTTTTCAGTCCACTAGATGGTGCGGTCATAAGTAAAGTCATTTGAATATGTAGGCTGTAATACAAACAGTTCAGTTTTTAAGGTACAAAAATCCTTCTGTCTGAACAAAACCACAGCTAGCTTCAGGAAAAACATCGCGTTTGGCCTTAAAATGACTACGTACAGGTTTAGGCAACAAAACCACGTGATCAGGTTCAGGAAAACTGTCACAAATAGTTTGGAAAACCACAACGCGATGTCGAACTCTCATCTTCTGGTTGAAAATCTGATTTGTTGGTTCCATCGACTCCTCCAAAACTCGTCTTTTTAGATATTATAAAGTTCGTCACTTGCTCTCACTGTTGTTTAGTTACGTTGATGCTGTGTGTCAACACCACGTTTAAGGCTCCTCATTGACTTTCAACTGGAATTCTTCTCTGAAATCATTCGAAAACCAAAAAGGTTATATTATTTCTTCAGTGTGTAGGTGATCCATCAAAAGATCTACTGTGTGTGTGTGTGTGTGTGTGTTGGTAACATGGAACGCTGTGAACAGATACAGATCAGTAATTACAGCACAAACCGAGCTACTTTCACCCCAAATACAGAGTCACAACAGCAAACATCCAGACCAGCGATGAGATGAGTACATGTCACCTCTTCTTTCACCATCACCTGCTGCAAAGCCTCGGGTAACCAAGAAACAGTTCTCGTTAGCAGCAGCAGAAACCAATTATCACTGCCAACACTGAAATCAGAAGTGTGCTGTACGTATTTACTCATCGTGCTATATGGAGCATCTCACAGGAGAGACTGGTGTTATTATTAAATGTATGGTTTCATCTTTTAAAAAGAAGCAGGAAGTCACATCAACAGCTGCTCGCTGTAGTTTTTTATCAAACAGGAGGAAATAGTGCATTATGTTGGGGACTATTTTCAGCGCGTTTTTAAACGTAGGCTTTTCTCTTTACACTGATTTCTATGTGTAATGTTGGACGGTGAAAGTTCTAGAAACACACTTTGGCAGCAACAAAAACGGAGGATGCTCCACCAGCACATCTGCTTTTAAAGCACCACACCGGTGGAGTGAATGCACCACCAGTCAGTCGGGGGGAAAACACTATCCTTGTTGCTCTCCACGCTCCACCCTGCCGGATCCCGCTGAGCTCAGCACTCTGCCTCACCCACCCTGAGGCATTATGGGAGTTCACAGAGTACACTACAGGGTGGTGTGTGTGTGTGTGTGTGTGTGGAGGAAGTAGGCTTCATGGACATGCGTTTGTCTACAGGAGAATCTAATACAAAGAATCCGATGTGATCTCATTCAGCCGGCTTTAGACGTTATGAAACGAGGTCCTTCACGGAGACGTTATTACAGATGACCTCCGGCGTTCTGCTGCTGCTCACAGACGCTTCAGCTGTCCGTTAAAGAGATGAAGCCGGCTCAAGGACATTTCAAAGACAGCTTCCTGGAATTATAATAAACCACCAGTGGGGTTGAGTTGATCTTACAACGGAAAGTCTGTGTTTCATTGATAAAATGGCAGATTGTCTAGTGAAAAAAATGTGCATCAAAATTTCCCGAACACCAATATGACGCGGCAGCTATTTTAAATGATTGATTAATTAAATGTCAAATAATTTCTGGTTCCAGTTGATGTGATGTGAGCTGCTTTTCTGTGTCTAATGTGACAGGAAACTAAATATCTGTTATCAGTTTTGGACTGTTGGTCTGATAAAACAAGTCGTCTTTTTACTATTTGCTGACGTTTAATAGACTAAATGATTAGTCAATAAAATGATCCATAAGCTTCATCAATAATGAATGTGATTGGTAGGTGCAGCCCTGCTCTTCAGATCGTTATTCGTGTCTGAGCAGCAGAACAAAGCTCAACGATATTCACTTTATTGTCATAGAAAAAACAACAAAAACAGCAAATATTCACATTTGAGAAGCTGGAACCAGTTTTTGCTTCTAAGAATAATATCGATTATTTATTGATTATTAAAAGGTTTGCTAAGTATTTCTTTTTTTGACTCGGCAATTAATGAATTGTTTTCTGCTCTACAGAAAACGTGACTTTGGGTTTGTGCAATACTGATGTAGAGCTGAACAATATATCGATATTCAGGCTGGTCTCGTGCAGCGTTCGTAGCTTTAACGAGGAAAATGACTGCGCTGGAATTCACAGATATCCATCGAAATCTGTTTCTTTGTAATGGCAAACAAACACTGGTTATTCAGCCAGGAGACCGCTGTTCGTTACGTCAACGTTGATTTATTTATCGCGTAACCTCCGTATTTAAATAATGCCTCTTCTGTAGTTACTTTAGCCCAAAACACAATAAACATAAACATAACTAAGTTGTTTTCCTCTGAAGACGGAGGTTTATTGTGAAAAGACTGTCTGAGGAGTATAAACAAAAAAGATAAGCAAACCGTCGTGTGAGGATACGATGCGATATTGTATCAATATCGTGTTCTGAGACTAGATGACATCTTACATTGTGAGTATAGTGATGTTGCATAATTGTCTTTTCCTGGTTTTAAAGGCTGCATTACAGTAAAGTGACGTCATTCTCTGAACTTAACAGACTGTTCTATTTGTTATGTTAATCGCCTTTACACACTTTTTATCCACATTACTGATGATTATTAATCAAAAATCTCATTGTGTAGCTATTTTGAGAAAGCACCAATAGTCAACCCGACGATATCGATGAAGGTATTTGGTCAAACATATTGTGACCCAGCCCCACTGTGATGGTATTCTGACGTTTAATGTACCAAACAATCAGTCGCAGCCGGACAACCAACAGGCCAAAGGTATTAAATCGAATCATATAAAACAGAGAGATGCACATTTAAGACTCGCATTTAAATAAATGACTAAATCAATAACTCAATCATCCCGTTTGTCATTGATTTGTTTTAATCAATCGACTAAATGATGACTCGATTGATAACATACTAGTCGATCTTTAACCAGCACACAAACAAACGTTACATGTTCCATCATGTAAATAAAACATCCAGCACCCTCGCGTGCCTCTGGTCCGTTGTCTGAGTGTACCTTTCTATTTTTGGGACTTTATTTTTTTGGTCTAGCCTGTTGCGTAAGTTTTGGGGTTATTCGGAGAGTGAAGTCTAATCTCCACCGGTTTCACATGAAGCGACGAGCTGCTGCGTTCTGAACTGACCGGAGACTTCAGCGGCTTCACGGTCTCATCTGTTGCCTTCAGGTCACAATCATGCGTCGCTTTTTTTGTTTCTTCTTCTGTTTTTTATCTCTCCAGACCTTAAAAATCAGGTCACCCAAATGTACTCGACTGAATTGAGAGCAGAGCTGACAAATGAATTTTGAACACTGTGGGTTAAAGCGTGAGTCAGAGAGGCTGAAGGCCTGAAACCTGCAGTATCACCCTGTTGTGATATACAGAGAGGACCGAGCTGCAACTGAACACACCGGTTTTATTTTGGGCGGATTTGAAGGACCGGGGCGATAATTCAACATGATAAGTTACCGTCTTTGAATGGAATCCTATCGTGATGAAATCATACATTTGAGACAGAGTGATAAACAATTACATCTTCTAAATTTGACAATATTGAGCACATACTGACTCAAATATCTCACAACATCTGATAATTCTGCATTAAAGTTCTTAATAAAAATGAGAAAATGCTCTTCATTTGTCAAGTATTTAATTCACACAAGTGTGTACAAAAGCATGTGTAACTATGTTATTTCAAATAGACTGTTTATTTATTAAATTACCAGAAAACATGCTGTGTTGTGATATATGTTGTTGTTGAGATATGAAATATACTCATAGTGTGATAGAAGATTTTGGCCATATTGCCCAGCCCTGTTTGGGGGTTTAACAACCAGAGGAGCAGTTTACATTCTACAATTGCACATGCATGTCTATATATATATATATATATATATATATATATATATATATATATATATATATATATATATATATATATATATATATATATATATATATATATATATATATACGTGTCTCTTTTTTAAATTAGATGAAATGAGCTCTTCATTTGACAGTAGCAGTATGTAAACAAACATATGCAGTGAAATTGATAATCATGAGCCATAATGTTACTCACATCATATATATATATATATATATATATATATATATATATAGTTATTCCACGGCCTGCTGTGCAGCACGAATCCTCCTATTAATATCAATATACAAAAATCCTGTTTTTCATGCAGTCAGATTCCTCCAGTGACTTCGACCAATCTGCATGCAGCGAGTCTCCAGATTAACGATGCGGTGTTATACAACAAGCAGCCTCATCGCCAGACCGCCTGGTCCAGTGCGCTGCTCCGCGGCTATAAAGTCCCCCTCCGGGCCGACAAAACGAGCAGTTTACCCGCCGCGATGTCAGCGGGGGTGTGCGGGTGTGTAAATCGGGAATGAACGGTGTCTTACCGTCCTTCTCGTGGTGGTGGATGGAGCAGAGGGAGAGGCGGTGATGGTGATGCTGCTGCTGCTGCTGCTGCTGAGGATGAGGATGAAGGATCGGCCCTGGTACAGATCGACACCTACACTCTGCTATCGTGCTGCATTCAGGAACAGCTCGTACACTCCCGTTTCGGGAGATCCAGCAGCATTAACGTGAATCAGAAAAGGTTTTTGTTTTTTTTCCTATTGAAAGTCGACCTCTTATGACGATTGGATATCTGAGTGATGATTAAATGATGATGTTGAATCCGGGGAAGCCAGAACATTAGAAATACTGAGTCCCTCCTGAACACACCGCTCACCAAATGATGACTCGAAACAACAAAAGAAGAAAACAAAAAAGGTCTCTAAATTTATTTTTTAATAACTTGAACACTTCACACTACCAGAAATAACGCCTTCAGTTATTCAATGCATCCTCATGCATTATGATATCTTACAAAAAGTTACTCCTCATCTTTAGTGTGTTTTTCTACAAAAGTCAGCAGCACGTGTCAATTTCCGCTCATTATGTGCAGGCGGCAACCTTTGATTCTGAAGCCGACATTCTCTCTAGTGTCCACCAGGGGGCGACTCCTCTGGTTGCATAGAAGTCTATGAGAAAATGACTCTACTTCTCTCTTGATTTATTACCTCAGTAAACATTGTAAACATGAGTTTATGGTCTCAATCTCTAGTTTCAAGTCTTCTTCAATACAGCATGATGTTCATTTAGTACATTATGGTCCATTTAGAGTCAAACAGACCATAAAGCAGGGGATGCTTTAGGGCGGGGCTACACAGTGATTGACAGGTCGAGATGTATACAGCGTTTCTACGTCACTCCTCCTCAGTCAAGATATGGTCACTTCTGTTCATTGGTTGTGAAAAAACAACATGGCGACGGACGTAATCCAAGATGGCGACGGCGATATCGCCGAACTCGAGGCTTCAAAACATCCGTCCACAAACCCGCTGAGGTCACGAAGACTACGTCCACTTCTTCTATACAGTCTATGGTTTCATGCATACAGTCTTTTCAAAATAAACTTACATCTTCATGAGAAACAACTCCGTTAGGTTTGGGAAAAGATCGTCGTTTCGGTTAAAATAACTACAGAAGTGCCGTTACTGAAGTACGCAAGTTACGTGATAACGGGGTGACGTAGAGACGATGATCAGATTGTGGCGGTATATTCTATATATTCTAATAAGCCTTTATGTGACATAGGATGGGGAGCCAAAGCGGATTGGCTGGTTGAATCACATGTTTTGTGATTTAGGCAACCCACCAAAAAAGTAACTGGGTCGTCTAATTTCACAGTTTGTGGGCTGGTTGTCACTCCAGATACTCAAATGTATGTGCACACGAGAAAGTAAGATTTTCATGATATGTCCCCTTTAAATACAAACCTGTTATAGTAAAGTGCACTCTTGAACTGGTGACGCCTTGTTCATTCGCCCTCAAGATATATAATTTCTCACGTGAACAGTGTAAATTACCACACCTTAAATGTATCCTTGGCCTCTTGTGGATGGCCTGGATTAAATCCAGTTTTATTTTGGTGTTATAGGTAGATGCACATTAGGATTTGGCTGTAAATCTGCATCTAATGTGCATCTACCTATAACACCAAAATAAAACTGGATTTAATCCAGGCCATCCATTGCTTTTTGACCGAACGGGTCAGAAAAACCAACAGCTCCAACTTTCCACATTTAGCTTATCTAGACTAATAAAGTCAGATGTTTTTATTGGGTGGGAAGCGAGTGGATCATCTGCTTATGGGAACGGGACTTTTCAAACAGCTGTGACTCAAACAGCAGCTGCTGGGTGGGACAGAGAGACCAACGAAAATAAACCGCTCTGCCTCCAGAAAGCATGAATCATAACATTTGACTAACTGAGAGAGAGAGAGAGAGAGAGAGAGAGAGAGAGAGAGAGAGAGAGAGACTGATTCAGAGAGGTGGATGTCAGTGTTTCAGTTACATTCCCTGTCAAAAGCAGTCTAGACATTTATCACTTTGTTCCTGAAATAACTTTGGTTGTGTTTGGATCACACATCCTTGTTTGTCTTTGATTCAAGAATAGCTCACAAAAAAATCGACTATGAGGGAGAAGAAAGACAAGTTTCACCCTTCAGGCCTGATTATTAAAAGGCGTTTGCAAAGAGCGTTGTTATGGTATTTAAACCAGCTCTGTAAAAACCCTGTTGGTGAAACTGAAGAGCATCATTTGGACTCTGATGCAGCATCTCAGACGACCGGCAGTCTCCTCTAAATGTCAGCTGATAGCCGTACGGCTCGGATGCCCGGCCTGCCGCGCCCCTTTTCCATCTCCTCTCCCTTTGAATGTCTCAGATATGCCTCCTTCCTCCACAACCTTACATCACTCTCAGTTCTCTCTCTCTCTCTCACACACACACACACACACACACACACACACACACACACACACACACACACACACACACACAGCAGCAGTGTGTCAAGGTCACATGTGTTTCTGTAAAGGTTGTGAAGTATTTCCACGCTATTCAACGCTTTCAACTTGAGTCAGTGTATTATCTGTGGCCTGCAGCAGTTCATATAAAAGGCCAGAGCACCAACTTCCGGTTCTGTAAAGTGAAGCCAAAGCTTCATGTGTTAAAGCTGCATTCTCTCTAGTGTCCACCAGGGGGCGACTCCTCTGGTTGTATAGAAGTCTATGAGAAAATGACTCTACTTCTCTCTTGATTTATTACCTCAGTAAACATTGTAAACATGAGTTTATGGTCTCAATCTCTAGTTTCAAGTGATTGACAGGTCTCTACCACGGCGTTTCCATGTTTTCTTCTTACAACTTTAACCCTTTCACAGTGTGTTTTCACTTCCTGAAAGTTAATTAACATTAATTAGCGTTTCTACAGCTCGGCCTATTTGTTTCAGACATTAATTTATAGTAATGATTACGTATCTCGTCCCCATCATGTTCTGTATGGAAAGAATCTCAGAGATACACCACCAGTAACTACAGCCTCAAACAAACACCTCCCTGACCACATTCTTGTCAATAGAGAGGCGAAGTCCCGCCTTTTTTTGTGGACCTTATTTCAGAAAAAATATGTACAATAGTTAACAGAGAGAAACAAATCCTTTTTTGATCCTGTTTAAATTGTGGCAGGAATTACACATGTGATGTTTATCAATTCAAAAGATCATTGTGCACATCAAGAAAGTCTCATTTCATCATAAAACTGCTGAAGTAAAAGACTGTGAAAATTCGTAATCAGAAAAACGACACACCCAAAAGTCATGTCAGTGTTGTCTCTCTCTGAAGTGTGTTTGGTACCAGGATGTTCTCACAACAACAAACGGCTCTCAATCGTTCTTTCTCTTCACGGCTGATAAAAAGAGCCGCTGAATAAAAACACATAACATTTGTGCGTGGAACATAGCTAGTTAGCTGGTGATGTACATCGTGCGAGAAGAGAAATGTAGCTCACTGAGCGGTTTCACACAAAACTAAATGTTAAAGAAGTGCAAAATCATCTTTTAAATTGTCAAACTGTGTAATTCACTGCGCAATTCAAATGGGATTAAAAAAAACATTTGTCCTTCGCCGTTGACTATCGTACATATTCTTTCCCGAAATAAGGTCCCATGGGGGACACCGGGAGGGGGAGGGAGTTCGTCTCCTTATATAAACTAAACATTTATAACTTCTAAATGATTTACTGCAGGGTTGTACTGGATCGCAGTAGATTGTATATAAGTACCTGAAGAAACTCCACCCGAAGGACATTACAAAACATCCCTACAGGCTCTCTTCTTTCACAGTTACAGCTCACATTTCATTTATGTCACATCCTTTTTAGTGCGTGTGTGTGTGTGTGTGTGTGTGTGTACTACTCACACACGTGTACACGTGTGTCGGTATGTGCGTAGGTCCAGATGAAAGGCCCTCCTCCTTGATGTACAGCCCTGACTGCAGAGAAGCCGAAGCACGGATCAATAACGGCTGCTGAATTATTAATGGGCACATGTTCTCCTGAACCGCACCCAGAACAAGTGCAGGAAACTTTCTTGTTTTTAAAGGCGTGTCATTTAAAATTTGAACTACTCGTTAGATAACGGACAAGGACGCGGTGCATGTCGTCCCGCGCGGGTTATTAATCTGAGCCGTACCAATCTGCTCGTATTGCCTTTTTCCAAAGCACCGTCTCTGTGATTCGCTGTATATTTGAGCTCTTTTCAGGCACAAATCAAAGGAGAAACAGATCACTGGATCACACGTGTGTGCAGTGTGGGAGAGAAACTCACAATCCGCCCTTCTATTGGTTCAGCATCGTTAGCTGAAATCCCCAACAGAGCGGGAAAATATGTTCATATAGTATAGTAGAGGGAGCACACAAATTACAAGGCATTACCTGAGTTGTAAGTGTCTTTAATGATGTAATGCAGTATTCAGACACAGGAACTACACTTGCTGACTCTGCAACATTATATTACAGCCCACTCATGATGCGTCTGCCTCCATTACTCTGTGAATATTGTTTGCTCTGCCCTTTTTACCCTTTTTTTTGTCTCCCTGCCAGCATGTTGTGTGTATGTGAGGAGAATATAGCAGCGGATATTATACCTGTCTGTCTAATGTATGTGTGTGTGTGTGTGTGTGTGTGTGTGTGTGTGTGTGTAGAAGGGTGACGGGTCTTTAATATTGCTGTTCAGCTCTCTGACAGCCTCTTCTCTGTTGCACCCATCACTCATGTCTGTCTCTGCCCGTCAGCTTCAGCCCGATGTAGCGTTCGTCACGCTCTGTGAACACCCACTCAGCCTCTCTGTCTTTGAGATGAAAATCAAGAAGTATGTCACACACGATATTTATAAGCTACTGTAATGAATGAATTCATTTTCTACAGTGTTTAGTGATGCTAGGGGCGTGGCTCTAGGGATGGCGATGTCCGTCTGTACGTCCCCTTTGGTCCAGACGGAAATATCTCAACATCTACTGGATGGATTGACAAGTTCATGTCACAGCTTTCCTGTAATGCTAATTAGCAAATGTTAGCATGCTTAACTTATATGAACATAGTAAAAAATATGTTGCAGTCCAGATCGCATACTTTTTTGTTTTATAAGAAGTGGACGTAGTCATCGTGACGTCATCAACTGGTTTGTGGACTGATGACGCTGTGAAGCCCCGAGTTTAGCATTTTGGCCGTCGCCATGTTGTTTTTTGCAACCAATGAACGGAAGTGACCATAGTTGGAATGAGGAGGAGTGACGTTGCGACACTGTGTACACGTCTGGTAGCAGCAGAGACCTGTCAATCACAGTAGCCCCGCCCTAAAGCATCCCCTGCTTTATGGTCCGTTTGACTCTAAATGGACCATAATGTACTAAATGAACATCATGCTGTATTGAAGAAGACTTGAAACTAGAGATTGAGACCATAAACTCATGTTTACAATGTTTACTGAGGTAATAAATCAAGAGAGAAGTAGAGTCATTTTCTCATAGACTTCTATACAACCAGAGGAGTCGCCCCCTGATGGTCACTAGAGAGAATGCAGCTTTTAAGACACTTCAGCATCGGCTTCACTCAGCAGAACCTCAGGTTGTCGCCTGATTGGGAGATACTACTTTGTCATAAAATTGCACTGGCTGGTTTCAGGGAATGTTTATACTGTAGTTGTAGTTGGACACGGCTAATGGAAATAAACCGTGCTAATCACAAGTTTAAAGCTTTTCCCCCTTCTGTTTTCACCACTTTATAATTTGCGTTAACAAATATGGAAACAACATGAAGGAAAAATGTAGCTACTAGCTTAGTTACTAGCTGCTAACACATTGCCTTTAATAACTAGAGCTGGGCTAAATGATTGATAGCACAATATTAATCAAGACATTTTCCCAATATCATTAAGAATTATAAAATGTGTCACAGAAAATAATCAGACTGCTGTTCAAGGCAGTAAACAGTGTGATCATCTCACATTCCAGTGAAAGAAAATAAACAATAACATTGAATTATTGCCCACTTTTTCCCCTGAGGGCTTTCTGATGCCTCCGGCTTTTGTTCATCATCTATCAGTCTGCAGTGCAGGTCCACTGAGTCTTTATTAATTGCACTGTGTGGGCGACAGCTGCATTCATGGAGGCCATTACTACCGCCCTCCTCCTCCTCTCCTGGGACGAAACGGGATCTTTTAATGTTGCCAGACCGTCCCTGGGCCTCATCAGTCAATCAGGACCCTGGTCTGCTGTGAGAGGCTGAGACACTGAGACACTAATGGACGTACAGTGATGGATGCACTGATTACCTATGTGTCATAGAGTTTCCATTTCATCATGACGTAACAGACACAAGAGTACTTCCATCCATACTGCTCCTCGGGGAGCTAAAGAGGCCACGGAGGGTTTTTAATTGACAAGAAAGGAGGTCGGGGATTTTAGGAGAGGCTCTGAAGAAGAAGAGGAGCATTTTGACTTTTTGCCATTAGAGTCACAATTTTATTTAGTTGTTTTATTTACGTTCTATTACGTTGTAATGTGTTGTATAACTATAATTATAAGCACTCATAATTATTCATAATACTTTATAACAGTAATCACAACACATTATGACGCATTTTATGACTGTTATAATTTTTATCCACATGGTTCGGCAACCAAGAATGAAGTTTTTAAGAATTTGAACTTCTTATTATAATTTCGTTAGTTAGTTATGTCACATTCACACCAAATCAGGCGTTGCAGTGATTAGCTCAGGGTTGTGCGGCAGCGTGGGAGTGTCTCGTCATTATGAATCCCACTGCTCTTCCTGGCAAGACCTCCTTGCGGAGCTGGTTGAGGCGGAGACGACTGGTTAAGGTCAGGCATCGACCTCGAGTAGTTAGGGTCAGGATGGCCCATTGGTGAGGGCATAGGACCCGAAACAAATCAGGTTACACGGACCTCGGCAACAAGGACTCCCTGCCAATCCTTGCGCTTCAATGCTGCACAGGGCGGGTCTTGCCAAGAAGAGCAGTGGGATTCATGATAACGTGGGAGTCCCAGTTGTGTGACGTCATGTCGTGAACTAGAAAGAGCAGGAGAGACATGGGCCTCCGGGCTTTGGGGCCTTCAGGAAGGCTGAGGCCGCTGGCTGTCCTTCAGCACACATGCCACCCATCAGGGAGGTCGCTGACAAGTCTTAACATTGGACAGTGTTATTTTACTGCAACAGACATTTCTACTCGGTGAGATGTTTCTATGGCTTTAAAACTAATTCTACTTGAATACAGTGGTATGATGGCCGATCTGAAAAAGCTTTTGTAGTGGAAACTATGGCATTTGACTCTGAGGGCCTTTTTAAGAGGAGAAATTGATCATCTTTCCAGGTATGAGCACAGACTATAGATAAGAAGTGGACGTAGTCATCATGACGTCACCCATTGGTTTGTGGACTGATGTTTTGAAGCCTCGAGTTCGGCGATTTCGCCGTCGCCATCTTGAATTACGGCCGTCGCCATGTTGTTTTTTTTGCAACCAATGAACAGAAGTTACCATATTTGGAATGAGGAGAAGTGATCTTTTAATGTTTACGGCTCTGGTAGTGGCAGCGACCTGTCAATCACAGTGTAGCCCCGCCCTAAAGTATACCCTGCTTTATGGTCTGTAAATGGACCATAATTTACTAAATGATCATCATGCTGTATTGAAGAAGACTTGAAACTAGAGATTGAGACCATAAACTCATGTTTTCACGATCAAATGAGATGTGCTTTCTCTGTGTTTGAGCCTGTCAGCCACGGTGACTTTGTATTCCTCCACCAGCAGCGTATTAGCATGCAAGGCACAGACCAGGAGGAGCTATTGTATTACAGGCAGGCAAGCCAGTCCTGCAAACGGCTTGTGGGGGCTGTGAGAGGCTTTCATGAGAAGTAAATGAGAATCAGGACCACTGGAGGACGGATCAAAAGGACTGACCTTCGATTGGAGCCTGGATCTGATCGATTGTACAATGTGACCTTTGCATGTCAGCAACAACCACAGTTGTCTCATCCTCCACCAGCTGAACTGTGAACTTTGGGCTTAATCGAGATCCAGTCAGGCTTAAATGCAACATAAAAACCAGTGCAGCATCAAGACACATTTTTGTCTAGAAAGAGCAGAATTTAATGTCTTAACAGCGATAACCAACATCTTTTCCTGGCCTCTCTCACCACTCAGCGTCTAACAAAGCTTCTTATGGCGCCTTTACGTCCACAGTTTCCATAATCCCCCCCCCCCCCCCCCCCCCTTCTCAATGTAATCAGGAAAACACAGTCTGAGGAACGCAGCACTACAAATCCTAAAATCACTTCCTGGAAGCAACTGATTTTCCACAAATTCCCTTGAAGATTCTTTATCGTCTCCTTACTTTTCAGCATAAGGCTGGTGTTTTCTGTGCTGCTGTTATTATTTCCCCCAATGTCAATTAAATCCATCCCAATTAAAAAAAGGCCAGAAACAGTGACTGTATCTCCTAACAAGTATCATGTGCGTCTCAGAGGCTGATATCTCTTCTTCCTCTGAGCCGTAGAGCTCCATTAAAACACATCACTGTTGTTTCCTTTATCACCATGAACACACACACTGTAGTTTATTTTGACTCAATCCCTCACACACACACACCATCCTGCTGCCACAAATAACTCACAAGAGCACCAAATGTGGATTAATCCGCCGCTGAAAATAGTCCCCGGCAAATTTTGACACACTTACACATGTTTGAATTATGTCTATTAAGAACTAGAGTGACCAGGTGTTTCAGGACATTACTGAGCTTTAAGGATATATATCTTTAGTTATTAATAGGCTTGGAGCAGAGAGCCACAGACAGGAAGTCAGAAAGTACTGAGAGACGGATTAACACATTGTTGGTTTGGGTTTCTTTCCCCATTTGTTTATTATAGTTAACTATATTAACTGTTGTTTGTTTCAATAGGAAACATATAGAATAACACCAGCCTCATCCCTTTAAATAAAAGAAAACCAGACAGAGAGGTTTGCTGCTGCCATTTTGTCTGAAGCTGTTTCTTGACGTCAGCATGTTTGAAGTCTGTGCCTCAGGCAACGTGGCCTTTTGAATCTGCTCACTGTCAAGGGGGTTCATGGAATTGTTTTTTTTACGGCCTTAAAGGTCATAAACTCACATCAAGCACATGCCTCGACGTCCCTTTCAGTCTATTTTATTTTTGACATAGAGACATTTTTCTTGTTCTTGTGTCAAATAACAAAACGCACAAATTGCACAACAGTTTTTTCAGTCTTTTCCCTTAAAGTTCATTCACAACATGTTTAAGTGTCACTTCTTCTTTCCCTCTGGTTGTGAAGCTGGTTTGAACAAGCATCCCTAAAGGCACAAGTAATCTTCTCCAAACCTTTATGTTACTACCTGTTAATACTAGTCACATTACATCATTTCATTCGGTTGTTCACAAGATCAATGTGGTGAAGTAAGGAAAAAGTCAAGATCAAAACAGGGTTAAGAGCAGTCGAGACCAGACTAAACTTGATCCGATACATTTGTAGTACATCTGTCATGTGCATTGAATGTGTTGTAACTCTGTAAATGTTGTTCATTCTGTACACATGACATCTGTTGCACTTCTGTCCATCCTGGGAGAGGGGTCCCTCCTATGTTGCTCTCCCTAAGGTCTCTCCCTCTTTTCTTCCCGTTAAAGGGTTTTTTGGGGGAGTTGTTCCTGTTCCGATGTGAGGGTCCTGGGACAGAGGATGTGTACAGATTGTAAAGCCCTCTGAGGCAAATTTGTGATTCGGGATTTTGGGCTATACAAAAATAAATTGAATTGAATTAAACCTGTCCCTACTGTTTTCAACAACTCCACAGAAGACACCTGGACAGCTCTGAGGCAGACCGTCAGATTTCACCCTGACGACGTAGCATGGCGCTAATTTCTTATAAAGATATTTCATTTTATTTCAATCGACTGTGGTCAGGCTTCCTGGGGGGCTCCCAACCCATCTTAGTTATGCTGGGATGTGAGCTTCTGTTGACGTGAAGGTCTATCGCAATAAATAGGTTAATACATGTTTTTCGCCACACTTGCAGCATGGTAATGTGGATTGATCCACCTCTTTGGTGCAACCGGAAATATCTTGACAACTACTGAACAACAACTTCCCCCCACAGGTAAACACTGTTAGCTCTGTCAGCACTGTTGCTGCTGTTTACACTGTTAGCGCTGCTAGCTGCTAGCCACAGGCTCAGCCGGATCCACGTTGAGAGCCGTGTGGAGGCCACAGATATATGCTCTGAATGTACCTCCTTCAACTGAGATGGTGAACATGTTAAACATTATGATCAGCTTTTCATTAGAATGTCAGCAATGTGATTGTGAGCATGTTAGCATGCTAATGTTAGCATTTAGCACACAAGCACCGCCATGCCAACGCACATCTTCACAGAGCCGTTAGCGTGGCTGTAAGAATTTCCTGTATGCAATGAAATGTTGTACTAATACCTTCATTTTCCAGTTTAAACGTGTACTCTTTTTTTTTTTTCTTCCAGTGCTTGTAAGAAAAACAACACATATGCCAGATTTGTAGTTTAAAATAATTGTCAACATGATAACACTAGCTATGATATTATAATTGAACAAAACAGTGCTCAGTGGATTCCATAATGTGCTATAATGCAACTTTCCAGAACACTGCAATGCATGGATAATCTCTCACATGATATTAAATTACATAGATGGGAAAATGTGGACAGATTGATATTCTCTCTGCTTGTCTGCAGCTTGTCTGCAGACTGTCTAGACAAATCCTGCAAATTACTGAAATACAATCCCACATCGTGTGTGTGTGTGTGTGTGTGTGTGTGTGTGTGTGTGTGTGTGTGTGTGTGTGTGTGTGTGTGTGTGTGTGTGTGTGTGTGTGTGTGTGTTGCTTCAGCAGGGGGATGCTGCAGCAGTCTGTCGGTGATCCTGAGGGAGTCACTGTGTTTGCTTTAGGCTGCTGCACACATCTCCTTATGTTCACGTGATGCTTGCGTCTCTGTTTCTCCCGCATAGTTTACGGTTTACAAGAACCGTGGCTGGATAAATTTCAGTCTGTGTGAGCAGTGAGGCAGAGTCAACAGCAATCAAGACAAAGAGAGACTGATCAATACAGCAATTCCCACTGAAATGACCTGATTACTGGAAAACTCACATTTGCATACAGCGGGTGAGTTATCAGATTTAACGCCTTACCCTTACATCTTATTTCTGACATCTGACCAACGTGTTCTCACTCCCAACTCATCAAATACCGATGCTTGATCAGTGACCCTATCAACTTCAAACAAGCTCTATATGCCTCTAGCGTCGGTTTTGAACGAGGCAGGGAGGGCGTGTCAGTTCCTGCTTCTCAAAATAAACTTCCGTCTTCCCAGTAGGTTAGGTTTAGGCAGCTAAACCACTTATTTGGGTTGAGGAAAGGATCGTGAAATACTTATTTAGGTTTCGGAAAACATTGTCGTTTGGGTTAAAATATCTGCGGAACTGCCATCAGCTAGGTACGCAAGTTACATGATAAAAATATGTGTTGACTTCTGGTCATACACAGGTAACGAACAGCAGGTTCCTATAAGATCGCTGGTTGTCGGGCCCATCCACCTCACTCCTGCCCTGTGTGGGCTTTTGCGGTCTTCATACTTCCTCGTTCATGATTGAGTAGATAAAATACTAAATAATGTTGTGGGATATCAACTAATTACGCAACATTATTTTTTGTCAGTATAGCTACGAATGCTGGATGAGGCCGGCCCGGCGTGGTCGACGTTAACTTGACGTTAACGACTCAAGTGAGTGACGTTGCAAAACAACTCGGCGTTGAGTTCTAGTTTCAAACGGGACACGATTAGTAGCTAATCTTTTAGTAAAAAAATAAAAGTTGCCTTCTTGCCTTACATTTGTTCCACATGATAGAAAACCTTCCAATCACTAGCTACTCCACCTATGCAGATCCACCTATCAAACAGCTGCCACTGCTGCCTTGAAGCCTCTTGGAGTTTAAGTTTAAGTAATGTGAGACCACATATTGAAGTTTTCCTAATGTCCATTTATGTCTGAATTTTACAAATATGCTTCTACCCTAGCTTTCTCTACTGTACATGAACTGACCTGTTTAACTCATTCTCCATTTCTGTTTTACTTTCACTTACGATTGAATTACTTGGATAAAAAAAGACGTCCCACGAGTAAAGATTATTCCTCTCATTCTGGCTCGCAGCTGTCACAGCGACACTTTACATCTCTGACGTCTTTGTCATGCAAATGCATGCATGTAAAACCCCATTAGAAACCCTATATATAGTATATATAGTATAAACCTGTACATGGTTAAGGAATACCTCATCTCTTACAGAAATCTCTCACTCCTATTACAGACATTGAACATTTTAGAAATCACGTCGCTGCAGAAAACCAACAGCAACCTGGTTACTTAAGAGCATGTATGTCTTGAATATTATTTCCGGCATGGATATTGTTAACTATTATTTTAGTTTCATAGGAACCAGACAAGGAGTTTGCACCACTAGTTGCAACCAGTAATATTCCTGTGGTTTCAAGTTGTAGAAATCTATAACAGACAAAAAATAAATAGAAAATACTCTCTCTGCATGTCTCTGAGAGAGAACACTCTGTACACTGCAGCCAGATTTAGGATTGGTCCGCGCAGTGGCAGGGAGAAATATTTAGCTTTTCAATACATCTGTTCAGCCCGCAGCTCTGATGATACTCTCTGCCAGCCTTCTCCAGCAGCGCTGAGCCTCTTTCTGTGTGCTTCAGTAAAATCACCACATCAGGAGGGAGAGAAACACAGCAGGACGAGGAGAGAGATAAGAGGAGGAAAACAGAGTGTGCCGACTGAGAGGGGGAGGGGGGGGGGATCTGTGGTCGAGGTGAGACAAAAGAAAAGACCGACGACGTTGGCGGCGATAATTGTTATTTAACAGAAAAGGGGTAATTAATGGAGAATGTTGAATTAATCATGCAGTTGCTGCCAGGAAATCAAGAACAGAGTCAAACAGACAGATGGAAGGTGAGAAAGCTGTTGAATGTTCCAGCTGAGAAGCTCTGATTTCACAGGCGTGTTGACATCCAGAGGAGAGTGGATCATGATGGTGAGACATTGACGTAATGTGAAATCATTCAGAGCCGAGTTCAGTCCAAAATAGCACCAAATGAAGAATTGAAAACCAAAAAATGCCAAAAGTTTGGACCTTTGAGCTAAAATTAAAGGTTTCGTCTCGCTTTTAAAAGTCATTCTTCAAATGTGTCGTGCTTAAAAATCCAAATACGCACTCTTAATGACCTCATATGGGTTCAGTTTAAAGGAACAGTTCAACATTTGAGAACTACGTTTGCTTTCTTTCATGCCGTTCATTAGCGCGAGCAGCATGTCTCAGGCATCCCACACTAGTCTCTGTAAAATTGGCAACATTATTTTTGCTTTAATTTATCATTATGAAGTAAATGTTGAGTGCACAATGTAATGGCTATAGAACAATTACATCATGGCATCTGCGTTTAGATTGGGTCCCTTAAACCCTTTTCCAGTGTTCTCTTTGTACAGTAGTCGATACACAGCGATACAGAATATTCTTTTCATCCGATATGAATTGTGCCATGAATTACACAAATGATGTTTTTAATCTTAAAAGTTGTTATTTGTGTTTCTTGTACATTACAAACATACATACAGAACTGAGGTCAACAAACAGATGTGCTTGTTTCTACTCTTTATGTAACACTATATAGAGCTGTGTGGGAGGATAGATGTGCACCAAGATCTTACTGCCTTTTAAGAAACATTTCCTCACACTTAGTTCTATTTATTCAGCCAATGCATCTTCTCTTCTGTTTGTTTGACCCCACAAAGCTACAGTAAATGCTGAATAGCAATCATAAATGCGAGCGACACAAGCGTTTTCTTTGTAAATACTAAAGTAAGCAGCGACCCAGAGGGCAGTCACATTCACAGCTGTAACATCCCGGCCGGATCCACACTAACACTGGCTCCATTCACCACCCGAGGCCTGATCTTATATTCCCCCTGCAGCTAGTGTTCCCTTATTGATTCCCACTCTGACATGCAGTCTGCATACGAGAGAGCCTGATCAATACAGAATGCATTGTCTCGAGCATCCCCAGGAACCGCCTCATGCATGTGTGGAGAGAGAGGGAGAGAGAGAGGACAAAGGAGACGCAGAGAAGAAAAAGGACGTGCTGTTGTCGAACTCCGACTGAATCTGCTGTCGCACAGCTGCAGACTGGCTGCATGGGACCAGACATTAACGATAAGATGATGAGGCAGGTGGCAACACATTAAATCCCTCCAGCTAGACTCTGATACCATCAGAACACATCGGAGCTGGCAGTTATTGCCACCAAGCTAAAAAATAAATGAAAAGAAGATAACCCCTCATGGACACGTTGCACCCAAATAAGTTGTACATGCTGCAAAATACAGTAACTGCCACCAGATAAGTTTTTAAACTCAGACTGACCTTTGACCTGTGAAGAAAACTGCGCGGTGTGTCTGGTCTCAAACAGCTGCAGCTCTTTGTTCAGGTCACAAACAGTCAGATCAGCGTTCCAGGAACGCAAACCTGTTAAACAACAAACAGCATGAATATGAATGGAGGAAGATGATGTGTATTATGCACAACATTTCGACTTACGTTAAAAGTAAAGAATCTTTATAATTGGTTAAAAATTGTACAATAATTAAAGGGGACATATCATGCTCATTTTCCAGTATCATACTTGTACTTTGGGTTTCTAATGTTTACATGCTTTAATGTTCAAACAACACTTTATTTCTCTCGTACTGTCTCTCTGAATAAACGTGGATTCAATCTCTGTGTGAATCGCTCTGTTTTAGCGCCTGTCTCTTTAAGAGTGTCTGTACCCAAAAAGCCCATCTGCTCTGATTGGCTTGTTAGAAACATATGTTGCCCATATAAGACTGCTGGGTCGTCTTATTTCACATATGGGTTGGTAGGCCTTCCAGATACCCAAATGTATGTGCACAAGCTGTGAAAAAGTGAGTTTTTTAAATAATATGTCAGACATATTTAATGCCACATTGTCCTATGTATAGAGAGTAAAGGGCATTATTAATGACAGTCCAAACTATAGTTCCATACAACAGCTTCCGGTGTAAAATGGCTCTAAAGTTCAGTTTGAGTGAAATAACTTTTAGATCGCTCCTGAATAGAAATGTTATAAAGGTTTTCAGTATGTAACCCAATCACTGACTGCACAGTATTTGGAGAAATTGTTATTTCTGAATGACTTTCTTCGGATTGGTCCAAAAACAATTACATTTTCCAATATTCAAAGATACGTTATGGAATTATTATTTTTTTCAGCATGTGAAGTATTGTGTCATTTTTTAACTACAGAGGTGGGAAGTACATTCTACATTCTGTACTCTACATTTTAAGTACTTGTACTTAACTTAAGTACTGTTACTACATTTCATAGGCAAATATTGCAATATTCACTCCCCCACATGCATTTGACAGCTTTACTTTTCAGATGTTAACATATGATGAGTTTATGAAATATGATGCAGCGCTTTACTATTAAACTAACATGTAGTGTATAAAGTACCAATAACTGGTTCTACGTTGACAAACTGGAACACTGAAATGCTGCTTACATGTAATAATCGGTACGATATACAATAAATATTTAATATAAAACTGAAAAGAGACATTCTGCATAATTTTTACTTTTTTTACAATGAGCTGCTCCTGTACTTTTACTTCAGTAACATTTTGAAATCATGACTTTGACCTTTTCTGGAGTACGTCTTAGACTATGATATTTGTACTTTTACTTCAATAAAGCACGAGAATACTTCATCAACTAGTTTCTATTAAGAAACTGACAACAATATGGGACTTTCGAGGATTGTATCCGTCACGATTTACGAATATTTAATGACTTTTCTGCACCAAACTCGAAATTTACAGATTTTCAAAGACAGTTTGTATACATTTAACATTTAAGTTGAGTCTAACGACTGAACGCCCAGATGTTTTCTAGCTGCAGTGACACCGCCCCGCTTTGTTGTGCCAGTTCTCTCCTGCAGCACCAGGTATCCTCTGCTGTCTCACCTTCTGTGATCTGTTTCCTGGCGGCGTCGAGGTGATGGCTGGTGGAAATCTCTCCGATCACGATCAGCATGCGGTGGTTTCTGTGCTGGAACGCGGAGCGGTGCTGTCCATGGTGCTGAACGCTCTCCTCCTCCGATGAGGCTGCTGCTGCTGCTGCGATGGGGATTTCCATGGTAACGGTGCCACTAGCTGAGAGCTTTTCCATCTCCATGACAACTGCATCCGGAGAGCGAGTACCATGACGGTGCAGGATGAGCTGGGCGGACCGGTTGGGGCGTGGCTGTCTGGGTGGTGTGTTGTCTGATTGGAGCACAGGTTATGTGGCTATTTGACGTCACAGCATCATCATTGGACGAAAAGGAAAAGAAGGGACGGGAGCATTTATGTTGATCATATATTTCCTATATGACACTGAAGATGAGGAAGATGAACATTTCCTTTACACCAGAAACTATAGGAAAAAGACAATGTTTGGAAATACCCAAAGGTCACCGCTCAAATGTGTGACAGCATGCATTGAACTATAGTGAGGGCTTACAGTAAATAACATTATTCAGACGTGATCATTTGGGGTTATTGAGTGTAATCGATGCCTCTTACAGCATATGTCAAGTTGTTCTTATTTCTTTTATTAAACTCCAGACAAAAGGGGGCTGAAAATAAGACACAAAGGTTCTATTTATATCAGTGTCACTGCAAGTACCAGGCAGATGTGCTTTGGTTACTAAAACTGACACCTCGTTTGTTCCCATCGTGAGCAAAAACAAGGCTTTGCCTGTGCGGAGGGTAACACTGACAACAAAGGCTCACACTTTCAGGCTTCATAAGACATGTGAATGAGCTCATTCTGCAACAAGACAACACATTGAACGGTGTTTGAAAATGATCAGCATTATTACAGTATTTAACGGAAATGTTTGGTTATATTCTCCATCTTGTAGTCATCAAATCCCATTAAAAGTTCGGCAATAAATCGATGCAACTGACTAATATAATTAGTATTATCTGTAGTATCTGTGTAGTAAAACTTTGATAAATCTTTCTCCAAAATCCTTTTGTACAAAAATCCATGTTTTTGCCTGTACTGTCTCCCTGTATACAGAGAGGTGTTTCTGTTATTTGGCATTGCCTCATTGATATAAATGGGGAGTAATAGAACATAATAGAGACATCTAGCTGAAACAGGGTTGTCTGTGCATCTGCATGCAGCAAAATCATCTGCCTCTCAGCTCAAGGACAGCAAACTCTCAAGGGGGGAAAAGGGACTGAACACTGATTGATATGCAGCTATTAATTGTGCAAACACACAAACGTCTCAACACTACTGTGTCTCCATCACGGTCAGATTCCCTTGTCTGAAGTGTGTTTTTTGAATAGGTTACAGATGTCTGAAATAAGGTCTGTGGTTAACACAAGAGATTTTAGAAGAGTTTTGTTCTCTGATATAAAAGGTGAATTTAGAAGCGTCTACGTGAAGATTATCTTGATGAACAAAATGTGTGAAATCATAAACGTTTGCTTGACACATTATTTTCTGCAATAATCCAAAATCCAATGGAAGAATCTCATTGGATTATGCGGTTTTGAAGCCTCAAGTTCGGAATTTTGTCTGTCGCCATCTTGATTTTCTTGCAACCAGAGGGGGTTAAAGGGTTAAACCTGCACGATGTAAACACGGACAACTCCCAGACCGGACAGCGCCACGGTAGCAGCCTATCAATCACAGTAGCCCCGCCCTAAAGCATCCCCTGCTTTATGGTCTGTTTGACTCTAAATCAGGGGTGTCAAACTCATTTTCACTCCGGGCCACATCAGTGTCATGGTCGCCCTCAAAGGGCCGGTTGTAAATGTAAGACTGTATAACTGTAACTACTCCCTAACATATTGGTAAATAACTGTCTCTGCATTTGATTATTGTTTATTCAAGTGTTAAAATATTGTACATGCAGTTATATAAATGAAAAATTATATTTAAACACATTTCTGTTATTATAACTTAAATCATTTTAATTTAGGGTTAGGAAACCCACATTACTCTATCAAAGATCAAACTTTTAAAGAAAATAACAAAGACAAATATCATCAAACAAGTTATGACATTAACTTTGTTCAAAGCTATTTTTGTCACCTCTCTGCATCACTAATGTCCCCGTCGTCGTCCCGCGCATGGCAGCTACATCCAAGAGCTCCTCACTGAGATCAGGTCTTATAAACATGGATAGATGCTCTGTATCCATGTTGTCTGTGCTTTCATCAACAGCTAATGAAGAAGACGAGTACCTGCTCGTCTCTTAGCTAGCTGTGTTGTTAGATTGCTGCTAGTTCCTGAACTCGGTCTGCGATGGTGTTTCTTCACAAACTGACATTTGTAAAAGTCTGTATCTGGTCGGAGCTCACCTGCTCACACACCTTTAGCAGCACTGGGCTGTAGCTTCTGTAAATATATTCTGCTGTGATTGCAGTCTGCCTTTTAATTCTTGGACAATTTGATGTTTTTCTTGGAGGCTAAATTTAGCTCCGTGTTTGGTGTCAAAATGCCGACGTGATTTATATTCCTTCATCACCGACACGCATCATAGCACAGAAGACAGACCCGTTTTTCTCCTTGAAGAACAAACATGTATTCGCTTTCCCATCTTAAATTACATTTTCTTCCCTCTGCATCAATTCTTCTCTTCGTGGACATTTTGGGATTATTTGTCGATCTTTTTCAACTCAATCACTTGTTGGAAAACCTCTTTACGGTCTGTTCCCTCTCCTGTCCACCTGTTGTGATAGTTTTAATGTCGGTACACAGACAACATGCTGTCTCATAATTTCAACGTTCTATCTCATAATTTCGACCATGGGGATATTTTTATTTTCAAGTCTAACTTTTAATTTATTTTCCAAAATTAAATATTTTTTTTTTTTTTTTTTGCTGGCGGATTCACGGGCCACATTAAATGACGTGGCGGGCCGAATTCGGCCCTCGGGCCTTGAGTTTGACACGTGTGCTCTAAATGGACCATGATTTACTGAATGAACATCATGCTGTATTGAAGAAGACTTGAAACTAGAGATTGAGACCATAAACTCATGTTTACAATGTTTACTGAGGTAATAAATCAAGAGAGAAGTAGAGTCATTTTCTCATAGACTTCTATACAACCAGAGGAGTCGCCCCCTGGTGGTCACTAGAGAGAATGCAGGTTGCTATCTGGTCTTTCTTCATATTAGACTGCAAATGTTTTTCCTTCGTGTTTCCTAATAAACTGACAACTGGGTGTGTATGTGATTAGTTTAAAATATATTGCTGTCATAGCTGGATCTCATTTTAATGTCAAGCCAGATGTTATGTGATTTAAATCTGTTGCAACATTTATAATTCGTATTATTCTATAATCCTCCTCTGTTCATATCAACGCTGGTTTCTCTACAGCCGCTGGAGCTGGAAGACAGTGACTCCTCCTGCGGTGGTGATGGAGTTTCATTTGGATCTCTTCTCTGTGTGTAAATCTCTCCTCAGGAGGATGTGAGTTACAGGGAGTGAGTCAGCACTCCAGTCTCACGCACTCCAGAGTGTCTACTGGCCTCTGCTGGGAGGAGAGGGAGCTACAAGAGCACTGCTTTTTATTCCTAATTAATCCCCCAGTGGTTTGCAACCGAAGAACAAAATGACTGATAAATAATTTCAGTCATTTCAAACAGTTAAAAATCTAATTTCTTTAGAAATGCTGAAGAAATGGATTAAGTATAATCGTTTTTTTTAAATATATATATTTACTTATATGAAGAGAGAATATGATACAAAGACTAAGAAAATGAGGTTAAGAAAATCATGAAAAGTGACAATTTGAAAAACAAAAACAGATTAATGCATTATATATTTCACTTGAATATCGTTGTGCATAGTGTGTGTTAACATGTGCTGATGTTTGACAGCCTAAGTAGAAAATAAAATAACTTTAACTGAAGTATCACAGAAACTTTTTCTTTTCTTTTATTAAGTCTTGAAATTTACAAACTGCATGTTTACTTTCAAAGCAAGAACACATGATAACAAAATACGTTTTTTACATCCTGTCCGTCTTGATTTATCTATTTGACATTTACACATTTTCCGACACAATACATATGGTGGGTATACATTATTATTATAAACGATTGCATTTGCAAAGTTAAATGTAACATTATTTTGCTTTGGATTGCCTTTTTCCATCGTCTTTCATTTTTATTTTTAAGTTATTTTGAAGTGGTATTTAAATAATTGCGCAATTTCTGTGTTTCTAAATCAATGTAATCCCTGATCATCGTGCACGTGAAGCAGCTGTGTGTGTGTGTGTGTGTGTGTGTGTGTGTGTGTGTGTGTGTGTGTGTGTGTGTGTGTGTGTGTGTGTGTGACTCCAGAGGAGGAAATGGCATCTACATTTAAAAAAAATCCCTTTTCATCTTTACGTGCCATGCGTGTTGTATTCCACACCCTGACTCTCAGCAAAACAGAGGCAAGGGAGGACTGAGCGATGTTGGACGCGTTATCATCGCAACCAGCGGGACGGTGAACGAAACAAAAACCCCAAACAGCTGACATATTGATCTCTATAAGGTAAGAAAAGCGTTTTATGTTTCCTTTTCTTCTTACATTGCGGTAGAAATAACAGTGATGGTGAAGGACGCGGAGCAGCTTGTGATCTGTCAGCTCCAGCAGAGGTGGCTAAGATTAGACATTTTTTTGGGGGGGTAGTGGCTGCGCATTTTTTTTTTTCTTAACGTGGCATCCAGCCCGACCTGCAGAAATGACGACGTGACGCTCAACTTTGAGGTGCCAGTTACGGTTGACTGCACGAGGCTGATACACACCTGCATCCAAACCGGGGTGCTGGAATTTATATTTCCTGATCTTTGTCTGTGCGTGTTTGTGTGCGTGTAGGTGTGTGTGTGTGTGTGTGTGTGTGTGTTGCATGAATAGATGGATAGACGTGAGCCGCAGGATTCATTGTTGCCTCGTTGCCAGCCTGCATGTCTCCACCTCACTAATAGTATTGCTGCTGCTATCCTGTTAATACTGATGAGTGCAGGCCGCCCTGCTGCTGCTGTCTGGCAGTACATAGACACCTTCAGCTGACTTGGAGCACAGCAGGACAAAAAAGACCCAGAAGGGCTTGAAACACAGAGATTATAGGCTCTGCATGCTAGCATTCATATTTTTGGATTCTGCAGGATCCCTGCAGGAAATTGCAATTTCACCCTCTGACGAATCACTGTAATAGGAAGTTACAGTCTGCCTGTAGAGGGAATTAAAATGACCTCATCCTGCTTTTAATGGCGACAGTCTGATGAGGCTTTCTTTGTGGTACAAGCAAGCATCACCTCCAATACTTAAATCCCTTCATTGGCTTCCCATACAACAGAGTGTTCAATTAAAATATCCTCCAATTGGCTTTTAAGGCTTCAGCTCCTCTGTATATTTTTGACCTGCTGACTGACTACATCCCCCATCAGACCCCTGATGGCTTTTTCTAGTTGTCCCCAGAATACGATCAGGAGCTGAAAAATGTGCTTTTATTTACTCTGGACCTTCCCTCTGAAATGCTTTGCAGGAAGAGCTGTGATCTAAAAACTGTACATTTAAAGCTACTTCCTGTTTTCTTATAGGTCAATGAACAGTGTGTGTGTGTGTGTGTGTGTGTGTGTGTGTGTGTGTGTGTATGTGTGTGTGTGTGTGTGTGTGTGTGTGTGTATGTGTGTGTGTGTGTGTGTAAACAATATGTATGTGTATGTATGTCAGCGATGAGTATTGGGTGTATGTATCAATTTGTTGCATTCTTTTTTATATTCTTCTGTTAATATACAGATACCTTCTGTTAATATACAGTTACCTTCTGTTAATATACAGATACCTTCTGTTAATATACAGTTACCTTCTGTTAATATACAGATACCTTCTGTTAATATACAGTTACCTTCTGTTAATATATAGTTACCTTCTGTTAATATATAGATACCTTCTGTTAATATACAGTTACCTTCTGTTAATATACAGTTACCTTCTGTTAATATACAGATACCTTCTGTTAATATACAGTTACCTTCTGTTAATATACAGATACCTTCTGTTAATATACAGTTACCTTCTGTTAATATATAGTTACCTTCTGTTAATATACAGATACCTTCTGTTAATATACAGTTACCTTCTGTTAATATACAGATACCTTCTGTTAATATACAGTTACCTTCTGTTAATATATAGTTACCTTCTGTTAATATATAGATACCTCCTGTTAATATACAGATACCTTCTGTTAATATACAGTTACCTTCTGTTAATATACAGATACCTTCTGTTAATATACAGTTACCTTCTGTTAATATACAGTTATCTTCTGTTAATATATAGATACCTTCTGTTAATATACAGTTATCTTCTGTTAATATATAGATACCTTCTGTTAATATACAGATACCTTCTGTTAATATACAGTTACCTTCTGTTAATATATAGATACCTTCTGTTAATATATAGATACCTTCTATTAATATACAGTTACCTTCTGTTAATATACAGATACCTTCTGTTAATATATAGATACCTTCTGTTAATATACAGTTACCTTCTGTTAATATATAGTTACCTTCTGTTAATATACAGTTACCTTCTGTTAATATATAGATACCTTCTGTTAATATACAGTTACCTTCTGTTAATATACAGTTACCTTCTGTTAATATACAGTTACCTTCTGTTAATATATAGTTACCTTCTGTTAATATACAGTTACCTTCTGTTAATATACAGATACCTTCTGTTAATATATAGATACCTTCTGTTAATATACAGTTACCTTCTGTTAATATACAGATACCTTCTGTTAATATACAGTTACCTTCTGTTAATATATAGATACCTTCTGTTAATATACAGATACCTTCTGTTAAGATACAGATACCTTCTGTTAATATATACGTAGATACCTTCTGTTAATATACAGTTACCTTCTGTTAATATACAGTTACCTTCTGTTAATATACAGATACCTTCTGTTAATATATACGTAGATACCTTCTGTTAATATATAGATACCTTCTGTTAATATACAGATACCTTCTGTTAATATACAGTTACCTTCTGTTAATATATACGTAGATACCTTCTGTTAATATACAGTTACCTTCTGTTAATATACAGATACCTTCTGTTAATATACAGATACCTTCTGTTAATATAAAGTTACCTTCTGTTAATATACAGATACCTTCTGTTAATATATACGTAGATACCTTCTGTTAATATACAGATACCTTCTGTTAATATATAGTTACCTTCTGTTAATATACAGATACCTTCTGTTAATATACAGTTACCTTCTGTTAATATACAGATACCTTCTGTTAATATACAGTTACCTTCTGTTAATATATAGATACCTTCTGTTAATATACAGTTATCTTCTGTTAATATACAGATACCTTCTGTTAATATATAGATACCTTCTGTTAATATACAGTTACCTTCTGTTAATATACAGTTACCTTCTGTTAATATATAGATACCTTCTGTTAATATACAGTTACCTTCTGTTAATATACAGATACCTTCTGTTAATATATAGATACCTTCTGTTAATATACAGTTACCTTCTGTTAATATACAGATACCTTCTGTTAATATACAGTTACCTTCTGTTAATATATAGTTACCTTCTGTTAATATACAGTTACCTTCTGTTAATATACAGATACCTTCTGTTAATATATAGATACCTTCTGTTAATATACAGTTACCTTCTGTTAATATACAGATACCTTCTGTTAATATACAGTTACCTTCTGTTAATATATACGTAGATACCTTCTGTTAATATACAGTTACCTTCTGTTAATATATAGATACCTTCTGTTAATATACAGATACCTTCTGTTAATATACAGTTACCTTCTGTTAATATATACGTAGATACCTTCTGTTAATATACAGTTACCTTCTGTTAATATACAGATACCTTCTGTTAATATACAGATACCTTCTGTTAATATATACGTAGATAACTTCTGTTAATATACAGATACCTTCTGTTAATATATACGTAGATACCTTCTGTTAATATACAGATACCTTCTGTTAATATATAGTTACCTTCTGTTAATATACAGTTACCTTCTGTTAATATACAGATACCTTCTGTTAATATACAGTTACCTTCTGTTAATATATAGTTACCTTCTGTTAATATACAGTTGCCTTCTGTTAATATATAGATACCTTCTGTTAATATACAGTTACCTTCTGTTAATATACAGATACCTTCTGTTAATATATACGTAGATACCTTCTGTTAATATACAGATACCTTCTGTTAAGATACAGATACCTTCTGTTAATATATACGTAGATACCTTCTGTTAATATATAGTTACCTTCTGTTAATATACAGTTACCTTCTGTTAATATATAGATACCTTCTGTTAATATACAGTTACCTTCTGTTAATATACAGTTACCTTCTGTTAATATATAGTTACCTTCTGTTAATATACAGTTACCTTCTGTTAATATACAGATACCTTCTGTTAATATATAGATACCTTCTGTTAATATACAGTTACCTTCTGTTAATATACAGATACCTTCTGTTAATATACAGTTACCTTCTGTTAATATATAGATACCTTCTGTTAATATACAGATACCTTCTGTTAAGATACAGATACCTTCTGTTAATATATACGTAGATACCTTCTGTTAATATACAGTTACCTTCTGTTAATATACAGTTACCTTCTGTTAATATACAGATACCTTCTGTTAATATATACGTAGATACCTTCTGTTAATATATAGATACCTTCTGTTAATATACAGATACCTTCTGTTAATATACAGTTACCTTCTGTTAATATATACGTAGATACCTTCTGTTAATATACAGTTACCTTCTGTTAATATACAGATACCTTCTGTTAATATATACGTAGATACCTTCTGTTAATATACAGATACCTTCTGTTAATATATAGATACCTTCTGTTAATATACAGATACCTTCTGTTAATATACAGTTACCTTCTGTTAATATATACGTAGATACCTTCTGTTAATATAAAGTTACCTTCTGTTAATATACAGATACCTTCTGTTAATATATACGTAGATACCTTCTGTTAATATACAGATACCTTCTGTTAATATATAGTTACCTTCTGTTAATATACAGATACCTTCTGTTAATATACAGTTACCTTCTGTTAATATACAGATACCTTCTGTTAATATACAGTTACCTTCTGTTAATATATAGATACCTTCTGTTAATATACAGTTATCTTCTGTTAATATACAGATACCTTCTGTTAATATATAGATACCTTCTGTTAATATACAGTTACCTTCTGTTAATATACAGTTACCTTCTGTTAATATATAGATACCTTCTGTTAATATACAGTTACCTTCTGTTAATATACAGATACCTTCTGTTAATATATAGATACCTTCTGTTAATATACAGTTACCTTCTGTTAATATACAGATACCTTCTGTTAATATACAGTTACCTTCTGTTAATATATAGTTACCTTCTGTTAATATACAGTTACCTTCTGTTAATATACAGATACCTTCTGTTAATATATAGATACCTTCTGTTAATATACAGTTACCTTCTGTTAATATACAGATACCTTCTGTTAATATACAGTTACCTTCTGTTAATATATACGTAGATACCTTCTGTTAATATACAGTTACCTTCTGTTAATATATAGATACCTTCTGTTAATATACAGATACCTTCTGTTAATATACAGTTACCTTCTGTTAATATATACGTAGATACCTTCTGTTAATATACAGTTACCTTCTGTTAATATACAGATACCTTCTGTTAATATACAGATACCTTCTGTTAATATATACGTAGATACCTTCTGTTAATATACAGATACCTTCTGTTAATATATACGTAGATACCTTCTGTTAATATACAGATACCTTCTGTTAATATATAGTTACCTTCTGTTAATATACAGTTACCTTCTGTTAATATACAGATACCTTCTGTTAATATACAGTTACCTTCTGTTAATATATAGTTACCTTCTGTTAATATACAGTTACCTTCTGTTAATATATAGATACCTTCTGTTAATATACAGTTACCTTCTGTTAATATACAGATACCTTCTGTTAATATATACGTAGATACCTTCTGTTAATATACAGATACCTTCTGTTAAGATACAGATACCTTCTGTTAATATATACGTAGATACCTTCTGTTAATATATAGTTACCTTCTGTTAATATACAGTTACCTTCTGTTAATATACAGATACCTTCTGTTAATATACAGTTACCTTCTGTTAATATATAGATACCTTCTGTTAATATACAGATACCTTCTGTTAAGATACAGATACCTTCTGTTAATATATACGTAGATACCTTCTGTTAATATACAGTTACCTTCTGTTAATATACAGTTACCTTCTGTTAATATACAGATACCTTCTGTTAATATACAGTTACCTTCTGTTAATATACAGTTACCTTCTGTTAATATACAGATACCTTCTGTTAAGATACAGATACCTTCTGTTAATATACAGTTACCTTCTGTTAATATACAGATACCTTCTGTTAATATACAGTTACCTTCTGTTAATATATACGTAGATACCTTCTGTTAAGATACAGATACCTTCTGTTAATATACAGTTACCTTCTGTTAATATACAGATACCTTCTGTTAATATACAGTTACCTTCTGTTAATATACAGTTACCTTCTGTTAATATACAGTTACCTTCTGTTAATATACAGATACCTTCTGTTAATATACAGTTACCTTCTGTTAATATACAGTTACCTTCTGTTAATATACAGATACCTTCTGTTAAGATACAGATACCTTCTGTTAATATACAGTTACCTTCTGTTAATATACAGATACCTTCTGTTAATATACAGTTACCTTCTGTTAATATATACGTAGATACCTTCTGTTAAGATACAGATACCTTCTGTTAATATATACGTAGATACCTTCTGTTAAGATACAGATACCTTCTGTTAATATATACGTAGATACCTTCTGTTAATATACAGATACCTTCTGTTAATATACAGTTACCTTCTGTTAATATATACGTAGATACCTTCTGTTAATATACAGATACCTTCTGTTAATATATAGATACCTTCTGTTAATATACAGATACCTTCTGTTAATATATACGTAGATACCTTCTGTTAATATACAGATACCTTCTGTTAATATATACGTAGATACCTTCTGTTAAGATACAGATACCTTCTGTTAATATATACGTAGATACCTTCTGTTAATATACAGTTACCTTCTGTTAATATATACAGATACCTTCTGTTAATATACAGTTACCTTCTGTTAATATATACGTAGATACCTTCTGTTAAGATACAGATACCTTCTGTTGATATATACGTAGATACCTTCTGTTAATATATAGATACCTTCTGTTAATATACAGATACCTTCTGTTAATATATAGATACCTTCTGTTAATATACAGATACCTTCTGTTAATATACAGTTACCTTCTGTTAATATATACGTAGATACCTTCTGTTAATATATAGATACCTTCTGTTAATATATAGATACCTTCTGTTAATATACAGATACCTTCTGTTAATATATAGATACCTTCTGTTAATATACAGTTACCTTCTGTTAATATACAGATACCTTCTGTTAATATACAGTTACCTTCTGTTAATATACAGTTACCTTCTGGAGCTTTTATTTTGAAAAAAAGTAAGTCCAGTCGTAGTTGCCTGATAACAAACAGTGAGATACAGTTTTGTTCCATTTTTTGTATTAAATGTTAAGCACATTGAGTTTCTCGATGATGAAATGTGCTCTGTAAATAAAGCTGCCTTATCCATAGCTCTCTAATCTCTTGTGGTGCTCTTATGTTTCTCAAATGACATAATTTGATACATGAAGCACTCTTCTACGATGCATTCATCGCTAATTCTTTACTGGTAGATTCAAAGCATTTGTGCTTGTGATGACTGTTATTTGGGGCCTTGACTCTTGAGGAAGATGGTTTCTGACATGAGAAGACAACAACGTGTCAGTGTGACTTAGTTCAACCGGATTTCAGCTCATTTTGAAGACTTGCTGTGGAGCAACTCGCTTTCTTCAAGCAGCCTCAATCATTCAAATGATTGCTGCTTTAATACTTTCTCTCCCTCTCTGATCTTTGTTTGCTCAGACTGCAGTGTTACAGGAAATGTGTTGTCACCATGGAAACTGAGGCTGTCAAATGAGGATGACAAAGTGATGTTAATATTTGAGAGGCCACCTGCTATTCTTCAAAACCGTGAGCGTCACAGCAGTAAAAGCTCCTTATAAAATGGATCTGATCTGAATTTATCTGCAATTGGGCAGATTATACACGCAGATACATTGTTCTTAATGCACTGGTTAATTTGAAAACATCTGAAATACACATTCAGGTGTTTATTTTATTACTTTGTTTGTTTACGTCTGTAGATTTCTCTTAAATTCACCAAAAGTTACCATTACATAATGCCTCATTTGCATATAAAAACATAACATTTCAGTAAACTTGTAATACAATAAATAATGATCTTAATGTGAGTGATGAAGTGGTGAAGTTTCATGGTGATATCTATGAGTTCATGTTTTGACCCTATTCACCTGTAGAGTCTCTAAATGTCTGTAATGTAACTAAACGTCTCTTTAAAGGACGTTTCCTCTAAATGAGTTTGTTCTCAGACTCTGATCCAGAAATCTCCACTTCAGCAGCTCTTACATTCACCAAACTTTACTCTTTCATTCCTCTCTGTGTGCTGAAGGTTCACACAGAGGTTTGTTCACACAGCACTCAGAGACTCAGTTATACTACATTTATTAATAAAAACATGGAGAAAATAGTTTATTTTAAAAATGTCTTTTTACAGTATTTCCTGATTCATGGAATGATACAAAGTGATATCCAAAATATTCTCTGTTGAAAACCTTTGACTAATATGTCAAAAAACTGAAACAAGAATTTAGAACCTGACTTTATCCGATGTTCAGATTTCTGTTCTGGAAATACTGTATATGCAAATTAGCATATATTTGGTAAGATAATGCCTAATTTGCATATTTAAACTTACATATTCACAAAACTTGCAATACAAAAAGCAATTGTCTTAATGTAAGCAATGACGTGGAGAAGTTTCATGATGATATCTGTTAGTTGAATCTTTTACCCTATTCACCTGACGTGTCTCCTCTTTATCTCTTTCACAGTCAAAGGTACGATAGAGATTCATGTCTGTTATGACTTCAACACAGATATCACACTTTGTAGAGGAGAAGAAAAGATGAAGGATGAAGATAAACTGCTCTTAACTTGTCATTCAGTCTTTGTCTTAAAGTATTTATTAAGAACGGCCCGGACGCACATTCATTACTCCTTAAATCCCATTCAGTACTTTTATCGATTTCTTTCTGTAAAATGTACCTCAGTGATGAATAACACATGAAATCAGAAAGCTGGGTTTGTGCAGGAGGAGTGGAGGTACAACAGCAGGGGGAAATAAATCTCTCAAAAAGCGTGTAAAGCCAAACTGAGTGTGAGCTGAAAGTTAACCTATATTTCAGTCCCTGAACGCCTCTCAAGGACCTCTGGAGGTCTGTGAGATCCCACTGTGGGACGCTGTGCCCTGGATTTATCTCTTTCATAGGATTTATCATTACAGAGGGAAGAACTCCACAGTAATACATCACGTAGAAGCATCTTTATAATTATAAATACAAGACAATACCAATACTCTAGGGCAGCAATACTGTCGATGCAAAGGGACCAAACAGTGTGAAAGAAGGATTATAGACTTTGTGACACAATGAGAGTAAATACTTCATTCATTTCCAGATTCCAATATAAATGTTATTGATGATACACAGTGTATGACAACATACTGATATGTTCAATTAAAAACTCAAATATTCATCATTCCAAATCAAATAATGAAATATATGAATGAGTACTATATAATATAGAATTCATATTTAACTATATTTGTAAAGACTAAATGAAAAAAAAGTTTATTAAATATATATATTTTTTAAAAACTGTTTATTGATAAAAACAATTAAATATACAAACATTGCAAACATTACATAACATATACAGAAAAACAGAAATATGAATTGAGATAAAGAAATAATAATAATAATTTAAGAAAATAGACTTAAGATAAATAAATATTACATCATAATAATGAAAAAGAAGTTATTCTACCAAGCTGTTCTACTATATTTTGCGTTGATTAGTTTAATAAGAGTGTACATATATTCTTTAAATTCACATTAAATAAATTCAGCGGCATTTGGTATAACTTTTGTTTTTTTGCATTTGTGTCTGTAAAAATCCACCATATGTAATCAATAAGTTTGAAATAAAGTAAATGTTGTATTTATGACATTTTTTTACTCTCAATTTTGATATTATGATTAATGTTATACAATATATACTCTTTCATTCGAGTCCAAAAAGTTGTGGTTCATTGTTGCAAAAGATTACATTTTGGAGAAATATAGATATTGTGTAAAATGTTGATGTGTAGGTTACTTATTTAACCTTGGCTTTATTGATAATACAGGATAATATATGATATAGTAAAAGCTTTAAAAACCACGCCCTCTGCTACAGTAACCTGTAAAAAAAAAACTAACCTGGAACCATAAAACTAATCTTTCTCACGTGACGTCACCCCGCCGACCCGACCAATGAAATCGCTTCTTCAAAGTTTTGCCGCGAGGAGCGGTGCAGAGCTGAGCTGAGGTGGTGTGTGCGTGTGTGTGTGTTTTCTGAAGAGAATAACTGGTTAGCTGGTTTAAATAGATGTATGATTGAATCAACACTTTGATAACTTGTTAACGTATCAGTTACGGTGTTGAGTTCAGGCTCCGTGTGTGTGTTGAGGTTTCCTTACTGACTTTTCAATGTTGCAGCAACCACACGCTTTGTTGTTGTTGTGGGCTGAGCGTTAGCATGCTAGCTGCTAGCCTTTAGCTAACACCGGCTACTTCCAGGTAACAATAACAACAACCGTCTGTGGACTCGCATCCCGTCTCCTGTCCTCGGCCCCGACCTCATGGATCCCGGTGGAAGTGAACTGGACTCCAGCCTGCCTCAGCCCGAGAACCCGTGTCTGATCGTGGAGGACTCCCAGCCGGACGGTGTCGCTCTGGAGGACGACCCCGAGAGCAGCTACCGAGCTCTGCTGGCCCGGCGCCTGTCCAGCCTGCAACCTACGTCCCGCAGCCCGGTGCTGGTGAGCTGCAAACTGATTATGTACCAAAGTAACTTAAACATCCGAGGCTGGTTTCTGGTTTCTGATGCAGCAGTTGAGACTGTTTCATGTAGTCTTTTGAATATAATTGGTCAGCAGTGGTGCATGAAGTGTTCAGGTCATATATTGTGAGCAATTTAAGTTTTAAAGCGCTCCTAATTATGGATATTATGTGATACAGTATATTTACTTCAGTCTGGTCATTTCATGCATTAAGTGTCTGTGAGGGGGGTTGAGGAATGTGTTGGAAGCGGGGGTTGGAAAGTGGCTGGGTGAGGTGTGAAGTTTAGGACAATGGGTCAAGGGCCAAGGAGGGGCTTAGTTCTCTCTGTGTCCAAAAGTTATGGACCTAACAATATGCAGTTAAAAGCAAGTTTCCCTGTCCAATGAAGTAGTTTAACATGTTAAAGAAACATCTGCTGTTAGTGTTACAGTATCATATGTTATATCATTGGGTTATTGCATGAGCAGCGTTTATCATCACGTTAACATGGACACTATTACTACTCTCAGGTATCTTACACGATAACAATTCATGTTGTTAAAAGAAGATAATTTTTAAATTTTGTGTGAAATATTTGAATCTGGAAAAATATCACGTAACCGTCAAATACATTTCGTGGAGTAAATAGTACAATATTTTCTTCTGAAATACTCAAGTAAAGTACAAGTACCCTTTAGATTGTACAGTACTTGAGTAAACATAGTTAGTTGCTTTCCACCACTGCTGGTCAGCCATCTTGTTGACACTTTTCCACCAATATATTTTGGGTTTTTCTAACCCCATGAGAGCACAACATGTCCACAGATGGAGACATCCATCCATCCCATATTCAGGTTACTTGGTGAGATCGGACAAGAGGCTGAGAGGCTGAGAGCACTCTGGACAAGTCACCAGACATGTTTTTAATCTTTAAATGTGTTTGACGAGTCGACAGTTTATCACAAAGCTAAGCTGAGTGATATGCTGAGGAAGCAGAGAGAGGTTGAAATATTCAGAATTTAATCGTTTTGTTTATAATTAATTTGTTAGTTTGATCTTATTTTCTGCCAACTACGAGAAATCTTTTTATAGTAGTTTGTTTGAGAACAGAAGCAGACTGGAGTGTATAGTGACTCAGACGATGTAAACCACTGTCCTTCATTAAAGGCACACTGAACTCTTATGTGCAGTGCTATTTATTACAATAAGGTCTGTGGATTATCTTGAGTAAACGGGTCAGGATTTCTGAGAAGAGACGTTGCTGCTAAGTTACTTTTTTGGTGCTTTTTGAGACCCACAAGCTGAGTGTCGCATAGTGCCGTTATATTGGACAAAAGGCAGACATCTCTACGGCTCCAAAAAATAGGAAACTCGCACCAAAACAATCTGAATTGATGAATAGCACTACAGGTAAGAGGACAAATTGTCCCTTTAAAGTTAGAATTGTTGAGATTTATCTTGAAGTTCGTTACTTTGTTAAACTAGTGACGATTTTGTTTTACAGGAACTGATTTCCTCCCCGCTAGGAAGCAGATACTCTCAGAGTGACAGCCAATCAGAGAGCTCCCTCAGTAACAACCAAGCTGAACCTGGTCAGTGCCTTTCTAACAACATGTACTTCTATTTAACTTATACTGTACGAAATAAAAACAATGCTATTTTCTTTGTTTAGGCATTCTAATGGCGGCCAATCCCAGCTCTGCATTCGAGGAGGAAAGTCAAGTTCTAAACATTTGCCCTCCGAACAAGAAAAAGTATGTGAGGACCAGACATGTTTACTTGATGCTCAGGGTCAGACGAGGATAAAGTCTTCTCACTTTCTCTGCTCCCTATTGGTTCAGGTGTGCAGCAGAGGACACGGAGATGGGTTCTGGAGCTGATTCTACCACACACTGCATTCAGTCTGAGGGTACGAGTTCCTCTCACGTATTCAGAAAGAATAACGCCAACATCCAGTCTAGAGTTGAACATGACGGCATGTGTTAATGGCATCGATGTGTCTTGTGTTTCAGGGGGAGCCTCTCAATTTGGTTTTCTGGAGCTCTCTCAGAGTCAGGATCTGCGCGGTGAAGTGATGAACAGTCGGGAGGAAGAAGGAGAAGAAGACAGTGTTCCTCAGCCAGACGCCAAGAGACGCACCAAATTAGGTATTAACCCTCTGAACCACAAGCAGTTTGTTTGTTTTTTTGCTCCTTTCACATTTTACGCTCGAGGCCTCGTGGCCTCCATTTTCACAGCAATATAAAAGTCGTGCTCCTCTACGGAAACAGAACCATCGTGACTAGAAGTAGAGAGAACTCAAACATGTCTTTAGTGCAGAACAACACAGTTATGACATAAATCACAAAAAAGAAAAAATGCAAGTTGAATTGGTTTCATCATTTATTTTACAAAAATTGAAAAACAATGGAATCCATGTATTGTTCCTTATTTTCATATGCCCACAAGTGTTACCAATGTTGGGGAAACTTCTGGAGGTTTTTGACAATTTTAAGCTTTGTTTTTGTTGCTTTTTCTGACTGAAACACGTGATGTGTTCAAGGACTTTCAGAGAGATGAAATCTGACTTTAATGTCGGTTTTCACAGCATCAGTCTATTATAATGTGTGTAGTTCTGGTGGCTGTTTAAAGAAAACATGACATCAATCCTGCTGGCGGGTTCTGCTGTTCAGAGGGTTTTAAGACTAAAATTCTAGACGCTGGGAGTTTCTTGATATTTAGGCGTCAACTTTGAACTGATGCGGAGAACGTGAGCTACACTTCTCCAATGATTTACACATTTAAAAGGCTGCAGTCGGGCCCGGTTCCTGGGTGATTCAATACAATTCAATTAGAATCTATTGACTGTGGAAAACCCTGAATGAATGAGAAACAACACATGCAGCAGCAGCATCCATACAGAACGCTACAGGTCACTCAGCTGAACTGAGACATGGCTCTCCACCACCATCATGATCACAGCACCACATGTGGGAAGATCTCCCAGAAGGACGGAGTTCCTTTCCAGTAGAGTTTAGAGATTTGAAGAATCTGAGAAGGAAAAACAACTCACGAAGGCACTTAATGTTTCCTTTCATCAGTACGTAGCTCCAGTACATCTGGGTTGCTCCCCTTTTTTAGACTAATAAATATACAAAATCAACTCGCAAAATCTCAAGACGGGAAATATTCTTCGACCTATTTTCCTCATTAAACAGAGAAATACAAGTTTCTCTCCTGACCGAACTAAGACGGCTTAATTGCCTCGTTAACTCAGCGTAGAACACACTTCATTAAAACTGGACAGTAGTGTGAGGAATTTAGGTTTAAAAGCATTCCTAGTATGTTTAAATGCACCCTAGTGGTGGATATTATATGTCAATATTTACTTATGGAAGTTTTAAACCGTGGAGTGTGGTCATTGAATATATTGAGTGTCTGTGAGGGGAGTTTCCAGGTCACGACCATATAAAGTGGTGAGTGAGGTATGTGCTAAGAGCGGGGGATGGACGCAGCATGGCAGCGAGTGTAATGGTTCATTATTTAGTACCTGATCACAGCGTTCACACCGTTTAAAGACTCAATCTAACTTCTACCTTCTTTTCATCGCCAGCAGAGCAGAACGTCAGCTCCAGGACCTCAGAGAGTCCGGACAACAAAGCAGTGAGGTTCGGCTTCATTCTGTGTTTAAATCTCATCACCGGGACGCATGCTGGCCTGGGGTGAGCAGTGTTGTTTGTTTCTGTCCTCCTCCAGGTCTGAGGTGAGCTCCAGCAGCTCACTGGAGTCTTCGGGTCAGTCAGGGAGGCAGCTGGGCATCCAGGCTCTGCTGCACTCTGAGGGCCTGCAGGCCTCCGATGAGCAGGACTGTGAGATCCTGTCCTCACAGGAGGACATGTTCGACGCCGACAAGACCGGTAAATGTGTGTGTGTGTGTGTGTGCCGTGATTTGTAGCAAATGGGCTAAAACGTTAGAGCTGCAGGGAAGGGATGTCACGATACCCGAAAGACCTGAAAGTTAAGACTTCTGTCTTTTGTTCTTTGTCCCCTCTCCGTTACCTCGGGGCTCCTCTCAGGTGCTGCGGTGGACAGCACGGTCTCTGAGCCGGAGCAGCAGGGTCGCTCGACCGCGACGCCGGCTCAGTCCTTGCGGCTGCTGCATCTGTCTGGACAGGGAACACTGGTGCAGGAAAGTCTGTCCCAGTAAGTCACGGGAGGAGCTCTCATATTGCTGTCAACTCACAAGCACAACGCAGAAAATACCCTGAAGTTCTGCTCTCTCTCTTTGCCCACTTTTTCCTAGGAGCTCCATTGACTACGTTGCCCCGACCCCAGACACCTTCAGCCACACCCCTTTAATTATTCCCAGCTCACCGACGGGACCAGAGAATGAACGCGGTAAATGATTTGACCGACTTTGACGACTGAATTTTAAATAGACGGAACAAGTCGGCTGGTGAAAAGAGCTAAAACTTTCCTCGTCAGGTGCCGATGAACCGATGGATACCTCGCTGCCCCCAGAAGACCGAGCGGGAGAGAAGGAGGAGGAGCCGATGGAGACGGAGGCCGCCTCTAAGCCACACCCATCCGCCTCGACTCCCGTCTCCCAGAATTCCCCTGGTTTTGTGTTGGAGCGAACTCTCTCTTTACCCTCCCAGCCAGAGTTCTCTCATGTATGTACTTCTTTATTTATTTTCTCATTTGACTTATGCAGTCTTTTCCTTTACTTATTTGCTGTAAGGCTGCAGCACACGACACACTACTGACATTTAAATGAATCTACTAATTGTTGAGTAAAATGTCAGAAAATTGGAAAATATTCCAAATATTCCACGTGTGTGTTTGTTTCTCAGGACGTGTTTGTCCCGACGCAGAGCCAGGACGCACCGCAACAGTCCGATAAGAAGACAGGCGAGACGCAGTCTCAGCGCCCGGAGTCGGCTTCCTTCACTCTGCCTCTGCTGCTCTCTTGCGGTAGTCCAGCTCGGCAGACCTCGGAACATCTGGAGGAGGACAGCCAGGCCACTCAGATCGAGGAGCTGCCCGGTGTCGACGCCAGCGACTCTGTGGTTTCACATCAGAGGAGCGAGAGCAACGGCGTCCCTCCGGAGTCACAAGCTCCCACCAGTTCCAAAGCCTCCGCCTCTGCTGAATCGCCAAAGCATCGCAGCGAATGTGCCAAGAACGATTCGTCCGATGCGGTGCCAAAGTCCGAAGCGCACAAAAAGACGTCTTTGAATGTAGAAAATGTGAATGTAAAGGACGGCGAGAGTGACGGCAAAGAGGCGAGCCCCGCCGACGTGGCGTCCTGCTCGCAACCAAAGTTGGATTCCTCCGATCTGACTGTTAACAGCTGTGTGCAGGAGACCCCCCCTGCAGACGCTACACCCCGAAGTTTGACCTCGCCGCCCACGATCTCTCAGACGTCTGCTGTGGATGTGGCGAAGGGTTCTGCAGACTCAAGGAAGGAAGGAGGAAGTGCAAAGAGTCCGTCGGTAAAATCGTCGTCACAGAAGTGTGGAGCGGTTGTTAACAGTCAAACAGCGAAAGAGGTGATGGGTGAGCGGAGGCAGGGTGGAGTAGAAGAGGAGGAGGTGATGGAGGAGGGTTCAGGGATAGCTGTGGCCCTCTCCCAGAGCCAGCTGTTGTCCCCTGAGCCCATGGAGGAGGAGGAGGAGGAGGAGGAGAAGAAGAGTGAAGACCGAGGAGAGGACAGCGTCATCGTTGTCACAGACAGCGAGAGAGACTCCCAGGCTCTCCAGAAAGACGCGACGCCACAATCTAAGACCAACAGCTCCCAGTCCATCTCCACCAACGGTCATCAGTCCCAGGCTCAGGCCAAGAAGGTCCACGCGGCTCCTGATAGGCTCTCCCAGACTCAGAGGGCGGGGCCTGACCCAGAGGGGCTCAAAGACAAGAGCCTGAGTGACAGCTCGGGAGGTAAGCATGGCACAGACGTACTGCATGTCAGCATAGTGTGATATCGTGACTTAGTGAAAAGACGTTTCACTAATATGACAGGTTGGGACTTCTTCTATGTGAAATGATCTAGTTGCACCTTTCAGGCCTCTAAAATGACTGTAATGTAATAACTGTAATTACTCTTTGAATGAATTGGACATGACGGTCGTCACGCCCCCAGTTCAGAGGAACAGTTGCAAAGCAATGTACTGCTGTGTTACTTGTTTTAGACATCTTTAAAGACTCAACAGCAGTTTAAGTTTACGCCAGTTTACCTTGCCGGCGGGGGACTGAGGCTGCTGCAGCCATCTATGCTCTCGCCAAAGCCACCAGACCTCATCGAAAAATATCAGTATTTTTGAAAGTTTATAGCGCCTTCGTACCAGTTATGTTCTAGTCGAGATCGGTTTCAAGCCTCTTTTTGGAGGTCTCGTCATCAACGCCATGTTTAAGCGGACTTGTCTCAGACAAAGACCAGTGAAGACCACCACTGTGAGGATATCACTGACATCATTACCCTGATTGTTTGTCCACATTAACCTCACCGCTGCAGAGCCTTTTGATTATTAGATCAAGACGTTTCTCATGGTACACGCATACACACACATTTACAGTACAAACGCAAAAGAGGAGAGTGAAGAGGAATCTCGATGTGTGTTTTTGGGAATGTGGATCTTTCAGATCAGTTTGAGAACTCAGTGGTTTGAATGTTCCACATTTTATTTGTGTGAGGGTCTCGCACTGGTCTGGTCTTGTTGTGGTCTCGATACACTCTGGTCTTTGTCATGACTTGGGATCTGTTGAGGTGGTCTTGACTACAACACTAGTTCATACACATGAGTCCAACATGTTAAAGGGTTCCTGGTGGGTGTTTTGTGGAGTTCTGGAGTATATATTGAGTTAGAGTTCTCCCTCGAAGGCTACGTGTTACAAGGATCCAACAAGGATTTCTTTACAACACATTACATCTAAAACCCATTAAATGTTCTGTGACGGTTATTCTGCAGAGTTCCATTAGAGGTAAAGGTGGCGTCCCAGTTGGAGTCGCATCATTCCTCATTCTGATCGGCTTTAACAGGAACCGTGCACTGAACTAGATGCAATCTGATTCCAGGAATGCTTTTATTTTTTTACTACAGATATTTCTTTCCACTTCACGCTTCCTAAAGAAGGGGAGCTGATTGGTCCTGTGGTCGGAGCCACGCCCCCTCTAATCAGCCAGCTGAAGCAGACGCTGAGACACAGCACTCCCATCGGTGGGTTCAACGACACACAACAACAACAACAACAACTTGTCTACTGAACGGTCTGAGGCCGAGGTTCTTTAATCTGTTTTCTTTTCTGCAGAGATGACGTCCTTCTCTGAGAAGTCGGGCGTGGCGGCTGATGGGGCGATGGCAGCCAGTGACATCGTGTCGGGGGAAAGCGGGGACGACACGACGGAGAAGGGAGACGGGAAGCTGAGTCTGAGGATGAAGCTGGTGACCCCCGTGGAAGAGGGCAGCTCGGAGCGCTTCAGCCTGCAGAGTAAGAGCTCCTCCTCCTCCTCCACGCTCTCAACCCTGCATCCTCCTGGACCCTCTCTTTAATACATTTCAACATGTTCTACCCCCCAGAGCCAGCGCTATCAGAAGAGGACGGATCTGTCCCCAAAGTTGCCACTGTTGCCAAGGCTGTAACCAGGTAACCTGGCACTCTGTCTTCATGCACATGAAGTGAATTCTTTCATTCAGTCTCTGGAGGATGAGAAGCAGCTGAACACGCTCTTCAGCCTCGACGGTGTCACTTCACACACACACACACACACACAGACACACACACACACACGACGTATTGAGATGTCCTTGTGGAAAATAGTTTAAAGGTCCAACTGATGAGAAGTGCACCTGTTCTAGTGGTGGGATGTGTTTTCATTCATGTTTATCTGTCAGAGCCCACGTCATTCTGTGTTCTTCATTCTTTATGAACGTCACTCAGAAATAATATTCATTTCATTGACAGTTTACATTAGTTTCCAGTGACATATTGACTTTATTTTGGGACTTTGCTGTTGTGAACATAATTGTTGCTGCTCTAGAAACAATATTTAGTTATATCTAAATTATGAATATCTTCTAATTCTATATATGTTTTTAAAAACAATTATTTAGTCGAAGAACCAAGTATCAATAAGAGTAGCCCGTAGTTGTACTAGGATCCTAAAGATACCTGTCCCTCCTCGTAGGCCACCGTAGTTCTCAAAGACGCCTTAGAGAGGGAGGGGCTGAGCTCATCAAAGCACAAGATGCCACTAAAACATACTCACTGTTCCTTTAACGAAGCTCTGGAGTTATTAGAAACGTGGGTGTCGTGCATCATAAAATGATAACAGATGCGACTAAGAGACGATTATATTCGTTGCAAACTATTTGTATTATCGATTTCTTAAAAGGTTTAATGGATTACTCGTTGCAGACTAACACTTTTGTTTGATTTCCCAGCAGCCTGTCGGTGTTCAGTCGTGTCAGACAGGTGCACAGACTGCAGGAAGCCAGGGAGGACCTCCAGGCTGGAGGCCACAGCACACCTGTCAGGTGAGCACGCTCGCTGGTACAGTACAGGAGAGCATCTGCTAGTCTAAATACCATGTGATGCACTCTCTCAGAGCCAGATGGGCTTCTTTAGCAGTAATGACTCTAATAAAGCTGTAGACACTGCTAGAAGGGCCAGAACACCGAGCTTTCATTCCTACAAGTAGAACATGTTGTACCCACTCGTCTTTAACCAAAACTGTGACAAAATATTAAACCATTAAACACCGACTATAACTGCATGCAGTATTGTTGAAGAGAGAACGAGCTAAAACCAACCGGAGAAACATATACTGTGTGTGTATATATATACACACACACACACACACACACACACACACACTCCTGGTCCTGCGAGACTGAATTCAATATATAATAGACATGAATGTGAAAGCTAATACAAGAAGAGTTGATTTTATTTGTGTAGAATGAAGACTTTTGTGCTGCAGGTCTGACCTGCAGGAGCTTCACATGTCCGTGTGAATAGTTCCCCCTGTTGTAATGTATTCTAGTAGACGGAAATAGGTCGTGTGTGTGTGTGTGTGTGTGTGTGTGTGTGTGTGTGTGTGTGTGTGTGTGTGTGTGTGTGTGTGTGTGTGTGTGTGTGTGTGTGTGTGTGTGTGTGTGTGTGTGTGTGTGTGTGTGTGTGTGTGTGTGTGTGTGTGTGTGTGTGTGTGAGACCTACTTCTGGAGTCTGGAGGTGTGATGGATGGTTATTTTCTATATATTCTCTCGGGCCACGAGGAGCAGTAAGATGTGAGGGACGCTGTGGTTGAATTCTCTCTTCATTCCACTTGTTTCTTCTGCTTCTTGCCGTAAACGGTTTACAGAGATGTGCTGTTTTTCACCTCAATATTAATGAGAGCCACACAGTTTATTTAGCTGCTTTTGTTTTATGGTCGTTTCCATCATATATAGATATTATTATCTAAATAAAAGGTTTGATTTCTGCCGAACTACAGAATACATGAAAGAAACCTACAATGGTCGTGTTACACCGTCGTAGTCGACAGCGTCATATTTGTGCCTTCTTTACATTTGTACCAGAGGGCAGCTGTTCGCCTCACCACAGAGAGGCTCCCCGCCGTCCTCGCTGGGATGCAACAGCCTCCCCAACAGCCAATCGGAGCCTTCGCAACAGGAAGCGTCGGCGGCACCGCAGGAGACCCGTAAGGCTCCTCCCGGCACCGCCGAGCCCTCCGAGGACAGACGAGGTCCGCCTCGAGCTCCAGAGCCGCCCGCCCCCAACAGGACGGATGCCAGACAGAGGGCGGCTCAGCAGACCTTCGACAGCACCGTCGCCTCCAGTCCGTCCAACAAGGTGGGTCACTGACTGTCCACAGCCGGCTCTGTCCGCAGTACAAAGGGTTAATGTGTCAAACCAATCGTTTGAGTTGGGAACGTGTTCAAAGAGAATTCAAATGCACACCGTTCTGCTCCCAGAGATCTCCTTATGTAGAAGTTATTCTTTCTTTAAAGACTAAAAAGTCTCAAAGTCCTAAATATGATTCTTTGATTTTGAGTTTTAAATATGATCTCAGGTCTTCTGATTTATATTTCCAACAGCGTTAAATATCAGCCTTGTTTCAAAATGTCTAACGCTATAGTTTTGAAGTGGGGTTCTATGAGCCACCACCTCCAGCTGCTCCTTTGTTTCTGTTATTGTGCGAGTTTGGTGATTTTAAAGTCCAAACTCCATCTACTGCAGTAAAACACTGACTCAGTGCTTTATGCTAGCTCTGAGGTAGAGCTAGCATGGAGGTGCAGTCTGATCACTCTGTCCTGTGTGTCTCAGCTCCGTCAGCGAACAGTCTCCCAGCAGACCAGCTTCGATGCGCCGGGGCTGCGCTCCCCAGCTGGCAGGGTAAGGAGATTCAGAAGGAAAGTTCTGCTCGCGCGTGCGTGCGTCTCTCCGTCTCTCCCATTGACACGCTTGCATTTTGTTTTGCCTTAAAGGGAGAACCAGAGTCTCCGTCCTTTAGAAGAACCACAACCCCCGCCCACCGCAGACACGTGCGCACCATCCAGGAAGTGCGCACCACCATCACACGGATCATCACGGACGTGTATTATGAGGACGGCAAAGAGGTGGAGCGCAAAGTCACCGAGGTAACCGACACGTTTCTCATTTCTCACAGTTATTAAACGGCTTTAGTTTGTCTTCATTGTGAATTTCAGCTCATTGTTTATCTGTCCGGGCCTCAACGTTACTGTTCTGGTTCACTGTCCGTACGTTTTCAAAAAGCTGTAAAGTGAAGGGTAAACAAAAACATCTTATTTCCCTGCAGGGCTTCTTTTCATAATGTTGTCAGACACTAATAATAACAATCTGAGTCTGTCTAGTGGCGTTCTCCTTAAATACTGGACCAAGTTCCGAAGTCTTTGCTTCCATTAGTCACTTGGACACAAAAACACGGGAAAGTAGGATCCAGGTTGAAAAACGGGTGGAGCTAAATACAACCGTAGAGACCTGTCAATCACCGTGTAGCCCCGCCCTAAAGCATCCCCTGCTTTATGGTCTGTGTGACTCTAAATGGACCATAATGTACTAAATGAACATCATGCTGTATTGAAGAAGACTTGAAACTAGAGATTGAGACCATAAACTCATGTTTACAATGTTTACTGAGGTAATAAATCAAGAGAGAAGTAGAGTCATTTTCTCATAGACTTCTATACAACCAGAGGAGTCGCCCCCTGGTGGACTCTAGAGAGAATGCAGCTTTAACACATGAAGCTTTGGCTTCACATTTTGTAAATGTTATGTTAGTTATTGTTGTTTGTTGGGCTGTATAATATATATTTAACACGTATCACTACTTGACTTTAACATCAGCGTGACCTGTGTTTATTTGTATGTTACCAGGAGAACGAGGAGCCCGTGGTGGACTGCCAGGTGTTGGACGGCGACATCTCCCCGTGCCGCACAGGCAGCAGCTCCATGACCTCCGGTGACCTGGGTGACATCAGCTCCCTGTCGTCCAAGACCTCCAGCCTGCAGCACAGCTCCGGAGGAACCAGCAGCAGCGGCTTCACGCGGCCGGACTTCATCATGCCGCCCAGCCGAGGGGCCTTCAGGTACTCTCTCCACCTCCAACACTGACGATAGCGGCTTCTCTTCAGTCCTGCCAATATCCAGCCTCTCTGGTTTCTCTGTCTGTACTAGTTGCATGCTGATTTCCTGTGTCACTCCTTCACCTGCTTTGCCTTTCTAACACCCTAATTTCTCAGTGATTCACTGATCCCTGCCTGCTTCAGGTACAAGTTGTTCGCGGGCATGAATCTGGGGGTCGCTAAACGCTCCCCGTTCAACAGCCCCCAGATCAGTGCCCGTGCAACCTGACCGGATCCCATTGGTCCCCTCTGTGTGTCTGCAGTCCCAGGAGGGGAGGCGGGCAGCAACAGAGGGGTCACAGGGGTCACAGGGCGGGGTCAGTGGTCACAGTGAGCAGAGGCTACGACACCCTGGGGTCCCGGGCCCTCGCCCCGCTCACCCCCAGAGGGAGGGCTAGGAGGGGCCGGCCCCCGTCCCGCTCCTCCAGGTCCAGGTGAGTCCTCGCTGAGGCTCACGCTGCACTTTAAGCAGAAATAACTTGAACCCACAACACCTCTAATAACACTTCACATTTCCTCTTTTCACTAATCCTCTCACTCTGAGCTGCAACTATACATGTTTATCAGTAGTGAATCAATTGTTTCTTTCTTGTAACTGTGATAAACGAGTGAAAACTCTCCCTCACAAAGATAACGACGTCAGATAAGATTTGTCCGACCAAAAGTCCAAAACCCAAAGATATTAAACGTACAATGACCTGAGTCTAAATCCGCTTTACTTACTCGTCAAGATTGTTGATTCTTTTTGAATCATTTCCACTCATTTCTGTATTAAAGTCAAATATTTGGATTTCATAATTCTTCTTTTTCTAAGTGTGCTGTCAATTGAACTCTTTACATCACAAAGCTGATTCTTACAGTGAAGCTGCTGAATGCACATATTTGATTAAAAGTGGTGGTTTTATTCTCAGCGTGGTGACGGCTGAACCAACAACTCGAGGTCAGCGGTACCTGTTACTGAATGATACTCGTGTATCTTGACATAGATGATATCGTAATGCTCTGAGTGTCTGTAGCTTGGCTGCACACTTTATTATAATGGAACAGCATGTTTTCTTTAAACAATCACCAAAACTACACCGTTTATCAGCCAGAAGCTGTATTGAACCATCATTGTTGTCAGATTTTCATTTTTACCACGGTCCTTGAACACATCATGTGTGACGAACGCTTCCGTCCAAAAAAAGCAACCGAAGCTTAAAATTGTGATATTTCACTAAAAACATTTGATTCTACGTCTCATTTAAAATCTCGCCACAAATAAACCGTTTGCTTAAACAAGACCTGAGCTGCTCCGCGGGACTATGAAGCCATGAGTGACTCATCAGAGACCAACAGTCATGTGACAATAAATCAGTGAGACTTTGACTGAACTGCTGCTGAACAGAGCAGAGAGGAGAAATGTAAATAGTTTGATATATAAAGCATGTAGAGCCTCCATTTATTTTAACATTGGTAACACTTGTGGACACTTGGAAACATGTTGCATATACAGATATAATATACTGCATGTGAAGGAGAAAGTGAGTTCTTACAGGAACCCTTCCAGTCCCCGTCTGATGCTCTCTGTTTGGCTCTCTAAGGGGAGGCAGAGTCCGCTCTCTGCAGAGGCCACCGCATTCCTCCTCGGAGGACGAGCACTTCACCCGCATGCTCCCCCCGCGCCTCCCCGTCAGCCCCGCGGACCCCGAGCTCCCCAGCCACTCCGACTCCCTGCGCTCGTCTCCGGAGGAGGCGAACTCGGCCGGGAGCAGCTTCGTCGGCCTGCGGGTGGTGGCCAAGTGGACGTCCAACGGCTACTTCTACTCGGGCCGCATCATCAAAGACACCGGCGAGGGGAGGTTCCGCCTGCGGTTTGACGACGGCTACGAGTGTGAGGTGGTGGGGAAGGACATCCTGCTGTGTGACCCCATCCCGCTGGAGACGGAGGTCACCGCTCTGCTGGAGGACGAGTACTTCAGCATAGGTGAGGGAGGACGTTCTAATGAACTCTGACCTTTTGTTTCAGGGGTTTTAAATCAGTGGATGAGCCAGAAAGAGATTTTCTCTTCAAGTTGTTCTATTCAAGGATGATTTATTGTCCTGAAATGCAGCTGTAGCTCATTTAGTACACAAGAAAAACATGACAAACTCTGTGTGCGTGTGCGTGTGCGTGTGTGTGCGCAGGTGTTGTGAGGGGCCATAAAACAGAGGGCCAGGATCTGTTCTACAGTGTGGAGAAGGAGGGCCAGAAGCAGTGGTACAACAGGACGGCCATCATCCTGTCTGTGGAGCAGGGCAACAGGCTGAGGGAGCAGCACAGCCTCGGGCCCTACGAGCCCGCCGTGCCGCTGCCCAAGGCCTCCGACATCAGCCTCGGTAACACCGCCGACGGATGCCCTTGTTTATAAAGTAGAGTTTAAAGTGAAAATGCAAAAAAAAAAAAAGTTGTCAAGAGGCTGAGGGATGAAACGCCTCCGTATGACGAAAGATTCAAGGCAGCGTAGACAAACATGACCGCTGACGTTACAGTGACTCGGATATATTACGGAGATCCTAAACAACGTATACAATCTGTCACTAACTTGATGAAGGTGCATTGTTTTGATAAGAGCTGGTGTTTAATATCCTCCGTAGATAACCTGGTGGAGGGGAAGAGGAAGCGCAGAGGAGCCCCCGAGGGTCAGAACACCCCCAACCAGAGCTCCTCCTCCAGAAGCCCCCGGACCCCCGGCCCCTCTGGCAAGAGGAAGCTGATGAGCTCCGAGAACAACAGGTCGCCGGCCAAGAGAGGACGCCGGGGGGGCTCGGGCGCCCGAGCCGGTACGGAGACGCGCTCGCCGCAACCATGACCGCATCAGAACCGGGGGGGGGGGGGGGTTATTTTAGTGTTTTTAATTTCAGGGTTTGAATCTGTTCTTTACCCTGTTTAAAAAAAATATGATGTTTTTAAAGTTAGTTTTAGATTTTAAACAGGTTTTATTCTCGTCTAAGGTTCTAATCAGCCGTATGTGCACTTTGCAGCTGATTAGCACTTTTTAAATGTTTTTTTAGAAGAATTATTTTAGAAAAAGATGATTTTTTTTTAACCTGTGTTTTCATTGTGGTGCTTTGAGCACGTGACATTTAAAAAAATCTTTTTTTCTTTCTTAATTCACTCACAAGGAAGCTCTTGTCAGTAATGTGTGGTTGTTTTGTACTGAGCATAACTGAGACATTTAGGACAGACATGTCTCCGTCTGCTGCTGCTGCTGCTGCTGAGGCCGACCTGGTAATTAATGACGTGCACCAGTGTTACCGCGGTGTTGGTCCACAGGTGGAGGGAAGACAACGGGTGGATTTTGTTGTGCAAAGTCACGGGTGATTTATCTCCGAGAACCGTTTGAATACCGTCGGTTTATTTATGTTTGATACTCAAAAGGTCGGTTCAGACAAATGGACTCTAGTTTTATGCAGCGATGCAGACGGCGCGTTATATTTACCCAAAGTTTATTTTATAATTGTCTTCTTATTGACATAGACAACTAAATATCCAGTAACACTTTATCATCTCTTATACATTCTTCTTTCTTTTTACACACAGAAGATAACATGACAGGATTTATAGATAAAAGAACTGATTACAAGATACTACACATCGACCACATACATATATACATACATATATATATATATATATATATATGTGCTGTCTCTTCTTCTCTAACTCTGTACTTGTTTGTGTTCCTGTCTGCAGCTCAGCGGGTCGGACTGTGCAACACCTCCGGCAGCGGCACCGATCTCCCCGGTGGGTCCGGAGACGTGGCGGAGACTCACGGCCCGCTGCCCCAGAACACGACGCTCTTCATGGGCTTCGCCTTCATGCTGACGGCCTCGTCCGAGATCGACCGGCTGACCAACAAGCACGCCAGCGACGACGAGGACGACGGTGAGGCGAACTGCCGGCCGCATCGCTTCCTGTTTCCTGTCATGATTCATTTTCCATAATTATTGTACTTTTGTCTTTTTTTCTCTCCACAGATTACGTGCAGACGGGTCCGTATAACAAGACGTACACGGAGTCCCAGCTGCAGGCCGGTGGAGGATTCGTCCTGCAAGACTTCAACGAAGAACAAGTGAGTGATCAGGACATCATGTTCAGTCTCTTCCAGGTGTTCCCTCCAGTGTTCAGTAGCCGTGAGTTATTAGTTTACTACAGATACTAAACTTTAAATCAATCAAGTTCAGCCCTCAAATACACCGATAGTGTGAGATATTGTTCAGTGTTGTGTTTGTATGTGTTACGTATGATACGTGAAGCATCTGTGGTCATTTGTTGCTGAAATATTTTTGTTCGTATATTTATTTTTTGTTATCTCAGGTAAGATTGAGTTTAACAGCGTTTACATATATCAGTAAAACTGGTCATGGATTATTTAAACATAATAATAATCATAGTAATATGTTTTATTCAGGAAGTGCTTTTTAAGAAACTCAAAAACACGTCACAAAGGTGATGAAATAGAGCAAGTTACGCATAAAAATAAATAATAAAAAAATACAAGTAAGTTATAAATGTCAAAACACTTCCACGGTGTCATTTTTCTCGATTCTTTAGTCACGTATTTATTATTCTAATTTGTACTGTTGTCACATTCATACAGCTCTCGCTGCATATAGTTTAAGATGTGTTGTTATGTACGGTGTCTTATGTGGCTGTTTAATCTGAGTCGATTGAGCGGAGTTCTCCTGCTCGTGTTGTCGTGCTGACTGTGCCTACATGTCCCAGGATGCATTGCTCTGACCCCCGGAGGGTTCTCGCTCTGCTGCATTTCTTCGTCCGTATACAATAAATACGTCTGAATATCAGTCAGCCAAAGCACTGTAAAACGTGTCCTCGTCCATAAAAGTATCTGTACAAGCGAAGGGGAACGAAGAAGTTTGGGGTTTTGAGCCATCTATAGGCCACGCCCCCTGGTCCCCCAGAGGGCGGAGACTAGACTTCCACGCTGAAACATTCTGTAGTTCTTCCTCGCCTCCAACTACGTCACTGCCAGGTCACATGACAGCGGCCAAAGCAGGAAGAACAGATGTTTGCAGCTGTGACCTCATCGTCCTGCGTCAACACAGCAGCACTGCAGTCACCATCAACACTGATTAAACATCCACATTAAGGAATGGTGATCAGTATTTCCTGACATGATACACGGTGAATGAATAATGCAGCCATCCATGTTTTTGTGTCTCCGCAGTGTAAGGCAGCTTACCAGAGTCTGCTCATAGCGGACCAGCACTGTCGCACCAGGAAGTACCTGCTGTGTTTGGCCAGCGGTGTGCCGAGTGTGTCGCACATCTGGGTGCGAGACTGCTGCAAAGACAACAAGCTGCTCAACTACCGGAACTACCTGCTGCCGGCCGGCGTGGGGCCGGATGAGGCCATAGTGGAATGGTGAGATGAGCCTCTTCTGTTTTCTGCTTTTCATTCTCTGGCTTCACTGGATGGACTCCATAGCTTCTCCAGTGACAGTTCAGAAGGTTGTTAGTCCTCTGAACCCCAAAAAGCAGGTTTATCGTAGCCAGAAGCTACTAAAACCGTCACCATCGTCAGATTTTCATTTTTCAAAACACTCCTTGAACAGATCAAGTGTCAACGTTTCCTTCAGAGAAAGCAGCCAAAACAGTGTTTGTTATATAACTTCTTACAGCATACTTGTATTATGGTTTCTTTGACATAATATACTGCGACACATTATAAGACCTGCGGTGTCGAGGAGGAGAAGCTGCCCCTCTGGAAAGGTTGCCTGGTGTCGGGTAGAGGTGCTCAGCAGCTGGACCAGTTGTTTTAAGAGATATTTTCTCCTCTCAGGCATCCGCGCTGCAGCCCGTTCAAGGCTCTGCGGGTCCTGCTGGTGTTTGAGAAGCCCGTGGAGCTCTGGGCACAGCTGGTCACCATGGGCGGAGGGTCGTGTGTCCGACAGTTCCCGGCGGACAAAGACGCGGACAAAGACTCAGGTAACACGGCCCCACCTCGCCATGTCAAAATATTACGCTGGTCAAGGCGTTATTGACTGTTTCGTTCCTCCGTCTGCAGACATTCCTGCCGGCAAGTACGACGTGGTGTTGACGGACCGCGCCTGTCCGGCATCGGTAGAGAAGACCGTGACGTCACAGGACGTCCCGCTGGTGTCGGCCGAGTGGCTCATCCAGAGCGTCATCCGCGGGGAGCGCCTGGGTTTCCAGAGCAAGCCTCAGTACCGCCACGACTACTCCTCCTCCTCCTCCTCATAAACATGTGCTAAATGTTCAGCATTAGTCCGTTGCATGCCTCTGCTGTATATAACGTTATCCTGTCTGTTTTTAACGGGATAATAAATTGTGACTCTCGTTTCATTTTAACTGATTCAAGTTTATTTTCTCCACACAAAACATTGGTTTAATATATATTTACAGTTTATACAAAGACAGGGAGACGTAGCCAACGGTCTCATCACCCAGACCTCAGACCTCATGTTCCTACTGACATCAGTGCTGATCTGCTTCTGCTTCCATATTCAGTGGAAGTGAACGGAGTCTGTTTGTAAAACTCACAGCAGCAGCTCGTCTTTGCCAGAATTGTTCTAAAGCCGGTTGAAGTACTGTAAACGTATTTCAGGGAAACCACTTTAAAGGAATAGTTCAACATTCACTTTCTTTTTGCCAGAGAATCAGTCGAGAAGATCAGCGTCACACAGGGAACTGTTAGCTTAGCATAAAGACTGTAAACAGCTAGCATGGCTAAGCTAAGAGCACCGATGACCACAAGTCTAACAAAGTTCTGCTGCAGCCTCATGATGAACAGATGAGTGACAAATCTTTACATCTTACTCTCTGCATGAAAGCACATTTACTAAAAATGTCAACCAATCTTTAAATAAAATATATAAACCGTTCTTAAAGCAGACTCCAGAGAGCCGGTGCAGGAAGCGTCACTTTGTGTGTTTAATACACAGTACTCGAACACGCTCAATGGAACTACTTGTTTTTAACCAAAGAAGTAGTTCCACTGAAATCATTGTGTCTGAAAATACAAATGTCATTTTTCAGTGCTGTGAGTGCGACAAACAAAAGCCCGGCTACCTCTGTAGAAATGTCAGAGCTTCTCTTCTGAATCCTTTCTTTTGGGCTCTTCTTAAACACTGGAAAGAAAGACATCTGGGTTAATTCTAACACTTGTCTCAAGAGAGTCCGGTATATTGAATTTGAATGAAGTATTCTGGGTCCTACCTGCCCAGAGTGCCTCCAGCCTGGGTGTAGTACTTGTTGTAGTCCAGTCGCAGTAACAGCTGAGCCAGGTCAGAGTTGATCTGATGGTTCCTCACGCTCGAGAGGATCTTAAACAGCAGGGAGGACTGCCGTCTGAAGCCCTGAAAGTGTAACGCCCCGTGTTACTAAATATATATATATTGACGTGTTCCGACATCGGACAAATGAGGAGGTGAGCGACTCCACCTTGACCAGGATGTCCAGCTGAGCGGTTCCCCTCTCGTCCAGCAGCACCACGCTCTGACTGACCAGTGAGCAGAAGGTCTGACACAGCTCCAGGATCTCGTTCAGACAGTGGAACACCTGAGGACGCAGTTCATGAGGCTTAATCTGGAGGCATCATTCAGCTCAGTGTGTTTAGTTTTATGACTTACTGTTCAAGGTAACACGGGATGAGTAATTAATATCTACATATGTGGCTCAGTGATTTATACCGGCTTCAGGAGGATGAAGGACTGGGCGAGCAGGTTACTGAGGAAGTGGTCGTGGGCCAGTCGGATGCTCTCAAAGTCTCTGGTGGAGTTGATCTGCTGAAGCAGCTGAGAGAACTGTGACTCCAGCACATCCACCTGCAGACAAGCAACAAGACAAAGACTTGTAAAAAGTACCTCAGCTAACGCAATGCCCCAATCACACGTTGGAGGCATGAAGCTTAAAAAGGTCTGCAAGAAGTCTTTTCATGAGAGATCTAAAGCTATGTGTACACACGGTACGCTGTGAAACATGGTTTGGGTTTATGAATTAAACTGCATGTGCAAAAGTCTGATTTCTACTCCACATTTAGCCACATGTGGATGTAGGCCATTAGTCCGAAAGTCAACGAAAAGAAGCACAACTTCAATGATTGTCTTCGTCGAATTGTTAAAATTCTCAAATAACACGAGAGCAATCGTCACGTCAGGCTGTGTCTGTATCTCACGATGATTCTGTAGAAACTTAAGTGAAACATCTGATATTGTAGCAGATCATTTTGACGAGTCAGGAAATACATTTAAACTTCAGTGAAGTTTGTTAAATCATGTTTTAAAGATTTAAACAGTGAGGACCGCGTGTACTCATGATTTAAAGAATGTGCAAGATGAACACAATCTTGCTGCACCACCTGTTTGGATAAATACTGGTTTGCATGTGTACATATTTGCATACATAAACATTGATTACACATCTGGCTCCTATAACTCTTACCTGCAGGTAGTACTGCAGGTTGTCGATCAGGAACGCCATGTGGTTGCGTAGTCTCCACTTAACGGCGTCCGTCTGGCTGGACTTGAGGTGCTTTCTCTGCATTTGCAGAGCCCAGCAGTGCTGCAGCTGAGACTGCACCCGCCGCACGCTCAGCAAGTACCTGAACACAACGTTGTACCTGAGAACAGAGAGGAGGATCGATGAGGAGGAGAGGAGGAGGAATGATGAGGAGGAGAGGAGGAGGAATGATGAGGAGGAGAGGATGTTCACCAGCTGTACTCAAACAATTAAAAACACAATACTTCATCAGGGAGCCAAACGAGTACACACTTCTCCAAGATGGCCGGAGTGAAGAGGATGTGCAGCGGCCACTGAACCTTGTAGGTGAGACCGAGAGCCGCCCAGCCTGTGGGAGGAGCCTCGCGAGGGGAGGTGTCTTGTGGAGGCGTGGCTCCATCTCTGAGGCCCGTTGCCTCTGAAAAAAAACCAACAGTAATTGAATATCGAGCCTCACTGAACACATCAATGAGTCTGATAATCTTCCACAGTATGCATCAAAAAAATTGCTGAGTAAATTTCTCTAAATTAACAATTCAAATCATTTTTTCCAGCACTAGTTAGAAGATTTGATGTTTTCAATCAGCAGTTCATTAAAAACTGAAGAATAGAGTTACAGTTTGATCATAAAACCACTGGGTGGCGCTAAACACCAAACAAAAGGGGAGCACGTGTTTCCTCCTTCAGTCTCTGAACAGGAAGTGCCGGTGGGCAGCACACCTTTGCTGTCTTTGCCCTGGTAGTCCACAGTGAGGTGCAGCAGAGGCAGCAGGTTGTCGTCGTCCAGCAGCACCTTATGAGCGGCCTGCTGAAAGGCCACGTTCACATCTGTGGAACACAAAACACAAGAAAACACATTCAGCTCTTCTTCAAGTCCTGAATGTAAACTGAAAGCTGGTGCTGACAGGTTTCCATCAAGCTCAAACCCGATCAGACCCCGACACACTTTCTCCATTGGCTGAGTGAAGTGGACATCAAACCGGTGCCAACTTCTCCTTCTCCACTGGAGGTGTGGCTACTACCAGGTACATTTACAACCTGCATTACTGCTACTTTATGAATATTATATAAGACCATCAACCTGTATCTACACATTCCATTACACCACCCTCAAGTATGTGTTATTGTCTTCTGGCTGTACGCGTTATTGTCTTCTGGCTGTACGCGTTATTGTCTTCTGGCTGTACGCGTTATTGTCTTCTGGCTGTACGCGTTATTGTCTTCTGGCTGTACGCGTTATTGTCTTCTGGCTGTACCCGTTATTGTCTTCTGGCTGTACGTGTTATTGTCTTCTGGCTGTACGCGTTATTGTCTTCTGGCTGTACGCGTTATTGTCTTCTGTCTGTACGCGTTATTGTCTTCTGGCTGTATGCGTTATTGTCTTCTGGCTGTACGCGTTATTGTCTTCTGGCTGTACGCGTTATTGTCTTCTGGCTGTACGCGTTATTGTCTTCTGGCTGTACGCGTTATTGTCTTCTGGCTGTATGCGTTATTGTCTTCTGGCTGTACGCGTTATTGTCTTCTGTCTGTACGCGTTATTGTCTTCTGTCTGTACGCGTTATTGTCTTCTGGCTGTACGCGTTATTGTCTTCTGGCTGTACGCGTTATTGTCTTCTGGCTGTACGCGTTATTGTCTTCTGGCTGTATGTGTTATTGTCTTCTGGCTGTATGCGTTATTGTCTTCTGGCTGTACGCGTTATTGTCTTCTGGCTGTATGTGTTATTGTCTTCTGGCTGTACGCGTTATTGTCTTCTGGCTGTACGCGTTATTGTCTTCTGGCTGTACGTGTTATTGTCTTCTGGCTGTACGTGTTAATGTCTTCTGGCTGTACGCGTTATTGTCTTCTGGCTGTATGCGTTATTGTCTTCTGGCTGTACGCGTTATTGTCTTCTGGCTGTACGTGTTATTGTCTTCTGGCTGTACGCGTTATTGTCTTCTGGCTGTATGTGTTATTGTCTTCTGGCTGTACGCGTTATTGTCTTCTGGCTGTATGCGTTATTGTCTTCTGGCTGTACGCGTTATTGTCTTCTGGCTGTACGCGTTATTGTCTTCTGGCTGTATGTGTTATTGTCTTCTGGCTGTACGTGTTATTGTCTTCTGGCTGTACGCGTTATTGTCTTCTGGCTGTATGTGTTATTGTCTTCTGGCTGTACGTGTTATTGTCTTCTGGCTGTATGTGTTATTGTCTTCTGGCTGTATGCGTTATTGTCTTCTGGCTGTACGTGTTATTGTCTTCTGGCTGTATGTGTTATTGTCTTCTGGCTGTACGTGTTATTGTCTTCTGGCTGTATGTGTTATTGTCTTCTGGCTGTACGCGTTATTGTCTTCTGATATCTTCACGTCATTAAGTCAAACAGTAGACGACTGTTTCGGGGATGCAGTTTAACTTAATACACCGTCTGGTGGACTAAAGGCCTCAATCACGGTGACGGATGTCTCCTGCTCACGGAGGAGTGTGTCCCACAGTTTACCTGTTTATCGATTTGACTCCACTCACAGGGACTCTCCGTAATGAAGAGCTAGTGGGCAGAGTGGGCGTGGTTCAGTGGTTGAGTTGTGAAAAGACCAGAGCGAAGCATTAAAGAGCAACAACAGCTGCGTGGTGGGTTCACCCTGTGCACACGTACAGTACAATGCTTCATCACAACCCACTCAGCTTAAGGATGATTTACTTTGTTGAGGAACATTGTTTCAGCTCAACTTCATGGCCCTCAATCTGCAAATAATTTATATTGATAAAAGTTGTCTTTTCCTTTAGACGCTGTGCAGAACTTTGGTGACATGTTGTCTGAACTGAAATGAACCAGACAGAAGTTCATTCGGCTACTTATTCAGTCATCTCATATTCATAACATCTGAAGTACACTGTGCAATAGAACTCTGTACAGAGTGCGTTTTAAACAGCTAATCTCTATTTGTAAAAAGTGGTTATGTGCTCATGAATAAGATATAAACCAACAAAAACTAAACGGTACTCGTGTTTCACCTGCTGCAATACACAGTAGACTTTTTCTTGTGAACTTTTTTTTATCATAAAAAGTACTTTATAGAAATATATAATCTGTCATAGTATTAAATGTCATAAGACATGCGAGGATATATAGTATGTGATTCAAATATAATAATAATAAAGTCATCGTATTGTATGCCATAAAGAAATGTCATGCAACGTGTCTCTGTACTTCGTAGTAGTTCGGGGTCTTTGCCTCTTTTTCCTCTGACCAAACCAGCATTAATCTGATTATGATTGATTGTCCCAGGATGAAGAGATTGGATCAGTGACTATCGACGGGCGGTGACACCTCGTTGTGATCGTTACAGGTGAGACGACCACACAAGCCTTCTGTGGAGGAGAACGACTGAGTGAAAACGTCTTCACAGAACTAAACGCACCGTGCTCGGTGACGGCTGTTGGAGGCGTCTTCAACATGTGCTGCGCGAGGTCAATAAAAACCTGGTAGAGCTCGCCACGACCCAGCAGGTAGAAGTCCTTAATGATCTGGAGGAAAACACAAACGTCAATACTGCTCATTTTGAACTGATTTATGATCCAGAAAACAAAGTGCGTCGAGTACAAACCTTGAGCTGTTCGAGCAGATCGGACTCCTCCACCATCAACGTCCAGAGGTGCTGAAAGTCAGTGAGCGTGGATTGTTATTCAGTTTAAAGATTTCACTAAAGGCAGTCAGGCTCGCCCCCCGAAACCTGATGCTGAACGGGAACCGGTTCTACGTTAGAGACTCGCATCACGATCAGAGAGAAGAACACATCCGAGAACTCTGGTCGTCTCAAACACAATAAAACCATCACGAGTAAGTTCATCACAACATGTGAGCAACACACAGAACATCAGTCTGTTTGTGGAGCAGCCGTCAGGTAATGGTAGTGATGTCATACGGTAGTGATGTCATACGGTAGTTTCATCACAAGAACAGGATCATCAATGAAACATAATCACTAAGATCATTGTTTATCTGTGATGTATTTTCTAGATTTTATAACTTTTTGTATTGCTGCTCATTTGTTTACATACAAGAAAAATAAAGCAATGTTGATTCTTTTCTTAAGTAATTGTATTTCTTTCTCACATTATAATAAAAAAAGAACCGATGAGTATCGACAAGGAACCGAACCGATAAGCAGCATCGATGAGAGTACCGATACCCGTCCTTAGTGCAGTAGAATATGAGCTCACCTCTGCCACCGTGCTCCTGATCCGATCAATCAAGTTCTCAAAATCCACCAGGCTGAAGAGAGGCTGCTGCTTGAGTCGGTGCAGCTCGGCAGCAAACATGTCCTCCTGGTGCTTCAGTATGGAGCCTAAAACAAAGAAAACAATGAGATGTGACATAAAGACTAAAGTTACAATAAGATACTACAAGCAGAACGAAGGGCTACCAGCTCTTGACGGGCTGTGGTTGTGGTTTTCAAACATCTGGACGGACTCTCCAACGAAGAGGATCTTCTCTGCCACTCTGACGGGAATGTAAGAAGGAAGCATCTCTGCTCGCAGGGAGAACTGCTGCAGAGACGGAGCCAGCATGTTCTCCTCCTCGATCAGCCTCTGCCCCAAAGCACAGACGCACACAATCAAGACTCTGTTCAACAATATATACGTACCGATCTCTTGGCCTGCGTGTCTGAAGCTTTGTTTATAACTCGCGCCTCCACAGATGGAGCGAGCTATGAGCACGCACGAAGGCGTTTATACTCAACGCGCTGTGAGCTGCATTATTCTCCTAAACACCAGAGGGCGAACAAACAAAATGAACTGTGAAGAATGGAATGGACGAGTGTAACTGATAGATATGCACATAGACTGCCTGTAGGTGTAACCAGCAGAACGTAATAAACCTCCACAATGAGGAGGAGGGATTGTACTATCTGTAAACTCATATTCATGGATACTTTACTACCTTCATACAAACCCTGTAAAGACAAAAGTAAAGTATTAAATGTATAAAAGGAAACAAAGGTTGAATATCCTGTAAACTATTTGATTTGGCTGCAAAATATTTACTCAACATTAGATTTTTTATACTTCCGGTTTCTGAAAACGAACAGCGAACAGCCTTCTTTGTTTAATCCCCAGACGTGTTAAGAGAGTTTCTATCAGAGAACTATTTTTGTGACAGTCACGTGATCTCGCACGCAAAGTTACAAATGATTCAGATGTGCACGACCAAGCGCCGTGACCACTCGTCCTGTGTGATTACGTCATTTCATCATAAATGAAGCTTGGCTGTGATTCTCACCAGGTCCTGGAGCTCTCGGAGCTGTTTCCCACTCAGGCCTCCCAGCCCCAGGTCCTCCTCCTCCTCCTCCTGGTTGGCAGCAGCTCCTCCTGCACTCGGGCCCTGCTTCACAAAAAACTCCTCGCTCTGGTCCAGCAGCAATCCGTGCAGCATCCAAGCTGCCAGCTGCTTGTACATCACACCGTGGCACACAGCAAGAATCCTGCAGAATGTGTCACACAACACGACACGCTAAATCAAAGAAGAAGACAATACCAACGCCGACCCCCTCCCTCTGGAACTCTCTCCCCCAACACCGCAGACATTCTCCCTCACTCCTCTCCTCAAAACTCACCCATTCAAATCTGCGATACATAGTTATGTAATGTTATTGTCTTTTTACTGTTATGTCAATTAAATTGCTGTTTTCATTGTTACAAAGTTAAAACATCTGCAGCAAAGGAAGGATTCATACACCCCTCCCATGTAAAACCAGAACAAATGGAAAACCTTAAATTACAAAATTACAATAAATTTGAAATCATTATTTCCTCACGTCTACTGAAACAGGATTACTTGGTGTCTCTATATGAATTCTGCATCAGAAGAGAACTTGTTGAAATCCTGCCGTACAGAATCTACAGTTCATCTGAATCTTGGATTAAAGTCATCCCCAATGAGAGACTTACTTCTCTAAGGCCATGCGGACGGGAGGAAGCCCACCACAGCTGTGCTTGTACACCGTCTCCAGGATCTGACAGCCATGGATCTACAGCAGCAACACACACGCGTTACTCCGGATCATTTCGTTTGTATGAAACGCTTTGAGCGATGAGAAGGCGCCCGAAAAGTAAAGTTACGTTTGCAAATTGTTGAGCAAGTTCTAGGAAATTGCAGAGATTTGGGCTAAATAGAATGTTAGGAAACCCGTCTTATTGCCCGTCGACTGCCTTCATGCACATAAAGTAACGTGGATGTGATAAGAGGACATGATGGATCAAGCATCCCTAACTGACACATCATTACATGTCATTGCTGCTTTCCACATACAAACTCATTTGTGTTTTCTCTCTCAATGTTCTACAAATGATTTGGTTCTTTGTCCTCTTGAAGTGCTGAACGCCGCCCTGAACTTACATTTCCTGGTGAAATGCTACTAGAAACAATCCTTACCTTCTGTGATTTGATCGACTCTACCACCACCATCACGGAGGGAAACAGCAGCTGGAACTAAAAGAAAAAGGTACAGTGTCAGACAAACATTTAGCTGGAGAAAGACTTTCCACTGGGAGTGGTTTTGGTATATTTTTCAATGAAAGAAATCTACGAATTATCTCTTAAGATGAATCCTTTACCTGATCAAGCTTATAATTCACATGAGATATCGTCAGATGTGGATCTCCAAGGAACTGAAATACACGCAAACACAAGTTAAATGAGCACATTTCACGTGCTCCACCATTTATTCCTGTTGTGCGTGACATCATTTTACCTCTTGTTCGAGGTCCAGCAGGGCCTGTCTGTACGGCTGCAGGATCGAGTCCAGCCCTGTGCAGAAAGCCCGCAAGTAAATTCCATGAAGTCCCGTCTGGTTGGGCAGGTTGGTGTGATGTTCCTGAAGAGAGAACGTTGTTGAGAACATTTTAATCACAGAGAAACCCTGTGTTAGATAGGGACGGCTAGGGAACGGTCTAACACACTTTATATCATCCTTAATTAAACATGCTAGGGGGGGGGGGGGGGACTGCTAAATATCAAAAGTGTTGTTTTATGGCATCGAGGGACTTTACCTGCTGATGCACATGGCCCGTGTGCTGTTCTATAAACTCTGTGAAGCGGATGTAATCGGAGCCCAGCTTAGAAAGCCGGTTGAGGACGCTGGTCTCACTGGGGTGGAGGAAGGGCAGTTCCTGGGACACCTGTGGGTGGAACAAAGTGCTTCATGTTGGAAAGGAAACACTGTGGGCATCGTTTAAGGAGTTTGTCCTTTTCTGATACGTGGATCCAAGGACAGAGGGCGTTGTATGTGTACAGATTGTAACGTCCTCTGAGAATACTTTGTCATTTTGGGCTATACAAATGAACTGAATTGAATTAATACAAAGGTTACTGTGGGGCACAACCTATAAACACTCTTTCCTCTGCATGTAGAGAGTCCAGTTTAACCCTGTAGAATGCCAGTGTTACACCACCGCTTAAGTGAATCAGTCGGTCTAACTTTCTGTCAATGAACATATGAACAGTCCTGTTCCTTACAAGCACAATGAGCTATGATGGAAGCGCATCCTTGCATGTTGTTACGGTGGTGTCTCTCTTGAAGTCTGGGAAGAGACTATACTGTAGAAAGTACACTGAACAAGTTCCCCAAGTCATTTAGCGGTGAGGATGCATTAGTAGTGTGGCACAGTAGTGGTTAACACCGTCACCTCACTTTAGTGTGACGTTTACTTGTTCTCCTTCTCAACAGCAGGTTAGGTGAACTGGAGGGTCTAATGAATATGCAACATAAAGATAAGATAGAACTTTATTTATAGCCCGAAGGAAAACGTTGTCGGAAAAAGTAGTAGTGTGAGCAAATATAATGCAAAAATATAAACAATAAAGTAAGGTGCAAAACCCAATTGTACACAATACCAGAGATGCAGAAAAATACATCATATTTTAGCTAACTAACGTTAGCATGTCAATGTTAAACAGAAGCGTTGTTTCTTCGGTTTTACCTGCAAACCCGTCCGTTTGTTCCACGTGAAGATCGTCCCCGGGTATCCGCTCAACGCCAGCAGCAGCTCGTGAATCATGTTAATTCACCTTTAATTGATTAACGTTGGAAAATGCAGCTGCGAGCGTCTCATTCAGCCATCAAAACAAAACCACCGCCGTCAGCCCGCGATGTCGCAGGTTGACTACGTCACGACGCAAAGCATCACGGTGGCACGGACTGGTTGCTAACCAACAGTAACCATGGACGTAGTAACCGGCGCTCCGTCGCTTTTTCCTTCTACGTTGATTTTACATAAACATCACAAAGGTGTCTTCTATTATTCAGCTTTTGGGATCTACGAGACGATACAAAAGTATCCGCTGTTTTTTTGAATTGTTTTATGTTAACAAAAGTAAACGAAAGATGGGGTGCTTCTGGGAAATGTAGTTCCTCTCGGAAAAAAAGTAGCATAATTTTATATAAACATCACAAAGGTGTCTTCTATTATTATCTATTATTTTGGGATCTACGAGACGATACAAAAGCATACGCTGTTTTTTTATTCATGTTAACAAAAGTAAACGAACGATGAGGGCGCTTCCGGGAAATGTAGTTCCTCTCAAAAAAAAAAAAAAAGGTAGTATCGTCAGTCTTGCGTCATCAATCGGTCATGTAGCTAGCTTAGCTAGCAACACCTCGCAACGGAGAAAGAGCTTGGTATGTCGTAGTTTCTAGTAAAAATGATTAAAGCGGCTTCATTCAGGCTGTAAAAGCTTATTTATAGCATATTAGTGTCATATTATGATTGAGTTCGAGCACGTGGTAATCATATGCGACTTTCTAGTAGAGCTATTTGTAATCACTCGGCTAACTTAGCCGTCTAACTTAACTTAACGGTAGTTGCTAAAGTCAGTATGTCAGTGGCGTTATCAACGTTAAAATGTTAGCTTAATTATGCTAACGTTAGCAACCAAACACCAACTGTCTGCGGTCTTAAAACGATAACTAGTAGGTAAACAGCTATATCAGACTTGTTGAGTTTAATTAGCCGGATTCAAGCTAGCTGTACTAACATGACGTGCTACACAAATACACGAGCAGGTGTTGGTTTCCTATGCTATAAACGTGACAGTGTTTGTTATATTGCAGGGATAATATTATTATTAATAATAATAACTGTATTTATATAGCACCTTTAAAAACAGTTTACAAAGTGCTTTGATCGAGAAAGCAGCAAAAGCAAGACAATAATAACAACAACAGAAAGCTCAGAGAGACAGTCGGTACCCTAACAATAAGATTATATATATATATATATATATATATATATATATATATATATTTAGTAAAATCAACAAATAAAAATAAAACAGAAAAGCGACGACATCACATTCTGTACAAAATGTGTCTTAAGAAGTGATTTAACAGAGATGACTGATTCTGCATTCCTTGTCTCCTCAGGTCGTTCCAAAGCCGGGATGGCGAGTGAGACGAGCGAAGAGGACATTGTTTCCGAGTACCTGGTCCAGAACCCACAGCTGGCCCAGTGGGTCGACACTCTCAGGACCTACTGTGAGAGCAACAAACAGTGGGCTGCTCGGAGAGAGTTCATCCTCAGAAACATGGAGGCTTCTTCTTACACCACCACACTGGAGCTCGGAGTCCCCAGCAGCAGTAATCTGGACAAGCTGCTCTCTCTGTCCATGGTCTGGGCCAATCACGTGTTCCTCGGCTGCAGGTAAGACACACACCGACAGAGCGGAATGATGTAAAACTCCAGGAAGCAAAAGATAAAGCTATGCTCGACGTGGAGTCCACTTATTTATTTATTTTATGTACAGTTTAAAACATAAATGTCACCATTTGATGCACCGTACCAGATTATAGCTTACTCAGTGTACAGAGCTGAGCAGCTTTTAACACACTTTTTAAGTTGGTTTTGAAAGTGCTGATGAAGCTGCAGCTCCTCGCATCATCAGGCAGGGTGTTATTATTATATATAGACCACATTAGACCAGATCAGACCACATTAGACCACATCAGCTCCTCACAACGTCAGGCAGGGTGTTCCACTGATTTGTTGCTTTTACAGAAAAAGCTGATTGACCAAATGCAGTGTGGCGAAATGGTCTGGTACAGTCTCATATAGATGATATTCTTGAGGATGGTACAGTCTGGTATAGAGGATATTCTTGAGGATCTAATAGATATTTACTGAGCGAGTATACACTAAGTCACGTAGTGGAGGAGGGGCCAAACCATTTAAAATGTTATAAACCAGGCACAAATTTGCCACTTGTCTCTGTTCTCTTCACCCTTCAGCTATTCGCAGGCTGTGATGGACCGGATCAAGGAGATGGGTGAGGGGATAGTGGTCATAGATGCCCCCGTTCGCAAAACGACAAAAGATGGAATCCTGGCCAGAGGAAAGCGGACTGGTAATGCAATACACACGTTTAATAAGAATAAAACAGATGACTGTATTTACTGTGGGCGGTGACACGAGACAAAACACTCACCACCATTATTTTATAGTTTTAGCTTGTTGGTAACGGATACATAGAGAGAGAAATGACACTACAGTAAGCATTGTGGCAGAGCGCTGTAGTCTGGGATCGTCTTCAAATGTATTTCTAATATTATGTTTCCCCGTGTATGTGTATGTAAGATATTAGAAGCCTTTCAACACGATGCAATCCAGCACCACCAAAAGCTACGGCCTCAAAAACTACAATCGGCTTTGAGTAGAGATGAGTGATGAAGGATTTCATCAGCAATCAGTTGTTTTTCCACACAACCCGTTCTTGGTGATTGATAGTACTACAGAAGTGCACACTATGAATGACAACGTACAGTACATAAATAGTAATACCATTTTGATATTGAACCATATCACTTATTTTATTTCTCTGTATTCAGCCATAAGACGTGTAATGATTCTGATGAAAGGCTGTCTGAAGATACGATGCTGGTGTGTCTTTTAAACACACATTAGCTGAGAGGATTAGGAAATGTGGTGAACTTGAGTCGCCTTTATAAGAGCTGTGACTAAGTGAGATAGTGGGAAGGACTCGGTGCAACACAAACTTTGTTGCTCTTTACGGACCTCCAACATGTTTCCTTTACAGCAGGGTTTCACCTACAGGTTGTTTTTCTCTTTTAACACCCACGCCTGGGACCGGAGTCTGTTCCCTCATTAAGATGTGATTCTTTGTGCACTCATCGCTGTCTCCTGCCTGTTGTGTCATTATTCTCAGAGGGTGGCGCTGACGGCGCTGTGAAAAGAGCCAGATGTGGAGCTCCGTGGCCTGCGAGTCAGAAATCCGGACCTCGTCCACAGGCTCCAGCAGAGCACCAGCCCTTCTTCAACCGCCTCTACAAGGCGGTGGCCTGGAAGTTGGTGTCGGCGGGGGGCTTCGGTCCAAACTTGGACCATTTTGAAATACTTTGCAGCTGCGTCGAGTCGTGTAAAGAGACCCTGACCAGCGTGTTTGTGCCACTGAAGGACATCGACGGCCTCCCCGCGGGTCGCACGCAGAAAGAAGGCCACGTGTGCGAGATCCGCTGTCAGACTGTGTACATGGGGACGGGATACGGGCGGGACGAGGCCGCCGCCAGGGCCATGGCTTCCAAAGAGGCCCTAAAAGTCTTTCAGGGGCGAAAAGTGTCCGTAAAGATCTGCAGACGGAGGTTCAAAGGGAGAGATGTGGAGGACTTGATGTTGTTGGACGAACAGCCTCGGAGTCAGGGCTCTCCTCCTGCTCTCAGCTACCCTTTTGAGGCCGAGCAGCAGGAAGACGCTTCCTCATAGAGCAGACGGTTTGTGACGTTCGCCCTGCCGTGGTGCCTGCTGGGAACAGAGACGAGTGACGTCTACTGAATGGAGCTACTGAAGGACTTCGTGACCGTGTCGGGGAGCAGACTGTTGAGCATTTCCCACAATACTTTGGTGTCATAATGCAGCTGGCACGGTGTAAGAGCAATGTACACATAGCTGAAGATGAGGAATAAGTCCAGACGTTATTTTTGTTTTTCAACTTAATTGATGTCAACATTAATTTCTATTTCTTTTTTTTAAACAAATGTACCCGCTAACCGTTTGCGTTTTAGGATTGTTTCTGTATCGGGTTGCGATTACATTCTCATTTCTACTGACCCAAATGTTAGTTGATAAAAGTTATGACAGTTATTTAGAGGCACCAGCGTTTAATTCTCATTTTTCTACTTTAAAGAAAAAGTGTGTTTCTTCAATCAAAGTATTGCTTCAAAGAATTGACTGACTAGTTTGAGGTTTTTTTTACAGTATGTTTCAGGAGGCCAACTACAGTACCCATTATATGATATATTATTATATTATGAATGCTACTGCTTTTATTTGTTTTCTTTATTTAACTTCACTGATTCAAAAGAAAAAAAAGAAAGTGAGACCCACAACGCTGGGATGTGTTGGAGAGTCACAGTTCATAAAACATGAGACAGTTTGGCACCGTGTGCACAGCTGCGTGTGTCTGAGGGTGAAGTGCTGCTGTGGTTTCTTTGAGTTCTTTCTTTGTTCCTGTTTGGGTTGAAGGTGAACAGGGTTGCATTGAGGTGTGAGTTCCCACACTGTTCCTGTGTGTTACTGTACGTTTACACCAGTGGTTCTGTTTCTAAATATATTTTTAAATAAACAAAATAATTTAACCGCGTAAAGTTTTATTTGGTTTCTACCTGCAGATTCACACAAAAGACAGTACAGCTAAAGAAAATGATAATAATTTGGATCCATAAGTAGAGTTGTGTCGCCTCTTATTAGCAGTAATTGGCAAGTTCAGACAGCAGCCGAGCAGGATGACTCCGCTCCTCGTTAGAGACGCTTAAATAGCAGATCGGATAAATAAAGAATCCTAAAACTCTGTGATTTGAGCGACGTTCACGCTTGACCTCCTCCCACAGTAGAAACTGAGCTATTGTTTGTGTCAGCAGGATTCCTCCGGCCTCATCAGCACAGTTCACCGGACTTCATCCACACGGCTGCACCGGGACTCGTTTCACTCCGTTGGACGGTCTGAACACTGATCTGTGACGCGGGCCTTAGAGCAGCGGCGGCGGGTGGACGCTCGTTTTTATTTCAACGTCCTGCGTGATTTGGGAATGGAACAAAGTTCCACCGCTAGAGACGGCCGTGCCTTTGTGTGAATTTGAGCCTCGAGGCCGGTGTGGCTGTGAGAGTTCAAACCTGTTCATTTAGAAACTGATTTAGTTTGACCTTTTACTTTCCCACATTATTGACCGCGCTATTGAATTCTACCAACAGTCCCCTTTATTATGTATTTGTCAATCCATCAGTTGGAACACTGGATGTAAATGCCAGTGGTGGAAGAAGTATATTTTAAAGATTTTATTTCTACTTGATGTAGAATTTCTATTTGAGGGAAATAAAGTTTCATATTTTACACATATTACTGGGTGATTCCATATTTCAAAAACACAAATATTGACAATTTGTGTAGTTTATTATTATTATTTATTTTATTTGTTGTGGCTCGGCGCCCTAGCGCCCTCTATTGACCAGCCGCCACTGACCATCTGAACTCAGGTAGACATGTGAGTGTTGGCACGCTATCAATCAACGCCGCTGCCTCAAGCAGTGTCTGGAGTTGATGCATCGAGCGGTTCACACCCAACAATGTCATCCTCAGAGAGCGATCTCTATTTCAGACTATCATTCGTCACCCGCTCCGCTTCTCCATCCATCACACTCTCAATCACCCTCTGCCTCTTCTCGGTTTTTCCGTCACCGTCTCTATCCGTCATTCTTTACCGCTCTGTCAAATTATCACACACAATCAAACGTTTAGGCCCGGCGGGTTGTTGCCGCAGGTGTTTGAAGTGTCTCGCTGAGTGAGAAAGAGCCCCTTAGCCACACATGCAATCTCAATCGGAATTAGACTTAATTCCCCGAGAAATCGATAACAAATCCTCGCTGTCTGGAGAAAGTATTGCCGCTCAGGAACTAAGATAAACGGTGTGATTGTCGGCCCGACCGCCCTGAATGTGTCTGGGTGTCCGCTTTTTAAAGTGTTTAATAAGACAAAGTGGATCTATGAATGTGCTTTCAATCCCTCAGTCGAATTTAAAGACTATAAGCAAATAAGCAAGATTGGAGTTTTTTACATATCAACAGCTATAAAGGTTAAAGGGTAACGTCGCTGTGGATCCACTTTTCTCATGTTTTTGTGTCTAAGTGACTAATGGGGACAACAATTTTCTGAAATTGGTCCAGTAATGAGGGAGAACGCTGCAGACAGCAGCTGCTAAATAGGCTGAAATGCAATCAGGAGCAACTGCTCACCGTCAATCGAGAGGCGAAGTCCCGCCCCTTCCTGTGTCCACATGGGACCTTATTTTGGAAAGAAATATGTACGTTATGGCTAACTTCAGTAACGACACTTCCATAGTTATTTTTACCCAAAGCACGATCTTTTTTTTAAATCTAAGTATTTCCCGATCTTTTCTTCAACCTAACTAAGTATTTTACAATCTAATCCTTAAAAAAAATGAGCCGTAAATTGCTCTAAAGTTAAAATTCACATGTCGAATTTGTATGCAACAGGGCAAGATTTGGGTATTGTTTGTTTGTTTGTGTTGTTGGAGCAGTCTTTGGTTGAATGCAGGTCAACAATCTGTGTCAAGAGCAAAAGAGGCGGAACACTTTGGCTGAAATGCAATCTGGGAACCCGCAGCGCCCACAATGTTTTAGTTCCTTAGCAGATGGGTTCAGAGATTGAGCTAAATGTGAAGAAAGACGTTTTATTTTCCCGTTACGTCCGTCCTGTTATCAGACACTTAAAACAACAATCTGAGGCAAAAACAAGCACTTTTACTTTCTACATTGCAGCGCTCTCGTTCAATGTCGGACCAATTAAAAAAATATTTGACCCCATTGAAACAAAAACACAGTTTGAAAACACTGAAGTAAGCCCTCTAAGAAAGCTTTTATTCGTCTCACTTTGCAGTTTAAAATGCGGTCGGTGAAATATTAGTGATGATGCAGCTTTTTCAGGAAATCACAGCACAAACACGAAAACCTGTGATTAGATTGATCGACAGCACAAACGAAATAGTATGTTGACTCCCCAACACACATGCAGGTGTACACACACATCACACACACACATCCCAGGTGTACACACACATCACACACACACATCCCAGGTGTACACACACATCACACACACACATCCCAGGTGTACACACACATCACACACACACATCCCAGGTGTACACACACATCACACACACACACATGCAGGTGTACACACACATCACACACACACATCCCAGGTGTACACACACATCACACACACATCCCAGGTGTACACACATCACACACACACACATGCAGGTGTACACACACATCACACACACACACATGCAGGTGTACACACACATCACACACACACACATCCCAGGTGTACACACACGCACGCACGCACACACACGCACGCACACACACACACACACACAGCAGAGCAGGAATGGACTAAGTCAACATTTTGTACTTGTCTCCGCTGCATTATTGATGACTGCTGACAGGCAGCAGAGAGGAAGAGTATCATTATTATTATTATTATTATTAGAGGGAATAAACCAGTAAATGTTCAATGATGATGTTTATTAGATGAATCTTATTGATTCACATTCCAGTGTTTTCACTATGAAGGGTTTATGAACATGTCATGTGAAGTATTCAGATCCTTTACTTGGGCAAAAGTATTAGTACCACAATGTAAAAATACTATGTTACAAGTCAAAGTCCATCATTCCAAATGTTATTTTAGTCAGAAAATACTCCAGGTGAATGGGTTGAAAACTAATAACCAATAGATATCACCATGAAACTTCCCCACTTGAAATCCCCACATAAAGACAAATGTTTTTTAAATATGCAAACGAAGTACTTTCTTATCAAATATGTGCTAATTTGCATAAATGTCTAGAACAGATATCTGAATATTGGTTAAAGCCAGGTTCAAAATCTGTGTTTCATTTGGTTGACATTATAGAGTCAATGGTTTTCACAGAGGGAATATGGGATATCAGATAAAAGTGTTTACCTTTTTTCTTCTCAACTCGCTTAGTTCATGTAAAGAAAAGTAAAACCTATTGGGACAAAAATGATGGTTCCTTTTTCCCAAATCCATCTGATTGCCTTTGTTTATAGCTGTGTGTATATCTACTCACGTTTTTGTAATTGTTCTTCAATCTCTTTTTTTATTTTCTATATTTGAGTGTATTATTTTACCTCCATATGTTCTGTATGTATAATATCTATAATATCCCTGAATTCTTTTCACATTGGTTTTTGGTCAATTAAAACCAAAAAAGTCTTAATTAAACTGTGTTTAAAGTCAGCACGGAGACACTTCAGATGGATGTGATTGTGAAATCAAACCTCGTCCTGCAGCTCAAACGTCAAAAATAAAGTAACAGAAACTGATGTTTGAGTGAAGAAAAGGACTTTGATCGTAAGCTGCCCAGCACATCTGGATGTGTTGATGTTAAAGCTTAAATATGAGGTTGCTGCACAAGTGCCATGAATCCGATAGACTGTCTTCTTTAGTTTTAATCTTCAGTTTAAATCTGAAATCATGAGCTGCAGGTTCTTTCTCAGCTCCATTATGCACGTGGCGGTCTCTGGCCAACAACAACCCCCTGGAGGCGTGACGTCACAGACCGCAGTCACAACTACGTCATTCCTCAAATATTGACTGACCTCTTTAACATCTTAAAAAAAATAAAACAATCAACACATGCACATTGAATAGTGTTCAGATGAAAATAATATGCACTCACTCCACTGCTTTACAAAACAATAATGTTTATTATTATTATTATTATCATATATCACTATAATTATGATTCCATACACAAACAATCTGAAACAAAATAGTTCAAAAGACATATTTATGCATTTTTCCCCAGACGAAGAATCACTATAATGTTCATGATGCTGCTGTTAAGACTCAACAGCGTGCACGTGGTCCTCTTATAGTTTATTGTGCATTGTGGGTTATTTAGAAGCTACTACATCACAACAACGACCCTGTGGTTTCACAGACATAAAGTGGTTCTGGATATTTAACTTAATGGGACTTTATTGTATTCTCATCTCCTGTCCATCACGATAAATATCCTCACAGTTTCTTCTGTGATATAATGTATTTATATATTTGATCATAGAACTAGAGTTCTTTTTCGTAAGTGTCGGCCAGTCACCAAACCTGCTCCTCAGCTGAATCATAAAAATATGAGAGTAATTACAAAAGAATCTTCTTCTTCTTCTTCTTCTCTCCTTCTCGATGCTACATTCAGAGCCGGTGAGGCTCATAAGCACTTCAGCAGGAAAAAGTTGCAGAAAGCTCCCCGGGGACAGTCGCACATCTTGCCGATCCGAGCGCCTTTCCTCACGGCGCACTGCTCCCCGACATCACACTGAGGGAGAAGCAACAGCACCAGAGGGTTGATTCATTTCGGCTCCCCCCCCCCCCCCCCGCGACATGAATGCAATCAACGCAATAGCAATCAATACAATGTGTTTAGATACAGTACCGTTGGGACTTGGCCAAATTTCTTTTCCCATGAAGGGAGTCGTTTAGCTTGCAGCTTTTCGAGAACTTCTTGGAGAGCTCCGAGCTGACAGACAGATAAGAACAAACAAGAAAGTTCTCAATGAATGTGCCTTTTTTATTTTAGCCACACATATAATACAACTGCAAACGGATTCTACAAAGTTATATAATAATATGCAATGTAGTTATAACAGTTGCATATTTTGTTTAAAAGGACACAACTCGATGATATGAAATGTCAAACGCGTAATTATCTGCACAGAACAGAAGTACATCTTAAATGCATGTTTTTCTGAATGGAGTTCATTTGAGGCGGCAACAAACTGGAGCTCAATGGCCACATTTACTAAAACTGCTCAACACAACACAACTGAAATTCAAAGTAACGTGCAAAAATAAACACATTTAGCTGTAAAGGTCTTTTTTTGCAGAAGTGAAGTAATAATAAAGCTTTACCAGCTGCTTCTCACTCGTCAGGTTCGGACCTTTCGGATAGAAGTCCCGCAGGGCTCTGGGGCTCAGCTCCTCTTCGGACTCGGGGTCCAACACTTGGGCTCTGGCGGCTCTGGAGAGCAGCAGCAGCAGCGCGCAGAGGAGCGCCCCGCTGAGCATCCTGGAGGTGGTCTGCATGGTCCCGATGCGCGGCAGCATGTGGGGCCCTCCTCTCTCTCACTCTTGTCTCAAATAGTCCCCCTCCCCTCCCCGCGCCAAACACCTTTTTTTTTTTAAATCTGACTCCTGCATCTGTTCGCTCCACCTTATTCTTTTCCTTTTTTTGGTCATGCGTAACAGCTGCCTTGGGTGAGTCATCCCGTAAAAGTTGCTGGGCAAAATATGCCTCAAAAAGTCAACAACAACAACATCATGCAGCAGTTCTGCAAGGGGTCGTTACTGATTACTTGGATGGAGGATGGAGGCTTTAAAACAGAGGAGGCACTAAACAATTGTCTAATATATTGTCATCATAAGATTATCATTTGAATCAGACACTTTGTGAATCTGTTGGATTACAGCCTCAAATGAATCAGCAATGATGAACACTGCTTTGTTTAGTATTCCACGATGATCAGCAGTAAGTCGCCACATATTACTTTAATACTCTTCTATTATTACCCCAGAATGGCATTCTGCAGCCTCTCCTGCATTTAAACTTGGTGACTCAGTCGCTCCTTCTTCTGCTGTAAATGATGAAGAAAACCGAACAGAGGCGCTAAACGCCTCTCGTTATTCTTCCTTCAACCTCCCACCCGTAGTGAGCTTTATCCCTTTGAAAGTTGTTTGGACTTTTCATACAGAGACCGAGAGCCAAATGGACAAACTGATTTTATAACCAGCTGTAATCAAGTTATTATTGAAAGGGAAATGAAGATTTGTCAAACCGCTGAAGTCGTGTAGCAGACCATCTCGTTAGTATAAAGACAAAATAGGTACAAATGTCCTTGTTATACAGTTTTGTTTCACTTAGAATGTGATTAAACTACTGCTACATAATGCAAAGCATTATGCTTAACAATAAAACAATTGTCTGTTTTTATTGGTGCAAAAGCATCACAAACCCACAAATTAAAGGGGTAATTACTTTGAACTCCATATTTGAGATAAATGATGTTAGTGATGCGGTCAATGGAAGCAGGAAGAGTTGGGAAAGAGAAACACTGCAAAGCAAACAAATATACTGCAACAGTCTACTGTGAAATAAATCTAAATGTATATAAATACTCCCATTTTGTGTTTAACTCACTAATCATGTACCCTAAATGATATCATTTTACCTCTTATGCAACCACTGCATATGACACATGACTGCTGCTGTTGCAGATATTGCTTTCTTAATCCTGTGCTTGAGTATTGTTTCCCCGGTTCACTGCACTGATCGCTCGTTTCTGAGCCGCCTGTTTTGGGTCCATCGGCGCTGACGGAGATGGAGGAGCAGGAAGCTTTGATTGTGCTCGAGGCTGCATGACTCATGTTTCTCTCTCCCCCACTTTTAATGACTGAGAAACCAATTTAACATTTCATTCACAACAACCAGGCCACATGTCATTCACAAACACGACTTCATTAGTTTTTGTGCGATGGCCCCGAGAGTCCTGCAAGGAGACGCATCACCGCTCTGATCTGTTCCTCTGGAGGTTGTGGTGCAACGTTCCTCGAGGACATTAGGTGACTTTGCTCAATCTGCCCTCAGATTGAGCACCTTCAAGCATGAATAACAACCGTTTAGCAGAACAAGTCATATTTAGAGTTGGCTGACTCAACACTTTAAAAAAAATATAATCTTCACCAACATCTGTCTCTTAAGCAAATGCTTCACTTTCATCTCAAGGAAGTCTCTAACTGTACAGTCGGTTCATTTGAGCTCTCTTCGCTGAAGACGCAACACAGTCAACAGCAAAAATGTTGACATTGTACATTTCTGCAACCCACGGATATCAAATGTCACAGCCAAATATATACGTTTCATAAATAAGTTTCATATCAGCCTCATATCATGCAGCAGGAACTCACAAGGCAACATGTTTAAATTGTGAAACGATTCGTTAGTTTTCAGCAACAAACCTTCTTGGTTAAGGTTAGAAAAAAAAGTGTATTGTTTGCGTTAAAACAATAACGTAACAAAAACGTAGCCACGGTGAGTTTATAACAAGCGCCCGTAGTGGACTGTCTTATGTAAAGCTACGCAACTTTGGGTAAAAAGTATAAAGTCAATGTTGACTCGGTTCCACACGGGACACGAACAGCGGCGTCCTCGGTGAAAGTCCTGTGTTTTTTGCTGGACTTGTCCAATACCCCTCCCACACGCTTTGTGGACTTTCTTGATCGCAATATTGTACAATTATTATACCACGGAACTTTCAATAACGGTTAGATATACTACGTCACTTCCTCTCACCGACATTCAACGTATCCCCAAAACATTCCTGGCGATTAGGCTGGAAGACGAGGTTAACGAGAGCCGTGAGAGCGAACCAACACAGTGAAGCTGCTGTAAAGATCTAAACAACCTAAAGGTGGAAAGATGCTAAAACCCAGAGCTGAAGAATCGGATGAGAATTCTCTGTGGGTTCATCACTTTGAGCGAACTCTTTCACATAATAGTCTTTTTTCCCCATTGTTCATGCACAAATAAGTGCAGCTTTAATCACTGGAGGAAAATGATTGATAGATTACTTGCTGGGTTTTGACAGCTCTCTTTCTGTGCCGCTAGTGTATCATGACGTTTGTTTACTTCTATTTTTAGCAAAACAATTTGGAGTGGTTGCCCAAAGGCAGCGGAGTCCAAACATGTTCCACAAAGAGTGGAGGGTTTGTAGCTTCGTCCCTCCAACGGTGCATTGTACAGAGTTTATTGATCAGTTGATCCATCGATAGTTATCAGAAACAACAACCGGACACACGTCTTAAATCACACACACACCACAGACCAAATAAAGGAGAATGAGTCTCACTGTCTGGATATCCTGAGGGAATGTTTCTTAATTAATATTCAGAAAGATACGTAAATGGAATGAGAGCTCTCTTTTACACCTTTGAAGAGTTTACAATTTTCTAACAAAAAATTTGAATGATAATCACATTTACACCCACAGGCAATTCCAGAGTTTCCATTTAAGTGCGTGATGGGGAAAATAAGTAGGAGACCCAGCAGGAGATATATTGGCAAAGAAAAAACAATTTTCTTAAGTTTCTAAGTAACCTAACCTGCGTGAACCGAGAAGAAACACATTGAAATAATATGAAATCTGGGCTGTGAGTGCTAACCACTCATGTGATACTACGAGTAACATTTATTTGATATATGTATTTGATATATGTATGAAAGAAACAACCCAGAGATTTAAAAAATAAATAGCTTCAAGTTGATAATGCTTCCATGAGGCTGGAGCAAGATATCGGAAATAAGCTTTGCAGGTTTAATGTTAAAGGCAGCGTGCTAACACACGTCATCTACAGTAGGTGTGAAACCACTGGGATCTCTGCATGTCAGTGGGTTCAATGCAGCATATTGGATTTTTGTTGATATTCGATATCCTGAAATGTCGATATTTTCCAACTCATTTTGGCTGACTACTAATATCGATAAACGCACATATTTTTTCCACCCATTTGCAAAGAACATCAAGTCTCTCCTTTAGTGGAATCAACATTTGACCCTGCCTTCTGTTATACTCAGAGCTGGAAGAGGCATCAGCATTAAACCCACTCAAAGATGCAGCTCATGGTTTCCTCTATCGATCAGCAGCTTAACTAAAAACTTTAGTAAAGAAGTGAAACTGAAAGACCAAAGTAGGGTTTACATGTTGTTCTTCTTTTTCATTTGCAAGTGCATTCATCATTTAATTGTAAGAAGAAATGTTATTTCTGTCAGAGGCAGAAATAACATACGATGTTTACATTCACAATGAGCAAAATGAGAAAACAACTTCAACTCAGGTTACATGTAAAACACGTCACATTTATTTAAATGTGACCTGTTCAAACTAAATTAAAAGATTCATCCTACTTTAACAGGTCTACATGCTGAAAATAGGCACAATCAGGACAATTTGATCTATTTCACTAGTTATAAAACTTTGTAATCTCTGACCACAGGAAACATGTGACAGTGCAGATTTATTTGTTTTTGCACCCGCTTCGTCAGCGGGTCATGTACTCGATTTTGGTCTCGGAAGCATTCTGGTTCTGGATCTGGTTTGTAGTCCGAGTAGTATTAACCAATCACGTTCGAGCAGTCTTTGGTGGAATGAAGATCAACAGAGCATGTGGAGGGCAAAGGAGGCAGAATGCTTTGGCCCAAATGCATTCTGGGAAACCCAGCGGTGATCGTCTGATGATGATTTTGATTTTCATCGGTTTACAATGAGCTGGTAAAATGACTACTTATGAAACAATCCAGTCATACACGTCGTCTCTCAACCCCAGCTCCAGTCTCTCTGCTCATGTTGCCTATTGGTCGTAAATAACGAGCAGCAAACGGCCTGTTGTCATGTTGGAGGAAATGTTAATTTCCGGCCGATGCCGATATCTAATTTGAAAGCCTTTATCTGCCGCTTCTGACGACGATATCGTCCTACATCCCCAGCCAACACTAATGTCATAACCCCTGATAGATGAATATATTTGTTGGCCCGCCTCACCGTGCCTCTCACCAGATTCAGTTATCTCCTGACAGCAGGTGCAGCCCACCTGTTGCTTTGGTGATGATGAGAAGTCACTGTTGACAGCAAACAGCAGGACAGAAAAAAACCAGCTGTGTTGAACATGAACGTGACATTGAGCTGAAGGAGGTGGCTTCAGAACAACAAAGAGCTTCACCTAAAGATCGTTGAAGAGAGTTGCACTCCATTTACTGTCATTCTTCTCCATAGTGTAATTATATTATTGTTATTTCTGTCTGTCCTGGCAGCAGGATCCCTCCTCTGTTGCTCTATTTCTATTGTTTTCCCTCTTCAAAGGTTTTGTCTTTGTCTCATTTACTTTATAGGGACTATATGCACTTTAACATAGCTCCAATGCAGAGCATGAAACTGGTGCACAGAGAGTTTATAGCATACATTACTAATTTACAGGAGTATTTACAGTGCAATTAGCTGAAAACGGGTCTACTTTTAGCAAGCACTTAATCTTTGTTGTAAAGGACTTTATATCTGGAATTCATTTGATTTCAGTTGGTAAAGTGTTCCAGAGTTGATAGCCCTGAAAGCTAATTGTCCACATTTAGATCTATGTGTTACTTTACAGTTATGCTCCGATCCGTTACTGTCGTGTCTTTGAATATATATCTGGAAAAAGGTTTTTGGGGGCCGGACTATTATTAAAAAAAACAAAAATCTAACATAAGTATATTGTGTCTTTTTCGTATTACAGGCTTTTTGTCCACTGTGTTCAGGCCTGATGTAAGAGGTTTGATTGTAGCTGGTGAAGCTTGAGCTAATTCAGGATTTTGCTTTTCAACAAAGGACATTTCTGAGCATTTCCTGTTATTCAAATAGATATTGTAGCTCCATCTAGTCTTCCACAAATGGCATCAAAATCCATCACGATAAATCATTTCCTCTTTTAAATTGGTTCCCGGCCTGGTCTCTGATGGCACCCCCCCCCCCCCCCCCATTTCTCTGGAATCAGATAAATCTCCAAAAATGTCTCCAAACCTAAAAATAGCCTGCCTGCTTTCGACTTGTGCTTTTCTCTGCACGGCCCTAAAGTAAAGATGGAGGTATTGTCTGAACTCATGTCCAATCATGCCACGTAACATAAATGTGGAGTAGATGGTGTAATGAGATGTTTCTGCTACAATAGTTCAGGTAAAAGTAATAGAATGGGGATTACGGTCCAGTTTAAGTTATTACTTTCTTTCTTATATGAATAAATTCTGATTATATAATATCTCTTCCTTTGTTACGTCATCAGGCTGCTGGAGTCAGGGGATTACTGGCTACGTTAGCCTCAAGCACAACCGCATATTTATCTTCAATATGTATTTTATATTCACTAAAGTAATCATTATTCGTGCACTTTTTTTACTTTTTGATTGCTTTTTAAACACCTTGCATTTGCAATACATCCATTAGTGCATACTCTATTATAGTGAGAGCTCTCTGTCGTAGTTAGACCATCAATTCACTGCTGTGATTTTACTCTTTATTTCAGTGTGGATCTGTGTTTTGTATGCGTCTCATAAGCTGCTTTCCATCCATCCATCCATCCATCCGTCCACCTGTCCACCCATTCATTCATCTGTCCATCCATCCGTCTTTCTTTCCTTCCGTCCATCCGTCGACCCATCCATCCATCTATCCTTCCATCCACCCATCAATCCGTCTGTCTGTCCAATCCTCCATCCAACCATCTGTCCACCCATCTATACTTCTTTTCATCCATTCATCCATCGGTCCACCTGTCCCATCCTCCATCCATCCCGTACATCAGTAGTACATCCCTGAAGCATAATTACTCCCCAGTTACATCAGAGCCATTCTGTATATATACCCCTCTCTCTCTCTCTCTCTCTCTCACACTCAAGTATGTCTTCCCAGTGCTGGTTTCTGATTGGTCATCAGATAGCGTACCAGCCAGCTCTGGTTGTAAAGAACCGTCAGGGTCGGGAGTTAATTCCTGTGGTGACTCATCAATAATTGCCGTATCTCGAGTCTCACCAGTCATCGATGTGAAATAAGACCATGATTAATGAGCACCGTCACTGTACTGGTGTGTGATATGAAGCCACGTCTTAAAGGCTCTCTGAGTTTGTTCCATCGTTCGCTGTCACATCTAGTTTCATGACTGAGTGACTCATCGTCGTCTGTGTGGATGCTTTCATGGGATCTCAACTTGAACAACATCCTGTATAGTTCTGGCCATGTTCAGTAAGTTAAGTGATTTTTCTTTCAGAAAGCTGCCCTCAGAGGACGTCTCCATTGTTGTTGGACATAGAACTATGACTACCACTGCAGATCATTTCAGTCTGTATGCCGATGTGTCAAGAAGCAGAGGTGTGGACAAATTTGATTACTTGACAAAATAAAATTAAAAATACTTGTAACTTGACATGCACTTTGACACCAATGAGTCGTGACTTCACTTGGACTTGAGCATTTTGACTTGAAAATACTTGATACCTTCCCCCAAGCCCATGCATCCATTCATTTCCTGAATCAACTAATGTTAACGATATTCACTCTCAGCAAGTAACAGCAACACTGTAATTCCTCCAGATCCACTTTGTTTGAAGCATTTCGACAGCATCCAATCAAGTTGTAGGAGAGAACCATAAAGGACTAACACCTCATTACTGAGCGCCAGAGGGAAAAAATGAGACCAAAGATCATATTGTTGTACAACAACTATGCGGTGGTCAACAAAAAACAAACAGCAGTATGCCAAACGTCAAGATGGAAAATTACAGAATGCAGATGGTGACGAAAATGTCATTACATTTGGTAGAGAGTGCATTATGACTTGTTTGCACTCAAAACTAAAAGTTTAGGACTTTACTTGAGATTTGACTTGGGACTTGTCTGTCTTAATTTGGGATTGAGTCTTTACTCAAAGTGATTTTTCACAACTGTGCAACACAAAAGTTGATCTCACTAACAGCTGATAACTGATCTATAAAATATATATTATATACTTATTGATTTTTAGAAAGTGGTACACAAAGCACGGCAAGTTCATTTATAGCTGAAAAAGACAATTCAAAGTGCTTCACAGGAAGCATAAAAAACATTTACATACAAAGTAAATAAAACAAAAAATAAGTAAATTCGTAAATGAAAGAATACAAACAAGACTGATTGTACAACTCTGTGCTGCCGGTGAGGTTGATGATAATGATTGCAGATAAATCAGAGCCTCCAAGTGTCAATCAGCGGTGCGTCCAGGTGTAACGAGGTGTGTTTGCCGCAGCAGGAGGCAGCTCCTCTGTTCACACCATGCTCATAATTATCTGACTGATTTACTGACAGACAGAGATTTTCTGTATCAACGACCTTGAACAGCCGCCAAATTAGACTTGACCCGAAAGAGCACATCCGGCTTCTACAGCATGTGTTTCAAAACCTGTGTGGGTGGAGGAGATGATTAATGCAAAAAGTCCTGTCAGGTCCTTCCATAAAACCAGAATGCTAAGCCCCTTGAAGGCTGCCCGGTACACTGAAGACACAAGACGTTTCCCAGCGTGGGCAGCAGACGGCCGTTTTTAAACTGTCTGTCATGTTGCGGAACATTTCAAGCGTGTTAAAAGGGATGATGAAGCAGCTTTGATCTTCCCCTCACTGGGATTAATATTTCAACTTTTATGAACTGAGAGAAAAGAATATTAAAGAGCAGAATATCAAAGAAGACATTGCTCTTAATAATAAACTATTCATTAAGGAAAAGTACCTTATACTCCACCCTTTTCCTTTTTGAACCCTCGGGAAGAAAAAGGCTCCGAGTTCACTGGATCGGTAAATAACATACACTTGGACAAGTTCACTCTGTCAGCCCGGCATCCTTCAGAGGCGCTCTTGTGCGTCACTGTGAGGTAATTAAGGGTTCTGGGTTCTGGACCTTTCTGCTCCTGTCTGCCTACAGTGGTCCTTAAATAATGCACACTGTTCTCTGTGCTGTAATTGCAGTGTAGAGAAACAGTCTGGTGACAGTTTTTGCAGCAATGATAAGAATTTCCCTCATCTCTGCACACGTATACGTGTGTGTGTGTGTGTGTGTGTGTACTTGTACAGCTATCTTTGTGAGGACCAAAGACCTTCAGAGTGAGGACATTTTGGCAACCGTTTCTGCCGAGTGAAGCCGATGCGGAAGTGTTTTAAAACTCGCATTCTCTCTACTGGCCTCCAGGTTCCAAAAAGTGAATTAAAAAAATAAAATGTAACTAGCCATGTAAACAGATTCAGTTAAAGCCCAAAATGTCAACCTGTTAGTTAAAGTCAATAATTCATCCTCTGGGGACAATGAATGTCTGTACAAAGTTTCATGACAATCCATGACAAGTGTTGAGCTATTTCAGTTGTATCAACTCACCAATAATGACAATCAATAGTTGTAATACGTGTTGATTTCACATTTGGAAATATCCACCATGTCCACTCGGGGGGTTTGCAGAGGTCAGCACCTGCAGCTGATTCAGGGTCAGCGTCTACCTGCAGAAATGATTGTTAGACAACAGGCACAGCTGGTTTCATGTTACAGGATCATTAAATCCTTGGATTTAAATGCACTTGGGCTCTACTGCCACTGGGACTTAAATCAATTGCAATCTGAAGAGTCTGCTATTGCCAGGAGATAGATACAAAGTCATTGCTTGCCACTCAGGATGGGGAGAAGAAGAAGAAAAATCCATAACTGCTGAACTATTCCAGGCTTTTCACAGCCATGACGTGGCAACTCAAAGTGACAAGGGAGGTCACATGGAAGAGAAGATACAGACAGGCTGGAGACGGTCACCAGGCTTCATTTCTCAGATGGAGAAAGTTTCTCAAATAAATATTTAACTGTGTTCAATTCCTAAAAGGTTCTCTTCATCATAAAGATCATGATATATAATTGAACATACGTGTTATATATAAGGCCCATGTGTGATGCACTAAACATCTGATGTTGGTGGATAGAAGCAGGTATTTGATCAGATTCAGATAATTAGTGAGGAGAAATACAGGCCAGCCTAATCCTACATCCACAATGATGAGCAGCAGATGTTTCCATGAAGAGTCATTATAGCAAAATGTCAAAATGTGTCTTTTTCTCCTCTTAGAAAGTGCATTGACTCGTCTGAGCATCGAGCCCAAGGTAGACTTCTTTTAAATGACCTCTTCAAACTGTAATCTCAGATTAGGAAACATATAAAAGAAGTGCTGACGCTCACTCCAGAGTTCTGATAATGGAAACACTTACAGTCTTTTTTTAAGAAGTTCACTTTTCTTCTTATGCTTTTAGTTTAATGGCTCCCTGAAAAGGTTCTTTCGATGACCCCGAGAGGTTTAATCGCTGAAGGAAACCCGCTAACATGGATTCGTCATCTTGTCACTTCAGAGAAGATGAAGGTGGAGAGCCTGGGGAGAAAGATCCAGAAAACTCTTCACATTTTCCTCCTACCAACCCAAAGTGTCTGGGTTGCTGGATGTGATGTGTTCATGTGACATTACCAACCACTAAACATCTGACAGGAGAGACAAGTCATCCAACGTGAGCTGTCGTGAGGTTTTTATTTTCCTCCTAAATTTTACACAGAAAAACAGAAAAAGCTCTCCAACGAGCATCCCAAACTAATTACAGTTCCTAAATAATTAATGGTGGAGAGTGGCTGTTATTAGAGTTGTTGTAATGACTCCCATTAGTCACTGAGGTTTTTCTCCGTTTGCTGGCGGACCAACGCAACGCGTTTCTGTTTGACAGTCAAACTAGAGTAATGTCTCCATTGGGGAAATGACTCCAGGCCCAAAGGTCAGTAGTGACCATCTTTAATCACCTGTTGTTTACTGATAAACCATCGTTCATGTCAGACTGCTTCTCCATGTGAAGAAACACAAGACAGAACGGGTCCATGCAGCAATTAGAATATACAAAGTGTATCTGCAGAACCAAACCGTTTCAGTGTTTTAACGTCTCACATTTTATTATTCAGGCTGCAGGAAGTGATGACGAACGCCGCAATGCTCTTATGAAATGTCAAGGTGAAGACTGAATGTGAATTTCTCTATTTTCAGAACCAGCTTTGTAATTTTTTCTTCATATTAAAGCAATGACATTAAAGAGAAGCTTAACTTTAGCATTTATCAGAATAGTCACATTTAAATAACCTCGCCTTTTCCACCAGTCATCACTGTGAACTTTCACCACATAGTCTTTTTCATCAGATCGCTCAAATAGCTGAGGTTCATAGTTCATTCTGAAACCAACAATTAATAAAACAATTCATCTGGAGAGTTCACTCAGCTGTTATTGAAGAGATGCTTAAAAGATATGGTTGCTAATGTTGAAAAACTAGCAAGAGTAAGCTAGATTTTTTATAATTATCCAATCTAAAAACTAAGCCCGGTGTTGCCAAATATTTTCTAATGAAAGCAGCCTTCGCTCCAAAAGTTGCTTAATTAATATAGCAAGAAAGTTGCCAAGTCGGCAACACTGACAGCCTGTCTCTTCAGGCCTCCCTCTGAAGCCACTCCCCCAAAATATAATGAACATGAAAAATAATTAAAGAATAGAGCCAAAGCAAAATAGACAATTAGTTAAGTTAGTTGTGTTTAGCAATTGAAAAAAATAATTTAATTTGTAAGATTTCATGCAAACAAACAGGGTTGTGGTTAAAGCATTCAAAGCACTACATGTGTGATGTGAGGAGAAGTCCTTAAAAGTACTCAGAATTAATTGAACATCTGAAGTTTGAGATTATTTTCTCAATTTCAAATAGTTGATGTCATCAGAAATAGTAAAACGTTCAGTTGTACATCGCTTCCTTGTCATTCTTGGTTGACGTTGTGTAAGAAGCTGAGAGAACATCTTAAACAGAAAGCCACCACTGCATCATTTTACATCATAAAATGCCAGATTAGGACTTTAAGGACCAAAAGCGCTGACTGCTGAGAAGCTGCACGTTTCATTTCAAACACAACATGTGATTTCAGAGGAGGAACTAATTAGTGAACTCACCTGCTGAAGTGTTGGACTGACTTTTAAAACAAGCCTGCTGGTTCCTGAAGGTGTCAGACACCAGAGTCCTGCTGGCTTTTCTGTCCTGCTTTTACGCTCACCTGGCGCACCAGGTGGTCGTCAACCTCTGATTGATGATTAGAGGGGAACACCAGCAGGACCAGAGCCACCACACACAGGTTTCAGTGGATATTTGTGAAGAAACAGCGCCATCTTCTGGTGGCAACCGCAATGGCAAAGCATGGAGCCTGGTTCACTCTTTGCTGCAAGTTACATTTGAATTACATTAGCTTTGGTTTGTACTTTGTCTGACTGAGTTAAGACAAAGTTAAGAGTTATTATGATGTTTTTTATGGGATTGATTGAGATGTTTCTATGTTTTATTTGTTTGTAAGGACTTGCCTCCTGTTGGCCAGGTCGTCATTATAAATGAGAACTGGTTCCCAATAAATCTGGTTAAATAAAGGCATGATAAATAAATACAAATAAACTAGACAGCAAGTGAAGGCACTTAGTTAAGTTAATTAGCTAATTAGCATATTTGCAGATAAGCACAACAGTGTGCACCTACAGCACTGATACAGGAAGCTGTTTATAGGGAATCAATGGCTTCACCTAAATCTAGCACACACATCTGCTACATTATTTATAAATAGACGGGTCACGCGACATCGAATGTTCACCCCGGTCTAGCTGAGAGTGCGGCAAAGCTTGAGAGTGATACTGGAGGAATCATTTACAAATGACGGCGACAAATCTACATTTGGACATTGGCAGGAAAACAGATTTCAGTCTGATATGTTGAGCACATAAAACTGGTTTGTTTTACAGTCCATTCAGGATGAATACATACAGGGAGAATCTGACAAAGTTATACTGGTAAATGGTTAAACTGTTTCTGTCTTTTCCTGTCAGCTGACTTGAAAAATGATTCCCTTAAAAACTCCTAAAAATTATTTGTCACATGAGTGAAATAGAGAGCATTTTGTCCGATGCCATGAAGGTCCCGGGGGCAGTGACAATGGCCGTGCTTTAAAGACTCACTCAACACAGGTGTTTTTATATATTTTCCCTGATCACACTTCCTCTCAGGAAAAACATAATGTAAAGTTATATTCACTTTTTTTTACAAACGTAGGCAATGATATTGACTTTGAATCTTGCTAGCATAAGGTTAGCTTTCTGGCTAGTAGCTGTGCCAAAGTGTTCTATGAGCTGAGCAAGCCAGAAATATCTTCCGTTGCCGAATCGTATCAAAGGTTTGTCCTATTTACTGGAGCAGTGATCAATGTTTCCATTGCATAAGAATCTTATGGGATGGCAATGATTTTTCCAGGGTTACCAGGGATCCTGTATGGATTGTGAAAAAAACTTTATATTTTGGTTGCGAAACGTATGAAAATACAAATAAATGTAAATAAATAAATAATTGTATTTGTCTTTTGGCAGTGACCATGGTATAAGCAGGACAATGCCTGTCAAGGAGCCCATTATAAGTGATTAATGGACTCGATTGTCCCCCGCACACTGGCCTCCTTCCTCTTGTTTCTGGTGATAATTTCAATCTTATTATTCGTTTGCTTGCATTGGAGTAAATGGATACTGCTAATTGTCACATGTATTAGTAGCAGAAGGATGTTTTAAAAGCTACTGACATGAGATTCAGTTTGGAATAATTAAAAAACAGATTAAATTTTCCAATACAAAGGAGGTGAATGAAATGTGTTGGTGCTCCCAGCGCTGAGAAATCCCCATCACTCGGGAAAAACCACAGACGTTTTTTACGAACACTTTCCATTGAAACCTTGTCTGTTCAGTGATGTAGTCTGGAGGAATGTCATTACCATCAGTGCTGCTGGTGGCTGACACAGATTGTGTTTTCCTTCCCTGCAGGTCATTGGCATCCCAATAAAATGATCTGCGACCCGAGCTGGAGCTCAGAGTAATTGCATCCTCATTCTTGTTCACTGCTCCGCTGCATTGTCCATAAAACACAACGCAATGAAAGTGTGTTTCTTAAGGTCTAAAAATGAAGGTTGCCTTGAGTGATATTTGAATTACATCTCAATCTAATGGATATCCATTCATGCCACTGGCTCAACACTGGAACCATTTATATTAAGAAAACCGAACCCAATTACATGCTTTGCCCAGAGATATGCATGATGGATCCTTTTCATGAGCTTCATAGTTTACAGAATCTGAATGGAATCGCTGTTAGTATTTCCACAACATCCGGAGCATTATTATGATTTATAAACACAGGAGGTCGAAGTTTTACACCGTTTCACTGTTGTCTCATGAACTGATCCTTCTATTAATCTGAAGAAATGTGGATGCAGTGTGACCCGTCTTTTATGCTTTATTTACAGCAACCAAACAATGACTCCGTTTATCTTTACATCCAAGCAGAAATGCCCTCCTATTCCTACACATCATTCTTTGTTCCATCCATTTGGATTCACCCACTAACATCTCAGAGGAGATTCCTCATATTCTTCTCAGTGTCCAACCACCAAAACCCTGGAGACAGAATCTCTAAACTGATTAAAGAATGTTGACGTAGAAATAGAAATGCTCTGAATTCTGTGTTGACCAAGTTGATTCAACAGCAATTAAATATCATTGATGCAAAAAGCCTCCGTCAATCTAACTATATGTGATTTCTAATGATACAGACACAGTATGTTAATAGTGTTTCTAACTCTTTCTATGCAAAGCACATAACCAATTACATTGTTATATTTGTGCTAGTGCAAGAAATAGCACTCACATAGTCACATTTTGTTATTCATGTATTTATAGATTTATTGTTGGTTGAAGAATCCTTGATGTAATTGTCTGCCCTGCTTCTGGAAGGTAACACTATGTCACTGATGTTTCTGGTACATTATCAGACGCCTTGTTTTACAAACTGACTTAATGGGAAAGAATAACTGGTCAACCGGCTCACACCTGATTTTTTCTTGAAGGTTGATATCTGATATATTTACCAATAAAATGTATTTTATAACATTCTTGTTAAGTGTTTGTTTTTGTTAATCTTGCTTCATTATCCAGTGTTTGCCATGAAGTCATATAAGAGGATAATACCATTGGTGTTGTCTAAACATGTAAACATGCTTTACCATCAGCCTGTGTGATTGATCCTCCACTATTCACCCCATCAGAGAGGATCCATAGTATTGATCAACTCCTTTCAGCAATATTGTGTCTCTCAGTGTTGAGTGAAATAATGAGTTTGGTGCACTGCTAATCACTAATTAACAAGAAGAGAGCCTTATCACAATGTGTAGTAATTGGTACCTTGGTGTAATGAAGTCCTTTTATGCACATAACATTCTATGGGATCCTAAAAAGAATAAAATGTTGTAAAACATTCAGACATTGCTGTATTGCACCTTTTATGTGAATGTCCAATCAGCATTAATGTAGGCTGTTTATAAGAAGTGGACGTAGTCACAGTGACGTCACCCATTGGTTTGTGGACTGATGTTAGGAAGCCTGTAGTTTGGCCGTCGCCATCTTGGATTTTTGCAACCAGAAGTGACCACTTTTGCGTTAAAGCTTGTTTAGCTGCTCCACAGTGGTATAAACAAATAGATGAATAAATGTATGTTAATAGCCAATAAAGTCTTACTGCATCGTCCATGTTTTAAAAATCGGCTTCCATTTTTATCTTATATAGATATTGAATGGTTTCCATTAAAAGGAACAATACAAAACTACTACGAGCCCATTTCATATCACTGAGATGACACATTGGACAAATCAACTCAAATTCAACATTAGATAGATTTCAATTAAACACACAGATCTACTCATTGTAGCAAACATAATAATTTACTCATATTTATCTTCTGATAAATGATCAAATCGATCGGGAGTTGTTCTTTTTCTTTTAAACTTATATTTTCACAGCTTTGGTTCACACTAATCATCAGGTAAGAGGGCTTGACAAAATGAGTGTGCACCTCATTTTTGGGATTTACAAAATCTCTAATCAATGAGGTAATACAGTCAGACTGGAGGGCAGCAGCAGGCAGCATCAGTCTTCCAGCTTCATTTCATCACAGGGTTAAAGGTTAACAGCTGACCCACCAAACGTTACCTCTGGGGCGCTCACTAACTGATCAGTCTGTCTGTTGGGCCGACTGAAGTAATGGAAGGTCTCTCCAGTAATTGCTTCATACATCTCTAAATCTCTTGGGAAGCATAAAGATGTGCTGTCTGTCTGAAACAGTGTCAAAGGAAACCTCCAATGATCAATATCCATCGCCTAAAAAGTGATCAGGAATCTTTCTGGTTCACTGAAACTCAAATCTTCAGCAGTATGTGAGACGTGCAGTATTGTTTAAACATTGTTATCCTCCCACTCCGTTCTGAATGTTAAGATATGATCTCATTTCTCTTGGTACCAGTTGCTTTTGGGTTTTTTTTAGGCGCCCTGCAGCCTTTGTTTGGTGAAGTAACCTCTTTAAATGAGCGTGTGGTACCTGTTTGCCTCAATGATACATTCATTCATTTGAATTAATTTATAAACTGCTGGACTTTAATAGCTCTCTCTGCACATCCAAAGCATATCGGTCGGTATTACGTTACCTGAGGGAAAGGGAAGAGTGAGAAGAGGGTTGTTTCAGTTGGTTGCAATCTGCAACCTCACCACTAGATGGCACTAATTCCTACACACTCGTTTAAGTAAAAGATCTGAGTACTCCTTTCACCACTGCTAATAGAAACAGTTATTGTTGGGACAAATGCAGCCTTCACAGTCAACATATAAACAACATTTTGAACGAGATATAAATGTGTAAAATACATTTCTCAGTCAGCGCTTGGTATATATGAAAACTTCTGCAACATTAAAGATTGACATAATATCCACGGTGTAATTCTCGATGATACTTTAGTTAGACATTTAAAGTCCAATTGTAACAAAAACATGTAGGAATGATATTGATCTGTTGGTCTAAGGACGGCCTGATAAACGGGACGATGATGAATCGTACTTGTTTATGGCGGCTACTAGTTAACTATCTTTTTTTTCATCACATCTGGCATCTAGTTTTGTCACATTATCATTGCAGCTAGATCACATTACCTGAGTGTACCCAGGAAACAACAGCCTGCCTCAGCTGCACAAACAGAGCTCTTTGTACAAACACAGGCGCTCACTGTTGCTTTCAGCAGGCTGGCAACAATAAAAGCACACATGTGGAGTCGAAAGACCGACAAATAACAAGAAAGAGTCCATTTGGTTTCACAGTTTTAGACTTTAAGGCTTTTGTCAGAATGACATTTGTAAAATAAAATACTCTGGGTTTTTCTATGGACAGCAGCAGTAAAAACAACACAGTTGAGACAGTATTGTTTGGAAAGCAGAGGCGGAGGTTTAAAAAAAACAAGTGTATCACGGATACTGATGTTTGTCTTTAAACGTGGCTTTACAACAGATGAAATACTTCAATTGCTTGATGTTTCACATGGATTGCTGAGCCAACGCACCCTTGCATAGAATTTTAAGCAAGAAGCAGCTCTGGAGTATAAAGAATAAAACCAATGTGGCTGAGGTGGCGACCTTCAATAAACAGCAACTGGAACTTTTTTATTTATTTATTTTTTTGCTGGCAGAAAAAAAGTAAAAAAATAATAATCATCTTTTTTTTTCTTTTTTTCCGCCAGCAAAAAAAAATTAAAACTTTTTTTTTTTTTCGGGGGTGGATTTGTTTTTTGTTTTTTTTAGTTACCTTTTTTTGGGGGGGGGGGCTGGCGGAAATGGTCTTCCATAGTTATCAGCTCTTTGGCCTGAAGTTTCTCCGCCAAAGTTCTCCTCTCAAACGGGTCTTGGGGTAAAATCTCAAGTCTCTTAATTGTCATTTCCTCGCTCCTTGCTCGAACCGGAAGTTGTTCTGCGCCGCCATATTGACGGCCGTCCCAAAGCTCTTATTTCTGCTCTGAGGAGCGAGGATCGAGGAGGGAGGAGGGATCTCTGAGGAGCCATGAGCGAGGACCCACGAGAACAGACTTCCAGGAAGTGTTCTAACGGCCGACACGCCCCCTCATTGTTCATCAGTCATGTGATGTAAACAGTGAAGATTATATTAAAAACGTATGTTCTATATTAGATAATTTAGAATCTCTCTCTCTCTCTCTCTCTCTCTCTATATATATATATATATATATATATATATATATATATATATATATTCATTAAATCATAGGACGCATTTTCTTTTTCTGTGAACTGAAATGCAACAAATCTTTGCACCTGTATAATGATATAACATACTCTTATGTACTAGTTATTATCAGGAACAGGACGAGATTCATATTTAATAGCATGTGCTCATCAATGCATGGAATATGATGACTTATTGAATATGATACCACACTGATTATTTTCTGCAACAGCCAAGAGCAAAAAAAACAAAACAAGGAATGCTTTAGCCAAGCAGAATTCCACAATGAACACTTTTCATTCACGATTGACTTGTTTTTATTGCAGGTTAAATTGCCTCAGACACTGAGCGAGGGAAACATTACACTGCTGTTTGTCTCCTATCTTGTCCACGAAGCTTGTCCCCTTTTAAATGAGCTCTTCAGTCTTTTATGGCTCTGCGGATTAAGACTTCCGGGACAAAATGAAAAGCATGTATCTGCCGGCTTCATGCCACATGTGTCGGCGAGCCGGATCTGCTCAGCAATTCTATTTTATTTTTTTAATCATATTGAATAAGCATGGCTTTTTGTCACAGCTGGACGCTTCGCTTTCATCCGTCACAGTTTGTGGCGAAGCCCAGCAGAACCACTGTGAATGAACAAGCTGAGGTGTTAATGTGTGCAGCAGTGGGGAGTCCAACTTTAAGAAAGGTCAGTTTATGAAAAGAGTTTCTGAAACAATTTCAGCTTTAAGAACAAAAAATGTTTTGGCTCCAGAAATGTTTACCTCTCATGCTGAGGGTTGTGTTATTAGTTATATTTTGCCTTTTTAAAACGTGTTTCCTTTGGCTCCACCTCGAGCAGTAGTATTCCATTCAACTGTCATAAGCGGAGGAGAGAGTTTATTTCATTGTTGTTTGGTAAACTGATGTCACAAAAAGGATCTCAGAGCTTCAGTCGTGTAGTGAAAACACGACTGAAAGTACTACATTACAAGTGGATAATGCACCTTATGCACAAATACAATGATACTGACATACAGTATGTGTGAAATGCAATGTTCTTAAAGGTACTTTGTTACACTATATTTGGGAATGTGAACACATTAGGACCCTTTGGAAAGATGTGAATTGTACGAATATGAATGTATCACAATACCAGCCATCACGTTTAGACTACATTTACATCCTGAAGATGTCCGACTGAAAAGAAAGGAATATGCATTAGACATGTGCGTCTTACAAGGAAAACGTCTTATTGCAATAGAAGAACTCTAATGTACCAAGTATAAAGAAAAGTTAGGAAATATGTCAATGGAGAAGATGAATTATATGGAATTATAGAAGGTTTTGAGGAAGTCCCTTCACATCTTTTCATGAACATTGTGGAGTTAAAGATGTGAGAAGGGAGAAGTTATGCTTAACTTTACTGTGACGTATTACAAAGCTTGTATGTGTGCGCGTGTGTAATATCTGCTTATTTTTGGTATCATGCTTTTAAGATGTGGCGGTTGAATTGGGTTTTTACTCAGCAAGTCAACTTGGGTTACCTGGTCAGAGATTTAATTTATATTTGTGTTATGTTAAAATTCAAAATAGTGAAACACCTGATACGACATCCGTTTGGTGCAGTTTGTGTGAGAGATTTGAAAAGAAGTCAGACAAAAGTGTCTGCAGGTGTTTGTGTGGCACACATTGTACTTCTTCTTTTTAAAACGTTACGTATGTAAAAGTGGACCATAACCAGTGCAGTTCCTTAAAGCGGACACTTGTGGCTCCAGAAGCGAGTCAAATCCCCACAGACCTCCATGTTGACACGAGCAACTTTACAGCAGAAATCAACGTGTTTACAGCCTGGTACAATAAACGCTTTTGGTCTCTATAGCTTGTATTGGACCCCAAGGTGATGTGGTGGTTCATGTTTACACTTTAGCTTCTATCTTTATCTTTTGAACCTGTTTTCACTGATGAATCAGTTTGACATCCTGGATTTATCCTTCAAACACATGCTGTAGACCCTTCTGTCTGCTGCTCTCTGAAATTTACAAGAATTAGATCATATTTCCACAGTGAGTGCAGTTTGTGACAGTGTGGGCTCCGTGCATACTTTGCAAAGGGCCAATTAAATGTAACCTAAACGACGTCAACATAAAGAAAGAAATCCAACCAAAACATGTGTTGATAAATGCGTTTATTGAACATGAAATACTTCACATGCTTACAGTAAACAAGAAGTCAGCAATACAAATCCATGCTCATCCTCAGGCAACAGCTGCCAAAACAACAATGCATGATGGGTATGAATGACGACATGACAACGGGATGAGAGTCATGGTTTGTTGTCAGTGCCGATGCTGTGAAGGACGTTTGGAGACGCTGAGTTCGTGAGAAGAAAAAAAAAATGCCTCAAAAAGTCCTCAGTGCTTCAGATGCACTTGAGCAGGTAGGAGTTACAGTTGGCTCCTCTGCCGCAGTCACACAGCTTCCCGATGCGAGGCCCGAACTTCATGGCGCATCGGGCACCCATCCCACACTGAGGGAGGGGGGGGGGGGCAGGTTACTCACACGTATACAGTCAGGTACTTTGTATAGAAAAAGGTTGCAAAAACTCCAGAAAGTGCAGTGATGTTTGGCAACGACGTAATGTATATCCATGTATTTTATATTCCCTTCATGTGATTTGTGTTAATGTGTGTGCATAAAGACACATTCTAGCACAGGCCTCACCATTAATGCCCCCCCCCCCCCCCCCCCCCCTCTAATTAGAGCTGAGCAGCGATATCTTGATCAGTCTGTAATTGCATTGAGTGAAAGACTGTTGTTGGCATTTTCTTGTTAACTTTTAATTACTGGCGCGGTATCTTTTGCTAACCGGCTTAATTAAACATCAGTGGAGTTTTGTTCAACAGATCACTAAATTACATTCTGCCGTTCAGTATCAGGAAATGCATTGAAGGTGCATTAAGAGCTGCGTCACGTGAATACAGAGAATAAAGAGAATAAAGTGAAGTTACCAGTGCGATGCTTCCTCTTTTCTCCGTGGAGGGAATCCGATTACGCATCCTGCCCAGCAGAGCCTCCAGCGCTTCCATCTGTCAGAAAGCAAGGAGAAAGTGTCAAACCAGAGCACGTGCATCTTATTAACTCTTAAATATCCCCCTAAGTATCACATGTATAATCTATAACTCTTCGTTGAAGCTATAAGACACCTTTAAACCCAAGATGGCGTGTTTTTCATAGCTAAAGTAGATATTCTAGATGTCTTGTTCATCATTTTCCCACCGGATACATTCGGTTCACTTGGAGTCAACACAATGTGGGTTTGAACATGAACAGCTGCACTGAGTTTAAAAGGTTTGTCAGTGAATATTTTCAATAAAAGTCCATGTATCTCTATCAGACTAGTGGGGAAAAAACATCAAAAATACACATTTAGATGTTTATTTTATCTCTTTGTCTTTGTGCTCCTGTAGATTTCTCCTAAATTCACCAAAAGTTACCATCGGATAATGCCTCATTTGCATATTTAAACATAACATTTTAGAAAACTTGTAATACAAAAAACAATTGTCTTAATGTGAGTAATCAACTGTAGAAGTTTCATGTTGATATCCATTAGTTATTTATTTTGACACTTCTCATCTGTAGTGTCTTCCTTTAAAAACACAAATTGAACAGTTATTTGAAATGTTTTCTGCACGTTCTGTATATTTCCTCTAAAGCTATGACGAAACCTCTAAAGCTGAACTAAATAACAGGATGCATTTGGTTTTCCTATGAAATGCAAATAAAAGAAACGTTGAAATGTTGACACACATCTTTGCAAAAACCCTTTAAAAAAAGGTTATTTATTCTGCCAACATTTCGGGAAATGTGACCAAAGTGTCGTCGGTGATCTCAATCCGTGGATTCCTCCATAAACTAACAACAGTGCAGCTGTTCACATACTGACCAGGTCTCTGTCTGCGGCCGGCTCGGGTTTGTCCAGTCCGAAGTCCTCTGCGGAGACTTCCTGGGACGACTGGCCGCGACACATGACGCACAGCAGGCCGACAAACAGCAGTCCGCGGAGCGTCCCGGAGCTGTCCATGGTGCTGGTCCCGGTGGTGGGTGGAGGAAGAGGAGGAGGCAGGTCAGGACTGGAGAAGAAGAAGAGGGGTCGCAGCAGGTCCACTGGAGATTCTCCCTCCACCCACCGGACCTGCATGCTCTCTTATACGGACCCGTTAAGCCCCGCCCGAGAGGCCACATGCAGGACTCACATGCAGAGTGTAGTCTGCAGAGGTGGATAAACCCAACAACACTCCTGTTGTATTAGTTACAGTTAGAACATTTGAACACGACTGCATGAGGCCGAGCTCTCCAGAAAACAGTTCCATCAGGAGTTCATATGAAACACAGGAGACACCTGGTCACGTGACATGGCCTAAATGAGGTTTTCACTCTTTATTAAACACCTTAAAGCGCCAAGAAACTCATTAAAACACCATCATTTATTACAATGAATACATTATTTATCTGCCTAAAGTCATCATTATTAATGAGTTAATCAGTGTTAACTAACAAACATCACCGTGAAAACTCATTACATCAATACACTTATTTTTTATATTACAAGTTTTCTCAAATGTTATGTTTAAATATGTAAATGAGGCATTGTTTAATGGTAATTTAGGGAGCGCGTTAGTGACAGTGTGGTCTCATGGTAACGTAGCTCTGACAGAGTGGCAGCGAGGGGCGGGGCTTAAAGAAGGGCCAATTATATCTTGACAATTTAATTATAATCTGATTGCCCAATTTCTAAAGATGGATTCTGGTCTGATTATAATTACTTATTTGTTGTAATCTGAACACTTAATCTAAATTAAAATGTAATCTGTTTCTAAACACTGAACCTCCTCTAATGAAACATTCGTCATGAGTTGTTCAATCCGCCCCACAAAATGTTAAATAAAGTTTACTTTTATACTCAGTTAACTGTTCAACTCAATTGTTTCCATGATATTGATTTCATTCAATTTTTTAGTATGTTTTGGAAAGTGAACCACACATCCTGCCCCCGTGAAGGTCCTCGGACCACCGTTTGGAAACCGGTTCCAGGCTCATGTCTCTATCGGCCAGCAGGGGTCGCTGCGCCTGCAGTTTTGGCCGCTCTGGAGGCCGCAGAGCACCGTTTCCTGAAACGCATACTTCAGGATTAGGAAGAACACACCCAGTGACATCAGTGAGGTTTGAAGAAGACGAAAAATTCTCCAGTCAAGCTGCGCAGAGAGGAGCTACAGGGCCGAGAGGTCCTCCCGGGTTTCTGTCGCTGTCTAGTGCTTTTTTTATTTATTTAAAGCTGCGGAGAGTTTGGGAACCAAAGTGTCCAAAACCGTGCGTCAACTTTGAGTTGTTTTTGTGTTGTACTGAAGCGAAGCGCGGAGCGCAGAGAGGAGGATGTCAACTTCTGACGAGACAGACGGGCTCCGGCCGAGATATGGCTGTAAGTTTTTCTTCTTCTTGTGCTCACCTTGAGATGCCAGGCGGGCGGCTTCCACCCCTTTACCTCCACAGCTCCTGGATCAGCGCTCTGCTTCATGCAAACGCTCCCAAAACTTCAGGAAAGTTGTTTCTTACAAAGCGCGCGGAGTCGTTTTTTATTTTATTTCTGACAGCATGGTTGCAGCTTAATTATGACTTCCGCGTTTTTATTCTAATGCAGCGCGGGGTGGAGAAGGAACGAGGCCTGCTTTTAGAGTTTACACAACTTTTTATTCTTTTTTTAAAAAGTAACTACAAGTTACATACTTTGTGCCAAATATTGAAAATAAGGCAGAATATTCTAAATGAAGAAGTTTTGTATTTCAGTTTTAAATAAAAAAGGAAATACTCAAAAACCACCGCCCATGGATCTAAAGAAACGCATCTAAATGATTGTGGGAGCAAAGTTGATTTGGATTGCACAATAACACTTTACACTCATTTTATCCAGCAAATATGGAAAACAAGAAGTATTTTGCATAGCTGGCACATCTTTCTTTTTACTTTTAGAGGATTTTTGAGGTAAAACTTCTGCATAAGAGTACATTTGTCAAGTTTCCATAGTGTGAGATCTTAGTTAAAATCAGGATAGACCTGTTGATGATGTCGCCAGAGCTCTCCCACCTCAGATGTGACAGGAGGCTGAATTGACCCCCCTCCATAAATTGGGAGGAAAAACTTCCGTGGGGAACATTTCTCTGCAGGTGGCTCCACTCTGCAATCTCACAGCCCCCTAACCCCCCCCCCATACCTTGCATTGTTTTTTGTGTTTTCAGTGTATTAATAAGCACGCAGACAAAGCCATGCCCTCATACAGCCACAATGAGCTCATGTGTTAGCTGGCCACTAATGAATGAGGCTGGTTGCCTTTGTAAAACACCTCCTGTGTATATATGAGGAGCGCCGGGGGGGCTGGATGGAAAGTTTCTCCTGGTTATGCAACCAGGAAGAAGTCAATAAACAGCCGTTTTCTCTCATCAATTACTCTTTCTGCTCTTTCGGTGTAAATTCAGCCATATGTTTCTTACATTGCTTGCATCCATTCCTGTTTTTTCTGCCCCCAGCCGTCCTGGATGGCGTGGAGCGGCTCACGGCGGAGGAGATGGACGAGCAGCGGCAGCAGAACATGGCCTACGAGTACCTGTGTCACCTGGAGGAAGCCAAACGGTAAGAGCTGGAGGACGGTTGGCCCCGGCGAGCTGGCTGGAGCTCTGCAGGACGCTGAAACCTTGAGGGGATTGAATTATATAGTGAAATTACGGTTTCTTTGTCTACGTCTTTATGAAATACAGCAACTTCTGGTTGCATGTTACCTGACAAACAGTTCCACACAGTGGGGTATAAAGGTTCTAAACATGGTTAAAAGTGAGCGCGGCTGTCAGATCAGGACTCCCTGAGCAGAGATGTAGTCTGTCAGACATCCAGGTTTATTCTGCCGGTCAGTGAAGTGAACATCAGTGTGGTTATTATTGTTCAGATGCAGCTGAGGGAGGAGACGCTCCTCTTGGCGAGGCTGGTTGTAACACAGTCTAAAATGTGCTGAAAGTTGGCATTGAGATCACTCATTCTGTGATCTGATTGTTCCACATTAAAGTGTCATTTTGACATCTTTTTTTTTTTTGTCAAAGTCAATTGCATAAAGAAGCTTAGTCCCGCCCCTTCCGGTGTCCCTATAGGTATATGTTCAGAAGTCAACGGCAAGAGACAAGTATTTTTTTTTTTTAGTTCCAGTTTGTCAATTTTAAAGATAATTTTGCAAATTATGAAAGTCTCAGTTTGAAACCGATCAGTGAGCTACATTAATATAGCCGTTAGCTTGTCTTACTAGCTAGGTGGCTAACTTAGCTTTGTTCAACGCACAAATGGGACGTTAGCTCATCGGATGTGTTTCTGTCCAGAGACTCTTTTTATCAGCCTGGAAGAGAAAGAAGAATTGAGACCCGTTTGTTGGTGTGAGAACATCAGTTTTATGACAAAATGAGACTTTCTTGTCTTACAAAATTGTCTTTTAAATTGACAAAAAATTATTTGTATCTCACCGTTGACTACCGTACATATTCTTTACAAAACAAGGTCCCATGGTGGTCAACAGGAAGGGGCGGGACTTTGCCTCTCTGTTCAGACGACATCAAACATTTCAGAACGTTTTGGCTTCTTTTGAAAATAAGATTAAAGGTTTTGCAGGATAAAAAAGAAAGAAGTAACACAGTTCATGGATGTGATTTCCTGAAATGTTTCTGAGAGTTTTGAGATGCGATTTCCTCGACGAGGAGATAAAATAATTATAAAAATGTTTCCTGTGATGTGTGAACGATTGTAGAACGTAACTTTATATTCAAACTTCTATCATTTAGTATTTGGAATTTGTAAAAGGGAGTTGTTGAGGTCTGTTACTCAGTACACACACACACACACACACACACACACTGTGGGTTGGAACCTCTGCTGGGCTCGCAGCTTCAAAAGAGGAAGGATTGTGCGTGACAGGAAGTGACTCGGTCGCTCGGTTGATTTGAGTGTTTCCCACTGTTGCCACAGAAAACCACAGTTGTCATAGCAACCTGTTCCGGTGTGTGACTGCCGGAGTCCGTGCTTCTGCGACGGTGCACGCTGCTCTGATTAATCAGAGAAGAAATAGCTGAGTGTCAGTTTTTTCCGCTACTCTCACCTGCTCTGTTATCATCTATCTGTGATCTCCAGGAAACTCCTGGAATGACCTGGTTAGTCTGAACGCATTGTTCCTCCACCTGACACCTCAGTCTGTGCTCTCGTTTGAAATTAATAAACAAAAAAAGAAGTGACAGAATGTCTCTAAACTCTCATGTTCATGATTTCCCCTTTTCTCACCACGTCAGCGGTGTCAGCCAGGGTTCCCCCTCAAGAAGTGTGTGTGTCAGGGTGGAATTTGCAGTTTTTGAGCAAACCCAGTGAGCTGGTGCTGATTTCACTTTGCTCAATGAAAGTAAACGTGTCATAGAATTATGTTTCGACAGGCTAATGGCTACTGAGTTAGCATTCTTTTGGCTAATAAGTGCATAATTAGTAGTCAGGGTAAAAAGAGGGGAGGAAGCAATAATCATGTTCATCCTAAATACAAGCCATCTGTCACGGGGCATGATGAGGACTCAGACGCAGACAGTCAGGTGTAGAGAAAAAAAGGTTTTTAATGAACCAAAAACAGGGAATCCAGGGACAAGACAAAAGACGAGGGGGAAAATCCGGCAGGAAAAGGCAGAACAGGCAGACTGGAAAACCGGGAACAGGACGAGCAAAACGGGCGGGTTGGACGGGAAACAAACACAATGATCTGGCAGTGAGTGAGTGAAAGACAGGGGTTTAAATAGTGACTAGGCAGAGTGAACAGGTGAGAGTAATGAGCTGATGAGGTGAGTGTGACTGGCAGGTGCACTGAATGAACTGATTAGGTGAGTGAGGAGCTACAGAAAGAAACAAAGACACAGAACACACAGGGCAAAGCCTGATCGTGACACCATCATAAGTAAATCTTATTTTGAACCAAAATATAAAACCATTACTTATAAATATAGATAAAGGTCCGTACACTAGTCATGTTTTCATTCAAATGTCAAGCAAATTTTAAGAGAACTTTTGAAATGCTGCAAAAAAAGAAAAGAAGTTTCCTTCAGCTGGTTTGGAGCGATTTAACTCCGTATCTACGAGAGAAAAACAGAAGTTTACAGTTAGGGGGACGCCGGGGGGATGCTGGGAGTGTGTGTCGATGCACACTGGCATGATGGGAATGCCTCTGACAGGTGCACAGCAGCGTGTGTGAGAGTGCAGCTGCAGGAACGCATTATGGCTCCGTCACTGTTTTACAATGACTGATGACTGCACTCTCTCTTTCTCTCAGCAGACAGATGCAAACTCTGTGTTATCGCGCTCATTTTCATGTTGCCATCAAGCCGACGAGGCTATCACGTCATATTTGAATGCTCTGCGATCTGTTCTGTCTCTTTATTGCTTTCTCAATACCAGATGTGTGCTTCAGGTTATGGGGCGGGCTGGTCTGATCCGGCATTTGTAGCAATACCTACGAAAGAAACCACACACCAGGCGGGTGGTAGTGGAGGTGGATGGGTCCAACAGACGGTGATCTTTCATTCATCGTTACTGAAGTACTTGTGTACTTGTGTACTTCAGTAACGGCACTTCCGCGGTTATTTCAACCCAAACGACGATCTTTTCCTAAACCTAACTGAGTGGTTGTGTTGCTATAAAAAGTAAAAACTCACCCCAAAGAAAGCCCCTTTAAATGGGGAAAAACGGAAGAAACCAATTAATCTGCTAATATTTTTTTGCTAATTTGTTTAATCTATAATATTTTCAAATTGCTGATTTTGTCCGATCAACAAAAATGCTACAAAGTGTCACATTGAGGAAGCTGAAATCAGCTTTTTGTCTTTCCATGATAAAGGACTCATCGATTGTCATAAATTGCCAGTACTGTCTCTTTAAGATCAGCTGATGGATTCATTGATGTGTACCCTCTTGACAAACTGACCTTCTATCTTTGTGCATTCGACTGTGTTTCTGTGTTCTTCCGTCTGTGGGAATGCAGTCTGACATGTTCTCCTGACGATTCGTCTGTTTATTGATCCGTGCTCGCTGCTAAATGCACATTCCCTCCTCCATCGCGTCGCTGCACAACAAACTGTCTCAGGCCGGTTCCCCGTGGATTCGCCCGCGTTACATCACATGTACAACAGTCAGGATGTCGTGACCGCTTCGCCACCTCTGTCCCATTTGTCTCTTCCTCCTCTCCTGTTGCCCGTGTGCGGTGACGTGAGGCTGGTTGTAATTCACTCACTGTGCAGGTGTTTTTTTCTCCATGTTTTTATTACTAAATATGTTGTATAAATCCTCTTCTGAATGCTGTGTGAACAAACCTCTCTGTGTGAACCTTCAGCACACAGAGAGGAATGAAAGAGTGAAGTTTGGTGAATGTAAGAGCTGCTGAAGTGGAGATTTATCATCAGAGTCTGAGAACAAACTCATTGAGAGGAAACGTCCTTTAAAGAGACGTTTAGTTACATTACAGACATTCAGAGACTCTACAGATGAACACATGAACTCATAGATATCACCATGAAACTTCACCACTTCATCACTCACATTAAGAGCAGTATTTTTTATATTACAAGATAGTATATTATAAGTTATGTGCACTCTCAGGAACTAATGAGGTTGAAATGGGGGGGGGGGGGGGGGGGGGGTTGATTGAGTGACCTGGTCCGTCTGGTGTAGCAGCATCACTGGACCCTCTGGTTCCAGTGATGTCATCGCATTTTACGAATCACAATCACAATGAACTTATTTAACTTGCTGAATGAATGAATTAACATCTTGTTTAAAAAACGTCTTATTTGTCTTTACCCACTTTGTCATTATATCCAAATTGCTGATGATTATTTATTTTTTTAAAACTCAATGTGTAAATATTTCGTGAAAACTCTACAATATCGATATCGAGGTATTTGGTCAGAATCATTGTGATATCTGATTTGCTCCATAAAAACGACAAATCGACTAAAGAAATCTCAGTTGACGAACACCAAAAAAACGATTAGTTACGTAATCAAGCAACCGTAGTATGAGCATAGCATAGCATAGCATAGCATAGCATAGCATAGAACTTTAACGTCCACCAGGGTGGAACATTGTCTTTATGACGGGTCACCAAAACATAAAAGCAGCACAAGAATGTGCACAAAAAGACTTTAAAAGTACAATGTAAATAAAATACTTTAATTTGAATAAATAACGCTACAGTAAAAAAAAAGAAAAATCATTCAGATATCAGCAGTAGAAATAACAGGTGGTGGACTTTGACGTGAAACTAACGACCTTTAGAAACTAGTTCCAGTGTGTTTGTGTTGAGCTTCTCCTCCTCCTCCTCCTCCTCCTCCTCCTCCTCCTCTGTCCCGACCACAGCTGGAGGAGTCGTTGTTCAGACGGTGCTAAACAATGCGAGGTCCTGTGATGAGTGGAGGGAGACGATGATGTGATGTGTAATAAGTCGAGTCCGTCTCTCCCACTCCCCAAATACTCCTCATGTACCTCGTCACTGATGGTCTTCATCCTTCCTCCGTCACTGTGGGGACGCCATACAGAGCAGTGTGTGTGTTTTCCTTTTTCTGAGAGGGTGGTTCACATTCAGGTCTGGAGGTAAAACGCTGTCTAATTAGTGTTTTGTGTAATTTCTTTAAATGACAGGGTTCACTGTAACCATGGAATTTCCTCAAAGTTTAAGGATTTGAGGGAAAATATATCCACTTTTGTAAATTGATGGTCTTATAAGTACTTTAAAAGAACAACGACCAAATAATCAAAATACACCCTGCCTCTCTCTGGTAGAGTCTGTTCTGGTTAAAACACCAGTTTTAGGGTTGTTTTTAAATATACGTGACTTTTACACTTTAGTGGTGCGAAACCTTCCACACTCGGAGACTATTTGACTATTCTAAATATACCGTAGTACAGTCTACATTTGTCTTTTAACAGAATACCTTTATTTACATTGGTATTTGCATGCTCCTGAGCAGACTGATGAATAACTGGAAACACTCCTTTCCCCGTCGGGTTGTGACTGTGGCGTCTTTGCGGGAGAAACATAAAGACAGATTGAGGCTGCGATGGCAAACTCTCGGTTCTTTGTGTCGAAAAATACTCGAGCAGAGCTGCAGTTTGATTAAGAAAAAAATACACAATATGCAAATGAGTTACATGAATCTGCACTGCATCCTGCCGACAGGACAAAGCCTCGTGATTCTATCTGTGTACACATCAGTTACTTATTAGAGAACAGCAGTGCAAACAAAATAGCACGGTGAGAAAAAACCCGTTATATTTTTATTAACATGTTTTATGTCTTTTGTATGTTTGGTTCAGTATCACTTAAAGATATTGTGACTTCATGATGGCGAGCCTGGGACCAGGACGGTAAATATCTTATTTAGAGTGTTTAAATATGAGTCTGTTCAGTGTTATGACACAGATGCATTGCATCTTTATTGAGTTTGCTGACTATAATAATAATAATAACTTTTTTATATTAAACCTTTTTAAAAGCAGAGTTAACAAAGTGAAAGCAGAACACAATCTATAACAACAGAAAGACATAAAGACAAACCCGAGGTAACATTCAAACACAGATAAACTGTACAACAGATAAGACAATAAACAACACATCACTGCAAACGGACATTAAAGAGCTTATTTAGGTTAACAATGCTGTTGACCTGACGGCGTTCTCTAAACAGTACAGTCATGTCACATCGTCACCGTGTTTGCGTGACAGCTAAACTGAAAGAAATACGATCTGTTTTGAGTGAATGTTGACAAATGGCAGAGTCACAGAAAACAAATCCACTTTTTAAAAAGTGTGTGTGTGTCAAAGTAAGTGACACTAAAGAATGATCAGCGTTGACCCCGCGGCGAGATCGTTGATGCTGTTTGGACGAATGGCACAAACAGCACGGCTGTATTTCTATTGGGTTACGTCATTGACAGTTAGATATTTCTATTGCTTTGTTTTGGAATTATTTGATTTCTTGGGTTTACGTTTAGTTTTTTGTTGTTGTTGTTTTCTTTAAATCAAAATGAATTGAAACACTCCTTTTAAAGCGACGGTTGGTACTCTTGAGAGAGTTTTTAAATGATCCAACCTAAAAACACAGCAGAGTGTTGCCAACTCTTTCCCAGTGAAAGCAGCTGGCAGCATTAATTGGTTTCAAAAGTTGCTAAATCTAGCAAGAAAGTTGCCAAGTCCCGCCCCTTCAGGCCCCCCCTCCAAAGCCACTCCCCTAAAATGATCATAATGGAAATCTGTATTTTAACATAAAAATAGATATTGATTTTGTATATATGGATGATGCACAAAAACTGAGATGTGAAACGTATAAATGAACCAGTTATGAGGAGAACGCCTGTGAGGAAAGAAAACAAGCTCTTTACTGAGATAATCTGGAGAAATGTAATCGTTTGTGTCTTGTTGTTTTTCGTAGACAAAATGAATGAATGATAGTTGTTGGTATTCACAGTTGTCTTTAGGCAGGTAGCCCATCCAATCGTTCTATTCTGGGCCAAAGGAAGTTATTGGACGGGCTTATTATTATTATTAATAGCCACAGATACCAGATATTTTTAATATATTGAAGCATTTTTGAAGAAGATTTCCAACCGTAGCTTTGAGATCCGTCTGCTTACACTTACGAGTTTGATGCCATTTATAAAGTGGTGAGAAATTGGGTTGTATACTGGGAATAGAGATCCCAGCACTGACCGGGATACTCTACCTGCAGGAACCCATGATTTTAACATATGGGTGCTTCTGTGTTTGCATCTTTGAGACTATTGTACCTCCTACTGTAAGAGCGCTTCTCCGTGCTGCTGTCATAGCAAAATACTGTAGTGTGACTTTGACATGCAGCTATTACAGTATTCAGACCGGATCAGCCTTTCAGCTGCAGACCGACACAGAAAAGCCGTAAACTTATCACCATGTATTAAGTTTTGACACGTTTCAACGCACCCTGTCACTACTTGCGTCACTGCTTCTTTCAAGTTTGGGAAGCGTGCTGGATTGTGGAGCGTCTCCGTGTTTTATCCTCCCTCAAAAGGACCCATTTGCATAAACAGACGGCTGTGACAGAGCGAGATAATCCTTCACAGCAAACAGAGATAATCTCTGTTTATCTTTACTCCATCATGCAGGAGAGTCTTTCATCCTTAGGGTTAGAGATAAAGGATGTTATCGCACTCACAACACTCATGACAAGTTGATTAGGTGAATTCATGTTAACGGCAGGGCTCGACATTAACGCTTCCCTGCTTGGGCGGGGCAAGTAAACTCTGTGTTCGGGCAAGTGCAATGCCTCATGCAGTTGCACAATCGGGCAAGTGGCAAATAGATGTGATCTTTATTAGGGGCTGATAACCGGTACAACATACACGATCAGGAGATCCGCATTAATGCTGTCTAGTTGTTAAAGTTGGATCACCGCAGTTTTTATGGTGTAAAACATTCTAACTGTAGCTACATCAGTTTTAAGCTCCGTCCTCTCAATGTCACTCTTCACTGCGAGACCGGCTCAGTTCCTCCTCGAGCTCTGGCCATTTGCCTGTAATTTCCTGTTTTCAAACAGTTTCCACAGACTCTTGTGTACAGCCGCTGCTGCAATGAATATTATGTAATCTCGTGTCCCCACATTGTTTTGCTACGAGGAGAACAATGTGGCCCAAGAGTGATACGATCTGTCCTCAGGGGACCGAGGCTAGTTGGCGACTCCAGATGAAACGTCAGGGTTTCAGTTATTCCTTGATGAATGTCTGTGCTAAATGTAATGACGATTCATCCAGTATATGTAAACCAGCCAAACTAAACCGTCCAATTACAGTAAATTACTGGCAGCAATATCTCCAGTGAGCTACTGTAATCACAACATGTCAGTGGCAGCATGTTGTTAGGTTTTTAAGAACAAAGGATGAGAGAGCCTGCAGGCCGCAGGTACTCTTCTGCTGCGAGCTTCTTACTGCGCACGCGCATCAGAAGAATGAGCTAGATCCGGTCCAAAATTAAAACAATATTTAATGTACTACACAAAGTTCACTTACAAACTGAATTAACTATCAATAGTAATGTTCTCGAGAGCAGAGACCACATACACGCATCTCCTCACAGTCCGGCGCGGCCAGTTAGCTGAAAATGAGAGCTGCAGTGATCTGAGGTAAACTCCCTAAAACATTCTCTTTTGTATCCCCCGAGAGTCGGAAAGTGTCCGATACTGTCATAAAACGTGTGAATGACCCTCCGTGGCGATTAGTGATTGGCTTCATTTGAATTCTGCCCCCTCCCATTATCGATCCCTTAGCAAAACATCTTGGCTCTTCGCAAAACATCTTGGACTCCTCCTCTCTGTCCTGCTGGTCAGCTTTGGCATTTGACCGTCCCACTGGCCCCATCCTCCATCGATGAGGTCGCCTCCATTTGCTGCTGCATGTCTGACACCTCACTCAGAATCCCTATCTGACCCTCAAGACTATTCTTAGTGTTTTAATACCTACAGTGACTATACTTCTATGATTTAATACATTCAATGAGTTAATATACTGTAACATATAATATCCTCTATAAGTAAGAACATTGTAAACCTATAATACATTCCATATGGAAACATATTGTGACTAACATATTTATTATTGTGACACTTCTACTCACCACTAGGGGTGTTATTAAATCCTACTAATAATGCATTTAATACTGAAATTCTCCACAATGTACAGTATATCTCCTGTCTGGGAGAAATACAGTAACTTATTGTAATCTAGATGTACAGTAATGTGTCAGTGGTAAGCAGTAAATAACTGTGAAAAGAAACGGTTGGGTTATGAATCCCAGAATGCATTGCCCACGCTGCAGGCCGTATTCTGTTTGCTGTGTAAACGTTACCTGCCGAGGCCTCCCAGGACTCGCACACAGTCAACAGTTGAGAATGTGGGAATGAAAGGGAAGAGGGATCGGTGCTCCATAAAGGGCCTGCAGGCCCCGCCCCTCCTCCACAGACTCTCACCTGGCCGTCTGTGAAACCTGAGACCACAAGTTACTCTTCCCGGGTGGGGAAGAGTATCCGTCACAGCCCCGGGATCAGTTTGTGAATCGGTCACGGTGACGAAACCCGTCAGTGGCTGAGAGCTGACGCAGCACACACACACACACACACACATGCACACACACACACACTCCAGGCCTACCTGACTCTGTCTCTCACTTTCTCAGGCCGGCTTGGTTTTCTATTTTTTCAGCCCTCTGCTGGTATTTGCACAGTTTTGTCTCTAACGCCAGCTGGTCCGATGTGATTGATAAAGGTCACAACCATGTGCCGGTGCCGTGCTGTTATTAAAGAAAAGGCTTTCCTTAGTGTCCTAAACTAACCCTAATATAAACTACAGTAAAAGGGTTAAAAAGAGAAAACAGGATGTATTATATAATAGTTCTTTCATACATTTAACACTAATTATTACCATAATGTCACTAATAGAAAAGGAATGACTCGCATTTAAGAAAGAAAATATGTTTTTGTATAAATGAGCACGTATGACTTTTTATAACCTTATTTCTGCATGATGTTTACTGAAACTAAATTTGAACAAATTACTCATTTTCTAAGAAGTCCATTTGTAAGAAAAAGGCCCCAGAGCTCATGAGGACGTCCCTCTACTGTTTAGGGGTTTTGCTGTCTGACCGACAGACCAAACTTTACCTCAAAATATTTAGTTTCAATCGTATAAAAAGGACAAAATCAGCAAATCCTAAAATTGAAGAATTTTTGTATTGATTATTTGCTTAAATTTGTGGTTCCCATCATTTTTCACCCTGTGTACTCAGATATTACGGCAATGTGTACTACGTCGATGATTTTGATTCTCGCTGACGAGGTAGATTATCCAGTAATTCTTAAGAGAACAGCAAAAACAGTGTATAGACTGATACAGAAGTAATCCCGATCGATCATTACTTGTGACCCTCTAGAAGTGTGTGTTGGTGTCTTAATCTGCAGAGACCCTGCTGCCCTCTGCCTGTATATTTTCTTATGTTGCTTTGTTGGGGACGTTTCTGGCCCAGGGTGACAAATAAACGACAAGAAAAGGCGAATTTCTCACGTGCAAATATATGTCTAGGGCTTTTATTGTGAAAGGTAAGAATGGAAGGAGTGGATCTGGTCTCCGCTGCCTTCGTTGAGGTTGAAAGGAGTAATAAAGTTTGCCGTCTTGATGAAGCGTTTCCGCCACGAAATATTCACATTCGGTGTGAAAGTGCTCAACAGTATTAAGAAATACATTGATGTGCAAATTAATAACACGAAAAAGGCATTTACTGTCTTTAAAAATAGTAGAATATCAAGATAATTACTCTTGATTTGTACTGAAAGAGGTTTTTCTCACAAGCTTTCCCCAAAGGTTCACGAAGAGGTCAGCGTCACCAGCTGTGAAGTGTGTTTCAGTGTGAAGCCCCCCCGGGGGGCTTGATGGGAGAAAAACAGCCCCAAACATGCTTGATTATTTCCCCCACGTTAACACAGTGAGCGAGGAGCTCAGCTGCTGCCGGCCGGCTTGTTTGAGAGCCGGGAGGACGAGGTCAGTTGGTGCAACAGATTCCAGCGTTGCAGCAAAGCATGTAATGGACATCTTGGCTCTCGCTTAACCTTTTTTTCTGTGTGTTCCTCTCGTCATGTGTGTCCTTGTTTTTGCTCCGTCCCGTCCCTTTGTGCTTTGTGAGCGTTCTCTGTGTGGGGAAATCACAAACCTCAGTGTAAACCAGACTTCTCTTAAAGCTCTGTCTTTAATTACACTCATCACAATGGAGGAGGTGGGTGGTTAACAGGAAACAGAAAGCAGGGGGGTGAGGGGGGGGGGGATCTGTACCTCGACATTGTGCTGCTGCTGCCAGATAAAGCTCACTGCACATGATTTGCCTTTCCAGCACTTCCTCCTTTCCCCTGTCAGACCCGTTTATAATGTCAGGGACAGCACAGTACAGGACATTGTTGTGTAAAATTAGCATAATGTTTGGCCTTGTTATGCCCTGTTTTGTGTGTTTCTTGTCAGACGTAATGAGAATGTGTATTTGTGTGCAGTAGGGGGTTTCTTTGGCTTAGCTGGAGGCTGAACTGGAGGGCAGGGTTCATGCGTTGGCTGAGCCTTGGTTTAAGGTTTAAGGTTTAAGGTAAGAGGCTCTTCACCTCACAGAAAGGTGGAATATATCCAAATGTGGAGACGACTTGTTTTTAACCAAAGCTACAAGCCCTGAAATAGATGATTATTAACTAATAACTTAAAGGAACTCTGTGTTGGTTTTGTTGGTCCCTGTGGACTAAAGTGGGAGTGGTTCTGTGTACCAGACTCCCTTTAGAAAACCTCTCATTTTACTGCAGCAGGGTCTGTTCTTAGTCCTGGTTCTGGTTCTCCCGTGCCTCCCTTTTCTCCAGCAATACGTCCTGGTCCACCAGCACCGGGGTGTCGGTGTTGGCTTCCAGCGGGAGAGCACACAATTGTCTATCAGAGCACAAAGTTCTTCATACTTCTATAGCCTCTTAATTTTGCTCTCAAAGTGCACCAGATTGATGCATTTTAGCTTTAAAATGGGCAAAGTTTTCTTCCGTCAACCCACGATAGTTTCAGAGAATCCTGTGGGTAAGAAATTGGTAACTTTAATATGTACTATTTTTTTGCTGACAAAAAAGTCATCACAACTTCCCAAATTCCAAAACGAAGTCGTCATATTTCTTGTTTTTCCTGACACAGTCCTGAACAACAAGGTGTTCAGTTTATGAACGTAATACAGAGAAAAGCAGTGACCTGTCACTTTTTTTTTTTTTAAATGAACAAATCAGTTAATTGTTTCTGCACTATGACTAACCAGCTATCAACTACTTCCTGCTACTTTAACAAGGCTTTTATTGTGAAACAGCAACGAGAAGTTTGCCTTATCTGCATACTAATGAGTAACGTCTACATCTGTTGTTTCTCTCAGTTTAGCGGTAAACATTTTAGTGGTAATGTTTAATTAAAGTCAATTAAAGCTTTTATATGTTCTCTGTAACCTCATTTACCAAATATGCTCAGTTAGGGGTTTTTCTGGTTAAAGTCAGCAGGATGCTAGGAAGTCTTCAACATTGTTTCTTTCTAATGCCACAAAATAATAACTGGAAAATGCTGCATAATTTAAAATGACAGTCATGTCACTTGTTTCTTTTTAGGTCTCTGATGGTCGATTCATAGTCAAACTGTGTCTCAATAGATTGCATAACTGAACAGAAGTCTAGGTGTGTAGGTCCAGTTATGTTAAAGGAAAAATATTCACTTAACGTGATTTAACATCATCTGACTAAGATGTTGACATGACAATTCCCATATCCATGGCATTACTTCCCAGTTAGCATAACTTTTATATATGCACAAATTTTGTTGGAAAAAGATTATTTGCACATTTTACTATGTAGGACTTTCTACTTATTAACATTTGGTCATTTAATAAATGCTGTTGAAATAACATAATATCCAGTTTTAGATACCTCATCATTGTTTCTCTGCAGTCCTGATCCAACGTACGGACACTGAGGCAGTGAAACCTTGTTGGTTACATTAGGCCGCGAGAGAACAAAACTAGCGTTACAATAATGAGGCTTGTGGTCTGTTAGCATAAGATTAGCTGTTATTAAACATTAACTGCAGCGGATGCGCTGTGCCTGTGACTCAAGAGTGAAACCTGAGAAAGAGGAAGTAAATAAAGTCCAAAGATTATTCACCCCCCAGTCGAGTTATGCTGCAGAAGGAGGTTTTTAGGATCCCGACTGTGCAGGAGAGCAGAGGATGCACCTCGACAGCAGCCGGAGACAAACTGCTGGCGAGGTGTCTGAGCGTCCTTCCTGCAGAGACGGCGGTCAGTAGCGGACCTCCTTCCTATGAGACCGACCTCTGAACTCGACCTGACTTCAGCTTCCTGTCGGCACGCGCGATGAGGATGATGCATTGATGCAGAGACGTGATCATGGTTCATTCCAGTCCTTTGTTTTCGGTTTGGTTTAATTGTCAGCAGGATTACATAAAAACTACTGGCCCGATTTTCATGAAACTTGGTTGGAGGGTGGAGCGTGAGTCACGGAAGAAACCATAAAAACTTGGAGTGAATCCAAATCACGGGGTGGAAGCAGTGTTGGTGGATGCCCCTCTAGTTTATTATGGGTTTACAGTATAATTGACCAAAAGCCTTCTATAATGGTCCAGCACACACTATCTCACGCAGGTTATTAACACTTGAGTCGAGCTGTTTATTGATTTCTGACTAGATTTAGGATCAAAACCGCCTCGTTCACATCATGCTAGCATAATGGGATGAATGTTGGAGGCTTGTCATGCTCATTTTCAGGTTCATCCATGTATTTTGGGTTTCTACTAGAACACATGTTTACATGGTTTAATGTTCAAAAAACTCTTTATTTTTCTATCGGCGACTGGATAGTTGGAGTCTGTGTGCATTTTGTCCACAGATCCAAATCAACAATTTGATACTTGCACAGTATTTACGTAGCACCTAGACCTTATTTTGTTCCATATATGCAGAAGTTCATGAGATAAACCCGATATAAACAAATTACACTGGCTATATAGTTCCCTTTTTATTGTCTTCATTGATTCTATACTAATTAGTATTGTATATTACATACTTTAACTGCTGGTGATGTTGGATTTGCAGCCATTTTGCTACCAGTTTGGTTTCATTACAGTGATGCAGTGTTGATTTTTCACCTAATTTGCATTTAGTTTTAACCTTTTTAACTGGCTAGTTTGATTGAAATCACATTTTATTTGGATAAATTTGCAGCTATATATCCTAGTTTTGCAATCACAAGGAGGGTGATGTCAACATTTTTAACATGTTTTTGTCCGTCCCATTCTCATGAACATAATATTTCAGGAACGCCTGGAGGAAAATGTCTTTATGGCTCAAACGTCTACCTGGACTCCAGAATGCACTGATTAGAAATGGAGGTCAAAGGTCGCTGTGACCTCACAAAACACGTTTTTTTTTTTTTTTGGCCATAGCTCAAGAATTCATATGTCAATTATGACGACTTCAAACAAATGTCTAACAGGATAAAATGACAGACGTGAATGTGTAGCTCGTTGAGCTGTATGGCAGGACATTAGCCTTCACGTAGCTTGTCCCAGATGAAGCTGTGGCAGCTTCATATCTCTCATCTGCTATTTGGTTGGAGTAATTCCAGACAGCGCTTTCATATTTGTGGCTAGTTGATTGTAGACATGCCTGTCGGTGTCCTAATAATTACAACGTGACACATGTTGCTCTGCGCTGCCGCTGGAATCCAGTTGTCGACATTCAGATATCCCATTCATAGCTGCTGTTTCTTGCTGGTGAAGTGGAGGGTGTGTCTGTGTTTGTGCTACACTGGAAAACGGGCGTGTAGCCCTGATAAAAGAGCCATTAGTGAGCAAGTCTTTATGGAGCCTTTCACTGCTCCAGCGTGGAGTGAAAGGAGGGGGTTGTTCCCCGGCTGGCAGGCCCAGGCCCCTGCGCCATGGGGCCGGCCACCTCCGCCTCAATAGCCGGCCTGTCTGGAGAGCCCATGTCACGACTTCCTGGCAGGGAAGTTGTTTCAGCTGTGTGTTAGCTGTGTGCTAGCTGGCCCTGCGCGCTGCAATGCGTGGGTGTGTTTTCATGTGTCTGTACGAGGACCAAATGTCCCAACAAGAATTGAAAAAGTTTGTAAGCTCTAATACTAATGTGTGTGTGTTTGGGTAAGGGGGGGGCTATCTGTAGGAGGAAAGGAATCTTTTAATCTTACTCAGGATATAGTTAACCTTGTTGTTGCTTGACAAAGACCTTAGTTACAGAAGAGTGGGAGTGTTTTCTTAGCAGATGAAAAGAGAGAGGCCATGTTTGACGTCACACTGTGAAATTCCAGATGATAAACTCAAGGTTTTTTTTTAATAATCTGAGCTGATATTTGGAGGCTTTAACAAAGCAGGGAAGATGCCACCTTCCATTACATGTTGCTTTGTAGGCAACTACATTAAAACTATACATGTTGGTTCAGGCAAAGAACAAAAGACCCACATTAGATAAAAATGTACTTCTGACCTTTTCTCTGTTATGAAACTAAATAAGAAAAGGCACACAGGTGATGTAAATAAGGTGGAATAAAGGAGAATTATGGCTGAGGAAGATTTTCTGCACTTTTCACACAGATTAGTTCTAAAAGAAAAGTAAGGAAACTCTTCTTCGGCGGCAACCTCTGACCCAGTTGTCCAAATATATGGTGTTTATTGAATTGCATATATATTTGACCTTTTGCTAAGTCCCGCCCCTCAAACACAGACTGGCCAATCGTCCAGCTCTGACCAGGGTCCCACAACTACCCGCCTCTGCTCCACAGACTCCCGTCAATGGTTTCAGATGTTCTTCATCTTCAGGCTGGTTTAGTGGATTTGGAGCTCGTCATAGTTAAACGTTGTGTAATAGTGATACTCGTTACCCGGAGAGGTTGGGAGGAGATATACGTTTTATAAAACGTTACGTTTCTACGTAAAAACCTGTGGAGCTAACATTAGCAGAGTACATTAACACATCATTAACTAGCGTTAGCACGTCTGTGCTATGCTAGCTACTGAAGGTATACTGAATGTAAACATGCTGCTTTAGCTTTTTAATGATTGTAACAGTGAATAAAGAGAAACGGTGTATCTCATTGGTATTGATGACATCTCTGCACAGTAGCGCAGAAATGAACTGGAATGGAGCTGGATTGGCTTTGAGTAAGGAATGCAACTGTTATTAGACACAAAATGTCCACTAACAATGTAGCTACAATATGTTTATACACTCATATACCACCTGCAATCATTTTGTGATACCATATCTATTCAAATATTTTGAGGTAGTCTGGTACAGAAGTGGAAATGGAAATAAGTGAGGCAGCTTGAATTAAAGTAGGTTTACTGAAATATAACTTCCCCCCGTAAATTAACTTTGGACAGATTGATATCTGACAGAGTGAAAGGAGATGCCAGTTTTATTTTTTAGGGTAAAAAAAACGGACCGGCCTCCTCCGTAGTTACTGGGCGGTGATGACAGGAGATGGTGGAATCCAGTCCACCAGGCCCGTCCCAGTATGAGAGCTCAGCGTGTCTCCTCTGTGGCCCAGAGCGGACACGTGCACACAGCAGGAATGTGACTCCACAATATGACCTAAAAGAAATGAAATGTCACACATGAGGAATGCTGGGAACTCGGTGTTCAGGAGGAGAGGTTACAGGTGTGTGTGTGTGTGTGTGTGTGTGTGTGTGTGTGTGTGTGTGTGTGTGTGTGTGTGTGTGTGTGTGTGTGTGTGTGTGTGTGTGTGTGTGTGTGTGTGTGTGTGTGTGTGTGTGTGTGTGTGTGTGTGTGTGTGTGTGTGTGTGTGTGTGTGTGTGTGTGTGTTGTTCTGGAGCTGCAGAGCCGTCAGCCAGACTAGTTTTATTGGTGCAGAATAATTCACGAGATTGTGTTTATTAGGGAATGTGAAGGAGCTATAATTTGTGGAATACAGACTTTATACTAGCTGTACTTATTTTTTTTACTGTGGGTTCATTTTCATCTAAAACGCAGTGAGGAATGATCCTCCCTCAGGGCTCCTTATTTTCTATAATGGCTGACGAATCAATCAGTCGATCAACAGGAAGTTGAGCCTCGCTGAAATGTAGGTGAAGCTGGATGAAAAGTCATCAAGTAATTAGGATTCCGTTTGACCAACAGGATGCATCCACCAATTAATGAGTTGACTTGATCAAGAGCTTCTTAAATAAGATGCTGTTAATCTGAGCACAGCCCATTTTAAACTTGTATAAAGCAATCATTGTATTTAACACTGCTTTCTATTTCCAAGGGCCAGGACATCCTCGTTGAAATAAACCCCTTTTGAAGTCTCGCTTGAGTTTCATCAGCAGTAATTATCCCCTGTAGGGAAGCTAAGCTGTATAAGTATGCATGTGTACTGTATGTTTCCTCTTTGTGTTCTCTTTGATATAAATGTTGTTGTGTGTGCTCTCTTTTGCAGATGGATGGAGGCCTGTCTGGACGAGGAGTTGCCTCCCACCACGGAGCTGGAAGAGGGGCTGAGGAACGGCGTCTATCTGGCCAAACTGGGCAACTTCTTCGCCCCGAAAACCGTCTCCCTCAAGAAGATCTACGACCGCGAACAGACGCGCTACAAGGTGAAAACATGCATTATGTATTTATACAATCGGAGGAAGATAAAATCCCTATAATCTGATTGTCAGTCAGAGGGGTGAAATGCATGGTTGCATGCATTTCCACGTCCAATTTATGCGCTTTAAAAATAACGAGAAAAATAAAGAGATTAAACTGCAAATCGTGTTGAAAACGTCACCTGCTTTGAGTTGTGACTTTGTGAAGTAAACAGTAATGCAATGAATATCCACAGCAAGTCATAAAGCAATCCAGCCTTTAGTTCTCAAGTAAAAGCCTGATGGTTGTTCTAATGGAAAGAGCTTCCACTTGGAATCATCAATAGCCAGATAAGTATTAAAGTGTTGGATAATCAGAACTTTTACTTCCATTAGTAGGCCAAAAACTCTCCCAGCAGGTTTTCTGAAATACAAAACTATCAAGATAAAATTACAATAAATACAATGACAATCACGAAAGAAAACTCTGTATCATAAGGGAACAATTGTGAAAATGAAGCATGTGGGCGTTAAAGTTAAATACATATTTTTCCTCTAACCTGTAGTGCTGTTTATCAATCTGGACTGTTTTAGCGTGAGTTGACTAGTTTTGGAGGAATCAGTCGTAGAGATGCCGACCTTCTCTCCAATATAACTGGACTAGATAAAACTCTTGTGTTTTGTGTTCTGCCAACAAATACATTTTAAAAACTCAACAGCAATGTCTCTTTCCAGAAATCGTGACCCACTCAAGATAATCCACAGACCTTTTTGAGAGCAGTTTCATGAAGGAGCTTTTTTTGCTTTCTACTGAACTACACCGAGCCAACAGGCTCGAGACAGTACGAGATGTAAACATTAATAGCGTCCTCGGCTGAGCTCTAGCATTAGCTAGCTCAGTATTTCTAGGTTAGCTGGAAGTATCCAGTATAGATGCACACTTCCCTTTGCGGGGTGATACGGTTGTAGTTCGATAGAAGCGCATGACATGTAACTGCACCTTACGAGGTCGGTGGATTATCTTCAGTGACCGGGTCATTGTAGCAGGATGGTCAGAGCGGCGGCCATTTTTAGTTGAAATTTGTTTTACGACTTAATGCTTCATCCAGACACTCTTGTCACGACGTAGGAAAGCACATTTATGTCAACAGATGAGTGACAACTTTGTTCAGCTCATTTTCTGTAACCAGTGTAGCATTAAAGCATTGTGGAATTAACAAGCTAGCTAGCTATTTAGCGGACACCTGGCTAGTTATTCAGCATGCTTCAATGCTACACTGGTTACAGAAAGTGAGTCGAGAAGCGGGCTGGTGGTCAGCAGCAGAGCTGGGTCTAATGTTCCCTCTGTGTCATTCCCCGCCGCTATGGAGAAGGACAAGCTAACTAGCCAGTGTTTTGAAGCCAAATGGTGACTTAGCTTTGGAAACAGAGTGCTGTTGTTTGGCCACAAAACACTTTCCTGCCTTTTATGGTGCTGTAAAAAACAACATGTTAATCTCCATTATTTTGGTCTCGGGTAGAACTGTGAGACATTTGTGGTTCTACAAACCTCCGTGGATCCTTACTGACATCTTCTAAGTCCAGTGTTTGACTTTGTGACCTGGTTGGAGCTGTTGGATGAATGTGACCTGAGTTCATAGCTCTTGTTGTCAGTGTGAATGAGTCTGGATCTGAGTTTGTTGACGTTTGGTTTCTCTCTTCCAGGCGACCGGTCTCCATTTCAGACACACAGACAACGTCATCCAGTGGCTCAACGCCATGGCAGAGAAGGGACTGCCAAAGGTGAGCATGGCTCGCGTCTGTTATTTGTTAACTTTGTTTGGCAGTTAGTATGTACAAATGGTCCTTTTTAAATGACTTTTCAGAATAAAAGAAGTTGAAAGTTGCCCATTATTACAGTAAAAGTGTTGACACATTTCCCCACCTGTTAACTCTGTGGAAACTCTGAATACTTGTCATTATGTTGGCATTAAAAAAAGAAATCAGCCCAAACGACCACCAACTGGCAGCTTCAACAGAAAATATAAGTCCTTTTCATTTCACACACCATTGTGTAATCCCCAATCAGAGCTAGTAACCCTGAATCACTGCTGCACACATGCTGCGACACGCCGGTGTGCTGCTACCATGAAACCTGCTGAAAGCGGACCCGCTCTGATCGACTCAATGTCCCCGTTTGTGTTTCAGATCTTCTACCCAGAAACCACAGACATATATGACAGAAAGAACATGCCACGCTGCATCTACTGTATACATGCACTCAGGTACCCTCTCTGTTTTTGTCTCTCTGTCTTTGTCTGTGTGGCTATGCATTCACAGAATATCTGTATGCTTTAGGGCAGGGCTACCTTGTGATTGACAGGTCTCTACCACGGCGTTGTCGGTCTGGGAGTTGTGCAAATTGTACAACTTTAACCCTTTCACAGTGTGTTTTCAGAGGTTCATTGTAACATTTCGGCCGCCTATAAAGGTCTTATTTAGCGTCCGGTTGTACTTTGCTCTTAAATCACTTCTGGTTGCAAAAAAACAAAATGGCGACGGCCAAAACGCTGAACTCGAGGCTTCAAAGCGGGAGTCCTCAAACCAAATGGGTGAGGTCACGATGACTAAGTCCACTTCTTATATGCGCTCTATGGGTTTACCTCACTTTGTCACAGAAGTTGAAGAAACTAATTACAACAAACAATTCCAATGCATGTGTTTGAATTGTTTGAATCTGCAGCTTCACAAAGTGACACGAGTGACGACATGGTCGAGTGTTGAAGCAGCTGTTTCCTGGCCCTTAAATGACAGGGCTGCTTTCTGATACTAGCTCGCTCTGACCTGTCAGTCTTTGAACCCCTCTTACTCCCCTCTTTTTATTGCAGTAATTGGGTTGTGCTGAAGTTGTAATATTCATGACGTCAATATGTCCGGCCCTGTGCAAAGACAAACCCTGCATGGATTTGTTTTGTGTGTATTTGTTTCTGTTCTCTTCCTGTTCTGCTACTGCCTACGCTGCCATGTTCCTTTATTTATTGTCTCTCCGTCCTCTTTTTACAGCTTGTACCTGTTCAAGCTCGGCCTGGCCCCTCAGATCCAGGATCTGTATGGAAAAGTAGATTTCACCGGTAAGCTTGCACACGAGTCTGTGCATCTGTTTTCCTCATTCTGTCCCCTGTTAATCCAGTTATGTCATCTTAGATCTACGAATGTCACCATGTTGCCAAAGTTAACATGAAGTTTCAAATGTGTCTGGACCCTGAAAGCAGCGCCGAGAGGAGGAGGAGGAGGAGTGTTTTTTTCCCCCCAGCAGGCCACAGTGTGGAGAAACTGCTGGAAATGTGAAAGTCATTAGTAATTGTGGGAGCTTTTCCTGTCAGTTGAGTTCCCGCTTGGCTTTATGTCCCAGAGTTAGAAAGCTGATTATCGCACATGAGCCACAAATGGTTTGTCTCCACGTCCCGTCCCGTCCGCCCCCCCCAATCTGCTCCGTGCATTGATGTTTTCCTTCTGCTCTGTCTTCTCTCACAGAGGAGGAGATCAACAACATGAAGAGTGAGCTGGAAAAGTATGGGATCCAGATGCCCGCCTTCAGCAAGATCGGCGGGATCCTGGCCAATGAGCTCTCGGTGGATGAAGCTGCATGTGAGAGAGGGCTCGGGTGTCGTGGGGGAGAGGGGAGGGATCTGATAGCTGCAGATTATGTAGTTTAGTTGATTCATGCATTCATAATTAAACTTCTGGAGGTAATTCAGCCATATTTTTGGGGATCTATCAATTGTTTACCTAAGAAACAAATAAGACATAATGACAGCTACAGTTGTTTTTGTCTTTGTGCAACATAATGCTACATTTCCACAAATTCCCAAGATAATGGCTCCACTTCTACTCCTTCTATAGACTTTAAAGTTTAATTGATTTTGGCATTTAGAATTCACTTTTTTCTCCACTTCTTGTGGACTACTTATGTTTTAAGTAGTTTTTATTCGGTAAACTGCATCCAACTAAATGTACTACATTCAATGTGTACATTCAAAAAATACATACTTTTTTTCTGTGTTTAGTATCGTTCCTGCAGCACTCCATTAGTGAAGAGTGGCCGTTGAATTAGCCTACGAATCACATATGCTAACTGCTAGTAGCCACATAGATAGCTAGCATTCACATATCACAGTGATTAGCATAAGCTAATTGAAAGGGTAACGGCATGAAAAGTCAGGCACAAATGTTTAAAGTATCGTGGACCAAGCCTAATGGTTTATGTGTTGCTTTTAATGTGCTGTAACCTGTAGCATGGCACGTCATTTAACACAGTATTTATATAGAAAGTAGTATTTAGGTAGAATAATACTCGGGTCCTAGAAATGTGGTCCAGAAACTGCAGCCTCCTAATGCAGGAACATAGTATTGCACTTCTCTCACGTTCTAGAGGCATTCTTTTGAATTTCCAGGATAGAGGCCAAAACTCTAACAAACAAAACAAAAGTTACTCTTTAACAGACGGACATGAGCGTAGTATCAATCTTTTCATCTGACTCTTGCCAAGAAAGTGGATAAACAAGCCCAACCAAAATCTTAAATAATTCCTTAAGTTCAATGTTTATTGATTGATACTCAACATCCTCTATCAATAGTATAATAATGCAGATTAAAGTCCCCAAAATCTGTATGTCTCCTCACCACCTCCTATTCCTCCCCCCCTCAGTACATGCCGCTGTGATCGCCATCAACGAGGCCATCGACCAGGGCGTACCGGAGGGCACTGTGGCCGCTATGCAGAACCCCAACGCCATGCTGGTCCAGCTGGACCCCAGCGCTGCTCCCCAGTACCACGACACGCTGTACCAGGCCAAGGGAATGAAGGTGGCCAACTCACGCAAACGGGTACGGAGCTTTTTTAAATCGTCAGCGATCAAAGATGCTGTGCGCAGCTTTCAGATGACCAGAGACGACGGATGGTGGCCCTGGGGCAACATCTCCTTTGAGAGACCATAAATTACCATATAATTAAAAAAACGGGGCAAGCTATTGTCCACGTTTTTGATTAGAAAATAATCGAACATACAGCCTGAAGCGGAAGAAAAATTAGGCATTGGACAGAATAAAATGCTGAGGTCGACACAAACCACTCGGGCAACAAATAATAAATCAGCCACGACGGTAAAGAACGGTGGCTCGAAGACGGACTGAGAGGGGAATGAAGTCACTCCGTTCTCCTGACAGATTTGCCAGCACTTCTTACAGTGAAATATAAATGTAGGATTTATGATTGTTTCGCCAACAGGCAGAGCAAACAAATGACCAAAATCACAGCAGAAAATCAGAGCAGAGGAACAAGTCTGGAAAGAGAAATGTGTTACTCTGTTGTCCTGCAGCCGAAAATGTGATAATAAATAGTGCTAACGTGTAATGCTGTTATATTTGAGCCATATTTTGTTGTTGCTCCGCTCCGACAGCAAATGGAGAACACCGAGGCAGAGAGAGATATCTACGATGAGCTTCTCACCCAGGCTGAAATCCAGGGCAACGTCAAAAAGGTCAACGGTAAGTCACACGAAACATGCGTGTTTTGTACTGCCTCGGTTTCCATGGCGCAGTAGTGAAAACGTCAACTCTTTCTCCTACAGTGAGCAACGCCTTGAGTGCGGCCGAACAGGCGTTGCTGAGTGGCGATGAGGACAAATTATACGAGGCCCTTAAAGCCATGGGGGTTCAGAACCTGCAGGTCCAGAACAAAGGCTGGTACCTCAAGCAGCTGCAGGCCGACCGGGAGAATAAAGACCAGGTGGGGGATCAGTGTGCAAACAAAGAAAAGTCTGCTTCCCGTCTCCTCAGTGTCATTTTATCTTAACTTCTTCCTCGTTAGGCGTCTCCGGGAGAAGCCCTGACTAAGGACGAGTTGCAGAGCGGCGTGGACGTGGCCAATGAGATTGCAGAAGGCTACCTAAAGAGTACGCAAAACATATTTATGTCTTCTTCCCCATTTCTACATCTGTATCTGCTCTTATAATTAACCCAGCGTCTGTCTGTCTGTGTGTGTGTGTGTAGTGTTGAAGGCAGTGGAACGCATCAACGGCGCCGTCAGGGCGGGCGTGCCGGAGAAGACGGTGGAGGAGCTGATGAACCCCGATGCTCAGCTGCCGGAAGTCTACCCGAGTGCTGCAGACCTCTACCAGAGAGAGCTGTTGAGCCTGCAGCAGCAGAGCCCGGAGGTACCCAGACACCAGGAAACACACAAGAAACACACAACCGCATCATTCTTCACACAAAGAAAACATGGGATCGTGTGTCTGTTGAGGCTAAATTACAGGAGGAGTTGGCCTGAAAATGAAAACATCGTCATCAGTCAGAGTTTATTTTATGAACTGATGAATAACAACTAATTTATCACCACCTTGTCTCATTTTACAAGTGATGACACATATTTAATGAAAATATTTTTTTAATTTCTCGTATTTTACGTCACAGTGCTACAACAGCCATTATGAGCAAAACAAATCATTTGTATGGATTCTGGGGAGGGCTGTAATATTCAGAGAACACACCTTGAGATTTATGAGATTGTACATTTGTTGTATTTACCCTAAACTATACACGTACATTTCGTAATGGAATTTGAAAATAGTAATTTCCATGCCTGGAGAAGTTTTGGAAAAATAGATTTTTACGTTTTTTAAAAGTCAGGGATATTTGCTTCTCAAATGCATGTATAATAGAGCATATGTGGTTCAGTTAATACCGCCTGTGAAAAATCTATATTGGTTAAACAATATTTTAAAGGGACAGTTGACCAGTTGTAATTAAAAATGCATATTTTTATATATTCTAGTGCTTTTTATCAATCTAGACTGTTTTTAAAGATTTTGGCTGATGTCTGCCTTCAATTCAATTTGTTGGAAGATGTAGAAACGATATATAGTTCAAACTCCGACCTTTTATTCTTATTTTTCATGTATACACAGATGTTTCAGAGAAAAATGACCATGAACCTGGTACATAACCATACAGCCCTCATCTCTCATACCTGACGTCTTCATCACCTTCACAGTTGCTTCAGAGCCGGTTTCTGACGCTCCATGGTTCCTCTGATTTAACTGTGCAGCAACCAATCAAGACGCCATCAACATGACTTTGTTTCCCGTTGTCCCCGCAGGGCTCGCTGTCCCACCCCGAGCTGCTCGTTGCTGTGGAGATGCTGTCGTCGGTGGTGCTGATGAACCAGGCGATGGACGTCGGAGACCGAGCCGCGCTCTGGAAGCAGCTGTCCAGCAACGTCACTGGACTCAGTAATGTGGAGGATGAATATGCACAGAGGTGAGCATGCACGCTAACACACACACACACACACACACACACACACACACACACACACGCACGCACGCACACGTGTGTGTGTGTGTGCGCGTGCGCGCGCGCGCGCGCGCACACACACACACACACACACCAGGAGTCAGTGACATATTGCCCGAAGCCCACTTTCCCACTGGATGAAAAACCCACTAACATCTGGCTTTTGTTTTAGGACAATATAAGTGAATTTATAACAAATAAAACGATTTGGACAAAATATTATAATTTATTAACATACAAAACATGCTATTAATATCAAAACCTTCTTGATTAATCTTTCTTCTGTACCAACAATCACCAATTCTGGTTTGGTAGAAATAAACGCTTAATTCAGCGAGTTAGTTGTGAAAGAAACAGCTGTTGCAGATAATCCTCAAAGCTACCAGACTCCATTCACAGAAACAGGAATTTAGCTTCCAGATAATCGTAAAAACACACTTCATTCAAACGACAGAAACAAAATAAAACCGTCTTGGTTAGTCTTTCCACTGTTCCAACAATCACCGACTCTGGGTTGAGAGTTTGAAAGAGAGACAGAATACGTAACAGATTTAAAAAATGAAATAACCACCAAAACATGTTCACTGTTTATGAACCTTGTTTGTGACGTCAAACATGACGCACCAAAAAACTCCAAAAACAGAAAGTTGTACTTGTCCATCGCTTATTTTTAACGGGTTTTCTCTTGTTAAAACATAAAAATGTAAGTGGGAAAAGGATATTTGTGATGTCCAAGGTTTCTGTGTTATCGTACCTGTGTGCTCCTCAGGTACATGGACGAACTGATGCGTCTCAAGGCGGCAGCCAGAGAGGACGGCTGCGACTTTCTCACCTGGAACGACATTCAGGCCTCTATCGACCAAGTCAACCAGACTGTGCAGGAGGAGCATGAACGTAAGGGACACGCTCGCATCCGTTCACACCCAAATGTGTTAAACACCTCCATGACATGTAACTTCACCCTGACTCCAAACCACACATTGTATTAAATAGACAGCAGCGATTGATCCAAATTACATCTTCATCTTGTTAAATGTTTAAAATGGTTAGTAGATAAGCTAATAAGCTAATAGCTTGTGTGCTAACAGATCGATTGGACGGTAAACCTCTCAAAACTATTAGATTTTTAGATAGTATACAACTAATAATTCATCAGTAGTTGGTTAAACATACGTAAAGATCATTTTAATACAGAAGAATACAGTTATGGTTTATGTAGTGGGCTCCATGAACCCCAGAATAACCGTTTGTTAACTTTGGGATAGGTCCTTTGTTGGCCGCAGGTTCAGAAGTGTATCAAAAGTAAAGCTGCTTTATTTAAAGCAACTACAATGAGCTTATATTTTGTGTTGATTTTGGCGCCCCTGTGGACATAAGCGGTAGTGTTTTCTCAAAATGAAGACTGCGTCTCACATAGCGATACCGTCGATAGGTCAACATGCTCATAATCACAGAAAGCTTTGCTCACAAAATACAGCTAATGTTAGCTACGTTCAATCGACGTTAGCTAGCTTTGTTTAAGCCACCAGCGTTAATACATAAATTGATGCAAAACTACGTTTCTTCTTCTTTTCTCGGTCAATTGACCCTATGCTTAGCCCCGCCCCCTGCTGCTACTCCGTCAAGCTGTCAGAGCTACGTTAACATGGAGCCCAGACTGTCACTAACTGCACTCCCTGAAGAAATATCATTTAAAAAATTGGGGAAACCAAAAAAAGCGATTTCAGAGAGAAGCAGACTCATCTTCTCATATCGTATCGGGATCAAAGTCTCTGAGTGTTAATCGGTTCACTTGTACGTCTGCGTGTGCAGGTATTGCCGCCATCGGACTGATCAACGAGGCCCTGGACGAAGGGGATCCCACGAAGACCCTGTCCATGTTGCAGAACCCCTCAGCCAAGCTCACGGACGTGGACCCGTCTGTGGCGCAGCACTACCACGATAAACTGCTGGAGGCCCGCAGAGAGAAAGCTCACGTGAGACAAAAAACATACACGGTCTTTGTGATGTAGAGAGGACGGATGTTGAGGTCATCATCCATAGATATGTTTGTATGAATACTAAGTTCTCTCTGGCTAGCGTGTCCCGGTCTCTCCCGGTCTCTCCTTTTGTTGCTTTTTTCATGTGTGTCTAGCATTCAGGTGAGTGCTATGCAAACACGTCATGCAAACAGCACCTGGCTACAGTTACATCCAGACTACGAACGTGTTCTACTGCAGCTCATACAGCCCAGAAGCTGTCAGTATGACTGGGCATATCATACATATTGGTGTATTTTAAGGACTCTCATGAATCTGGTTATTGTGAGGCTAAAAGGAGGCTCGTTTCCTGCAAGATGTGAGGCGCCAAAAGTGTGCAGATGTTTGAGGTTTAGTTCAGGTAGAAAGCTGCTGGATAAGAGCTCAGATTTCTGCTCCTGCCTCCAAAATATCAGCGGTTTTGGAGAACAGTGAACAACATACATACAGGGATCTCAGAACCCGTCGTGGTTGCAGACGGCTCCGTGTGACTCAGGCCTCTGAGCGCCACATGACACGACCAGACTGCTGATGTCATGGTGCGATCATCCTCCCCTCCCTCCCTCCCTCCCTCCCTCCCTCCCCCCACTCACTTCCTGTCGTCTGCCGCATTGCTCTCTCTGTCTCTTCAGCTTTCTGAGGTTTGACCCGCCACACGTCTGTAGAAGGCAGTCTCTCTCCGCTGCTCTCTCTCTCTCGGACTCATTTGCCTGTGATATCTTCACTTGATCGTGGCGAGCTGATGAATGTGTGCGTCTGTGCAGCACATTTGCGTACGATGTCGCGGGGAGACGACCATGTTTGGGTCGTTTTCCCTTTCGTGAAAAACCCTGATGAGCATAAACTGGAAACGTTGGCTTTGGATTTCTTCAAAACAATTCTCAGAGTATCCATTTTAGCACACACAGTCCCAGTCCCAGTTTATCCCGTGTAAATACAGATAAAAGAAATCTCTTATCACGCTTAGACTCCTAAATATTTGGCCGCTGCCCACGCTGTTAAACCCTTGAATGCATCACTCGTCACACTTTCTGAACGGCATCCAGAAAAATAATTAAATTAAATAAAGTACAAAAACAGGAGAGGAAAAAAAGGCAAACTATTTTCCTGCCGATGTCACAGGCAAAGGAAATAACAAGCCGGGCCTCAGTCATTTGCTTCCATAAAAGGGCAGAAAGCTGACCACTATATTAAATGGACCAGAGCGCACGCACACACACACACACACATGCACACACACACACACACACACACACACACACACACACACACACACTGTTTGAGGTGATTAGCTAAAGATGCAGGAAGTAGTTGGTGCAGTGTGGACTTCCTGTTGGCTTTCAAAGGATGGTAAGAGGAGGAAGACCCACGTGGCTAAGATGTATTAGATGGGGGTTTCCAGGTGATGTGAGGTCAGAGGGGCCTTTTTTTTCACCCGTATTTCAATTTGTAAAGAACTTCTTGGTGTCGCCTCAGAGTTCTGCAGGAATGAGTCCTGAAAGACTTCAATCGTCTCAAAGGTTGTTTGTTTTGGTAAGATGCCTGATGTGACTTTAAGAGATCTGTTCTATGATATAAAATACCTCAGTAAATACCCCTCTCGTGAATGTAGGAGTTTCTACACGTCTTAAAAGAATGTCTAAATGAAACTACTGAATATCATTGTCTCTTGGTGCTAATGGGTCTCAAAAGTGTCCTTTTATATAACGGCCAACTGTCATTTTCGATGAGAACTGATGCAGAAAAAACGTGTCGAGAAAACAAAACAAAAAGTCACAGAGACTAGTTTTATAACATATATATTGAATTGTAGTATGTCTACAGTATTTAAAACATGGAAGATTGTACGGGATGAAGATCACAGACCACCTCCTGCAATTATTAGAAATGATCAGAGATCTGCTGGTGGAACTAATATCTTGCATACAGGGCTGAGCTCTGAGTCTGGATTAACACAGGAAGTCCTGCACAGACTCGTCTGACTCACAAGCCCAATTTAGTCTACTGCAGATACATCTGCCTCTTCAGATGGTTATCCCCTCGCTCTGTGACTGCAACAACCGCGACTGCGTACGTTTCCAGTCTGTGCTGGACAAATGAATGAGCTCATGGTTTCTAGGGAAGAAAAAGTTTAGACAGTTGAATTACAAACTACCCAACAGCCCTCAGCTCTCACTTCCCCTGTTTCCATGATGAGCTTGTAACGTGTGATGAGCTCCACCAAAGCTACGCCCTTTCGTCTCCGGCAACCACACCCTGTCTCCCGCCAGCTGCAGGGACTTCTTCACCCACACACACCCACACACACACACACACACACACGCATAACAATTACATCACCAAGTGTAAACATACTAAACAGTGATCGCCCAGGTACAGCCGTTTACCATAAAGACTGAGCTCTTTTGAGTCCCCTCCCCTCTGCATTAGAAATCTTCCTCCATGATCGGGTATCAGTCATACCCGCCCACCTCTTTCACACACACACACACACACACACACACACACACACACACACACACACACACACACCTCCTCTCTTCTACCCCTGAAGTACAACGTGAAGGGGCGGGACACATGGAGGCCCGAAACCAAAATGAGTTTAGAAAGCAGCAGCAGCAAGAATCAACAGGCTGCCACACAGATGTAGACGGCGTGCGCCATCTGGATGCAGTTTGGTGTCACTACAGTTCATAATACAACTGTTGAATTCAGCGTTGAGCTTTTGGTTTGGTGAGCAAATGGAATCAAGTGACATTTGCACTATTTAAGCATATATTGGTGACATTTCCTTTTTCTCTTGGAGGTCAGTGTGGATTACTGGCTAAATGTAGCTGCTGTGACAGCGTGTTGATGTTTATCTCCAGCAGCTAGAGGAGCAGTTAGAAGCTTACGTGATGTGTCAGCCCCCCTTATTAGGCTTACACATGTTAACAAGAAAAAAAGCCCCAAAACATTATGATTTATGACCAACTTTGGTTCCTGTGCTCATCGCTTCACGATCTGGAGCGTCAATGATTTCATCGATAAGTTGTCAACCATTAAGTTAATCGCCAACTGTCCTCAAAATGAATCTGTCAAAATCTTCTGATTCCTTCGTCTTAAATGTGATTACTTTGTTGTTTCTTTACTCCTCTGTGACAGTTGAACTGGATATCTTTGAGTATTTGGACAAAAAGAGACATTTCAGGACGTCTTTTTTCACTGTTTCTCACATTTTATAGACCAAACGACGTTGATTCAAGGAGAAAATGATCAATAGAGGAATCAACAATGAAAATAATCATTAATTACAGCCCTAATTTTGAGTTCATATCTTACTCTACTAGTTCTCTACTAGTTCTTTTTTGCATAAATTCTAAGAAAAAAAACCTGTGCAACTTTTGAGGGTCCAGCATGTAGATGAATCAGAGGTGTGTGTGTGTGTGTGTGTGTGTGTGTGTGTGTGTGTGTGTGTGTGTGTGTGTGTGTGTGTGTGTGTGTGTGTGTGTGTGTGTGTGTGTGTGTGTGTGTGTGTGTGTGTGTGTGTGTGTGTGTGTGTGTGTGTGTGTGTGTGTGTCCTCGCTGTTTGTTTCTGATCATATTGTCCCGTGTCCCTCCAGGAGACCCAGGACCCCTCTGCTGTGCTGTGGCTGGATGAGATCCAGGACGCCGTTCTGAGGGCGAACCAGGACACTCAGGAAGCCTTACAGTGTAACTCTCATTTCATTTTACTGGACCTATTCTACATGCAAAAGATTACAGAACAAGTACCACCCACCTTCTGCACAGTGTTCGAGGTGTGAAAACAGTGTGAAGAGCAGAAAAAGGCTGATGTTTTTTTGCGTTTTGTATCCGCAGTCTCGCAGTCCATTCAGGCCGTCAACGAGGCGGTGGACAGCGGCGAACCGGCTCAGACCCTGGCTGCTCTGAGAAGACCCGGGGCGGGACTCTACGGAGTCACCTCGGAGTGTTCCCAGACCTACCAGGATGACCTGTCCAAGATCAAAGACGAGAAGAAGACAGAGGGTGAGGAGAACATTTCGGGATGAATGTATTTTCATTTTTATTGTAAAGTGACAGTCGTTGTGCCTGATAATCTGCATTTTTGATGCATCTTTTTAGTGTTTTTAAAGTGAGGGTTTGTGACGTTTAGAAGTTAATAACACTATTAGGATATCCGTAATATATGAAGTGTGTTTGTATGAGGTTCTTCTCCAGAGTCAGAGTTCTACTACAGTAGATGAGTTTATAGAAACACACAGGAGAACATTGATAAAAACAATCATTTTTACCTAACAGAGTCATGTGGACAGTGAAAATATTCTAAATATAGCATACACTTTAACTGATATTTACTTTTTTCAAGTGTCTAAAATACGTCCACAGCAGCACATTGTTTAGAGCTTCTTACTGAAATAAATTTAAAATGGAGCGATGATGCTTCCTGCTAATTATTGGTCCACGTTGTTTCTCCACCTTGTTCACCTGCATTCTGTTTTGCTGTTGGTGCAGGCGATAATGGCAGCGAGTGGGTGAAACACTGGGTGAAGGGAGGACACAACTACTATTATAACCTGCAGACCAAAGAGGGCACCTGGGTGGAGCCAGAGGGCTTCCTGCAGAACAACACCCAGCTCAACAAGGAGGACATCCAGGTAGGTCACGCTCCCTGTGTATTAGAAGTATTTCATTTCTTTACATCGTGTTTAACTGGTTGTTTTTGTGCTTTCCCCGTCAGTCGGTGGTTTCCGGTGTAACCACGGCCTACAATCGAGAGCAGCTGTGGCTGGCCAACGAGTCTCTCATTGCCAAGCTGCAGGCCCGCTGCCGTGGCTACCTGGTGAGGAACGGCCAAAAGGAGCGGATGAACTTCCTGAAATCACAAGACCCTGCTGTTACATGCATACAGGTGAGATGCACCTGTACGTCATATGGTCATAGGAGAGTCTGTCTGCCTTCAGGACTTCTGCTGAAAGTCTTTCTGTTCTCAGGCGCACTGGAAAGGCCACAAACAGAGGAAGAAGTTCAAAGAGCGTAAACAGTATCTGGAGGAGCACAGCGACGAGGCCGTCAAGGTAAAACTATCGTGATCACATTATTATTATGAACTGAAATAACCACGTCATGGACAATATTACTTTTAACATTGTGCAGTGTTACATTTTAATATCATGTCTAATATTACTGTTTTGCTTAGTTTCTATGAGGCACTGGTGCTCGTATTACTTCTTATTCACTTTTTACTCTTGTATTTAGAGTAAACTACTTTGTTGTTGAATTTTTCTTATTGCTTTTCATTTGTATTGTTGCACTAGTGTCAGTATTACTTCTCTTACACTTAATTGTTATTCTGTTGTTCATACATGTTTATTTTTTTCTGTTGTAATCTTTGATAAAACTCTGGCACAAGAACTTCTTTCTTAACTTAACTTATCGTCTCGTATATACATTTACGCCGTTTAAATTTACACACAATCTGTAAAACCAGCGAGTCCAAAATAAGCCGTAGAAGAATTGAATCCGATTGGTCGAATCTTTTCTGTAGTCGAATCATGTCTTTTTTTCTTTCTTTTTGCTCATTTATCCCCTAAATACAGGTTTACAGACACAGCTTCTTAATCTGCTTGCTTTCGTCGTTGTAAATATAACTGTTGGTCTGAATTCCACAGACAGAAAAGAAACGAAGAGACAGTCAACAGGAAAGAGTGAAGCCAGCTGCAAACAGCTGTAACAACCGCTAAAGGCTGTTTTGTCAAACTTAAAAATAAATATAAGATCTGAACACAGAATGGGTGCATCTCTCATTGTTATCGGCAGCATGAATACAGTCGACACTAAAGGATTTGTTTCTGTCCTTCTCAGATCCAGTCCATGGTCCGGATGCACCAAGCTCGTAAGAAATACAAGGATCGTCTGAAGTACTTCCAGGATCACGTGAGTATTCAAAGCCTCAAACATTTGCCGAAAGTGTTTCTTTTGATTTAACCAGAAAGGTCCCATTGAGATGCAAAATAAAAAGTACAAAAAGGGACAGATAATAATTAAAAAAACACACATGAATAGGAGGCTGAAAGTAGCAACGCAGATAATGTCAACAACATTGTTTCATAAGTATTTTTAAACATTTCAAGATCAGTTAAGTTTAACAGCTCGATGGGTGTGAAAGGATGCAGATCTGTTCAAGAGATTTTGAGTTTTCTCTGTTGAGCTGGTTTTGGACGATTTAAAAGAATCAAGACACTGGATTGTAGATCGTCTGTCTCAAGAATTAGGGTGTTCAGTAAACCATTCATCTAATAGAAGCTTTAAATTTCCCCCGAGACATCCGCCGACATTTAGTCCGTGTCCTGTGGGGTCGGAGGGAGGCAGACGGAGTCATCTAGCACTCTGACATGTGTGAAGTCATTTCCACTGCGACTCACAGTGGATTCCTGTGGTGCTGTTTCATAATGAAGACCATTGATCAGACAAGCGATTGCTGTTTTCTACTGCAGATCAGTCAGGTGGTGAAGATTCAGGCTTTCATTAGAGCCAACAAGGCCAGAGACGACTACAAGACGCTGAGTGAGTGCAAATCAAACCACACACTGAGCCAATGCCAGTGTGCTGAAAACAAATGATTTTATTTATTTTATTCTTCTTCATTTTTATATTATTATCTTAATAATTATATAATTTATTATATTGTATTTATATCTCTGTGTGTGTATATATATACATATATATGTGTATATATACGTATATGTTCTCTCCAGCTTTGGCGGCCTCTTGACTCTCAAACAATGTCCTCCCTCAGTCAGCGCCGAGGACCCTCCGATGGCGGTGGTGAGGAAGTTCGTCCACCTGCTAGACCACAGTGACCAGGACTTCCAGGAGGAGCTGGAGCTGATGCGTCTCCGCGAGGAGGTGGTCACCAACATCCGCTCCAACCAGCAGCTGGAGAACGACCTGAACCTGATGGACATCAAGATCGGCCTGCTGGTGAAGAACAAGATCACGCTGCAGGAGGTGGTGTCCCACAGCAAGAAGCTGACTAAGAAGAACAAGGGCCAGCTGTCCAACATGATGATGATGAACAAGCAGAGGGGGGGGCTGAAGGCCCTCAGCAAGGAGAAGAGGCTCAAACTGGAAGCCTACCAGTACCTCTTTTACCTGCTACAGGTAACGTTACAGTACTTCTCTGTCTCTAGATCCTGAACAACACAATCACACCTCTCTGATCAACTCTCACATTTCTGCTTATTTTTTTTCAGACCAACCCCACGTATCTCGCCAAGCTGATCTTCCAGATGCCGCAGAATAAATCCACAAAGTTCATGGACTCTGTGATCTTCACCCTTTATAACTACGCCTCCAACCAGAGGGAGGAGTACCTGCTGACCAAGCTCTTCAAAACGGCCCTGCAGGAGGAGATCAAGTGAGAACCGTCCACGAATTCTTATACGCACTCAAAGTATCGCGTTAGAAAAGCTGTATGGAAAAGAGTTGATGCGCTAGATGGCCTCGACTGAATAAGCTCGGCTGTAGCGAACAGTTAAAGCCTTGTTTGTACTCGCTCAGTACCGCGAGCCTCAGCAGATGGTGCACAAACTACTACCACGCACAAAGGTGTTCATACACGTTATACACACACTGTTTGTGGCATAACTCTCCGAAACACCAGAGGGCGTACTAACAACGTGTACTGAGAAGAATCAAGAAGACAAAGAATACCTGTACAGAAGGAAGTCAAGTATTAAAAGCATTACAAAGAAACAAAGCTTGAATATCCTGCAAACTATTTACTCAAATGTAGATTTTTAAGGCCTCCTGTTTCTAAAGCATTTAAAAGTGAATTCCCCTGCTTTGTAAAACCCTCAGATATGATAATAGTGCTTCTATCAGTGAACTATTTGTGTTAGTCACGTTCTGAAAAGCTCAGATCCAAAGATCCAGAGGTTCTTGACCAGGAGACGCTTGCAGAGCCTTCGTGCCTGTGATGATGTCATCTGCTGACTGACTCTGACTTCATTACGACGAGTATTCACTTTAAATCACATGAGTGACTGTTTCCACTGCCGGCGTATTCCGACATATTACCAGAACGTGTGAAGGCGTATCTTCGTCTCAGGACAACATGGCCGACACCAGCTGACATGAAAGAACGATTCAAACTGTGAAAACAACTGAAACTAATTCCTGAAGTCTTTTCTCCTTTTTTCCTCTCGTCGATGGTCATATGGCCATGGGGACAACCTCTACTTCTTCTTCTACTCTTGTGTACTTACAAATTACAGCCATGCTTCGACTACAGCGCCATCTTCTGACCAAACCACGCTGTAGCTGAGTTTATTATGAGAACATTGTGTGAAGCACAGCTGGCTTTTTGTAGAGACATAAAATGTATTGAAAGAGAAGTAAAACGCAGGGTTTCTTCACATTTTCTGTATATGGGGGTCAGAACCTGGGAGAATACATGTGGTCTGGAAGTTTCCACTACACTCCAAACCACTCGATGGAAACATATCTACTTGGCATTTCCGTTATTTTGCGACATTTCAAAAGTTTGTTTGTAAAATTCCCCGATGAGGCCCTGTGGATGAGTACACAGTGACGAGTTCCAACTGTCCGCAGGTCAAAGGTTGACCAGATGAAGGAGATCGTCACAGGAAACCCTACGATCATCAAGATGGTGGTGAGCTTCCACCGAGGTGCGCGGGGACAGAACGCGCTGCGGCAGATCCTGGCACCGGTCGTCAAGGAGATCATGGACGACAAAACGCTGAACATCAAGACCGACCCGGTGGACATCTACAAGAGCTGGGTCAACCAGATGGAGACGCAGACCGGAGAGGCCAGGTGAGCTGGAGACGAGGTCGTCTGGTACCCGAGTTTCAGTAAATAGGAAAGAAAACATACTGCAAAAACAGCAAAACAAGAAAGTCACGTTAAGTTATTTTAGGATAATTAAATGGTTAATACTTGTTTTTTTTCTTAGTAAGATGTTGAATCTGCTTCTTTCTTTCTATCTTGAATATATATATAAAGAGTTATATAAATTCAGATTGTATGAATACAGTACTACTGTAGTGTTAAGAGCAGAAAGTGTGTTGTAGTGGCCAGATTGTTTTTGTTTGATAGTCGTAAATTACAAAGTGTTTCCTTACAGTGATGACAGCATTGCATAGCAGAGCAAAGAAAAGGCCTCGTAGGTTAAGATCACTGTTAAAGGTTCCTCCTTTGCTCCATCTCTTTGTCCACAGTAAGCTGCCCTACGACGTGACTCCAGAGCAGGCTATGGCCCACGAGGAGGTGAGGACCAGACTAGAAGCCTCCATCAAGAACATGAAGACCATCACTGACAAGTTCCTGTCCGCCATCATCGTCTCTGTGGATAAAATACCGTACGTACTGCATCACTGTCTACTTTTTTACAGACAGTAGTCAGCTCGTTTATACCAACAATATATATTATATATATATATTTGATATATTTCCATATTCCTGTCTCACTCTCAGATACGGGATGCGTTTCGTCTCCAAAGTGCTGAAGGACACCCTCCATGAGAAGTTCCCCGACGCTACAGAGGACGAGCTGCTCAAGGTTTGCCTCTTCAATAATAATAATACATTTATGAAGCAGCTTACAAAGTGCTTTGACAGACGAGGCGAGGAAATATAACAACAGAAAGCTCAACAGTGAGGACCGACAAAAGCAAAAGACAAACTATGGTCAACTTTTTAACCCTGATGAAACAATAAAACCAAACGTACAATAAGAACAAACTAGCAAGTAGAATAAATGACAAACAACGAATAATACACAACAATAATAACAGTAATAAAATAAAGCAGTTAAAAGGCAACATCACATAAAAGCCAGTCTGTAAAAATGTGTTTTAAGAAGTGATTCAAAAGAGATCACGGATTCTTATCTCCTCAGGCAGGCCGTTCTAAAGCCGAGGGCCGAACAGCCAGAAGGGCCGTCAACATTTCTGCTGTATATCTCTGAGGCCAGAGCCAGACGTGCCTTTTTAAACTGAATGTGCTCCACAGTCTCTAAAGGGACAGGTCACCCCAAAACACAAAATCCATATTTGTCCTAATCCCTCTCGTGCTATTAATCAATCTAGATAGTTTCAGTGTTGTTTAGAGACGTCTGCTTTCTCTCCAGTATAACAGGTCTCCATGTCACTCGGCTTGTGGTGCTCAAATTAAAAAACCAAACATTTAAAACACTCAATAGCAACGTCTCTTTCCAGAAATCCTGACCCGGTATCTCAAGATCATCCACACACCTTGTTCTGAGCAGTTTCACGTAAACTCTGGTTGTAGTTTAATTTCATCATAATAATTTGAAGTAAACTGCCTCGTCAGATTGTGGGGAACCTGCTGTATTACCGCTACATGAACCCGGCCATCGTGGCACCCGACGCCTTCGACATCATCGAGGTGTCGGCGGGCGGCCAGCTGACCACGGAGCAGCGGCGGAACCTGGGCTCCATCGCCAAGATGCTGCAGCACGCCGCCTCCAATAAGATGTTCCTGGGGGACAACGCCCATCTCAATCCCATCAACGAATATCTCAGCACCTCCTACCAGAAGTTCAGGTCCGGTGACCGACCGTTGACGCTCCTCAATCGCTGTCTTCCGTTGCTGTTTGAAGCTCTTTGTCTCATCTGACTTTTCTCTTCCGTCGCAGGCGTTTCTTTCTGTCGGCGTGCGACGTTCCCTCGCTTGAGGATAAGTTCAATGTGGATCAGTACTCCGACTTGGTCACCGTCACCAAACCGGTCATCTACATCTCCATTGGAGAGATCATCAACACCCACACGGTGAGTTTGGAGCACCTGCACGTTAGCTCTTCCTGTCTCAAATCCCATGTGCGTTCCAGTCAGTCCAGTCTTAATTCCAGATGTTCCTGAGAGGTTTTGACTCCAGTGTGACTAACACACTGACTTGGATTCTTCTGTCTCCCGTTAGCTGCTGCTGGACCACCAGGACGCCATCGCTCCGGAGCACAACGACCCCATCCACGAGCTGCTGGAGGACCTGGGCGAGGTTCCCACCGTCGAGTCCCTCATCGGTGAGTGAAATGAGGCTTTTAAGTGTCAGCGAAAACAATCAGCGATACAAGAATTTAGCTCATTCATAAAAGTGACAGATGATACTGGATCTGGTATTTTGTTCATGTTGTGAGTGTCTGACCTTGCCTTAAATCAGCAGTTTACAGATGAAATGAGAGCAGTGCTGAGCCGTACAGAAATGTGTTGATTTGCATAACGCGCAAGTAGTCGGGTCCCGTCAGAGCATTCGTTCCCCCAGAGAACAAGCTGCAGCTAATAAAGAAAACCTCGTCTATGATCCTCTAAAGTGGTGCAAATATTTCAGAAAGAGACAACTGTACTTTTCTGTCCCCACCAAAGCATGAAATATCTGGATTATCAACACCAGGAACGTGTTTCTGTTGGTAGTAGGCACTTAAAATATCTTTCCGAAAGTAATTTCTGCACCGCTGCAGTTAACGTAACGTTACACCATGCGTCATCTAACGTTGTTGTTCGGGCCGTTTTGTGATTTCTGTTTCCTTTAACGGCCGTGTATGAGTGAGGAAATGAATTAAACTAACGTTGCAGACTGTTGTTGGAGACAACAAATAATAACATTTAATCATCTCCAGCACTTAAATCGCCCCCTGTCGTAACCATTTTAAGTTTTAGGTCAAGTGCTTCAGTTCAGGGAAATGGTTGCTATGACACACAGTCATTAAATTCATTTATGCGTCACAGGCCCAGTATTTTGAATCTGACAGATGGTCTGATGTCTTCTTACATTTGTTTGTTTTTAAGAGAAGATGATAAAATAAAACACAAAAAAAAAAATAAGACAGACAAGTTGTCTTTAATTTTTGGTTCAATGAATTGTTATATTAATGGTGAATATAGAAAATAATCTTTAGAATAATCGATGAATTCGTTTTTAGATTACTGGATTATATAAATAGCCGTTAGATGCGACCCTAGATGAGAGTGTTCATGACCAGAAAGCACCCAATATGTTATCATCTGATCACCCGTCTCACCAGGTGAGAATCCTCTTCCTCCCAACGACCCCAACAAAGAGCTGATGGGGAAGACCGAGGTTTCTCTCACACTCACCAACAAGTTTGACCTCCCCGGCGAGGCCAATGCCGAGATGGACGCCCGCACGCTCCTGCTCAAGTAAGTTCGTACGTTTGAGATTCACGGCTGACGAGAGTAGATTTATACGGTCGTTTCTGGGAGATTCAACAGTTTCTTTGATGTTTCTTCTCAGCACCAAGAGGCTCATTGTGGACGTGATCCGGTTCCAGCCTGGAGAGACTCTGACTGAGATCCTGGACTCATCACCTGCAACCGAACAGGTCAGAAATGAGATTTGGGGGCTGATAAAGCTGCTACTGCTGATTATCCATAGTCCAGAGTTAAGCTTTAGCTACAGATGACACCGTTTCGGCTTGAAGAAGCAGACAGGATTTACTGCACGGGACAGAAACGATATGTACTGCTGTGGATAGGGGCAGCAGCAAAACGCATTTTAGCTGCCTAAATAAAAATCAATATCAGTTTAAGTGTATGCAGTATCTGGAATATTTTCACTTGTTTACTTTGCTGTGAGACAGTGGTACAAGCCGCTGTATCTATCTGTGCTCTCGCCAAAGCCACCAGACTCCATTGAAACCCCCTTGGCCTATTTTTAAGGCTAAAAAACATTTTACTGACGTCATCCACAGTAGTACATTGCTTTGCTTCTGTGTGCTGAGGACCAAATACTGTAGGTAATACACTAACTATGGATAAGTACCTCATGCGACCACTCTTTAAAAGACCTAAACTATCCCTTTAAGAACAAATCTGTTCATATGAGACATTCTTTCATGAGTCCCTTTTTTTTTTTTTTTTTTAACTGAAAGTAAAAATGACTTTATCCATCTTGTTGTCCCGGATGACAGGAAGCAGAGTACCAGCGGGCCATGCAGAGGAGGGCCATCAGAGACGCCAAGACCCCAGAGAAGATGAAGCAGGTGAAGCCGGTGGTGGACGACAGCCTGACGCTGCAGGGCAAGAAGGACAAGATCAAGAGCAACCTGCAGCGACTGGCCGAGCTGGGGAAGGTCCACCCCGAGAACCGCTACCAGGACCTCATCAATGACATCGCCAAGGTCTGCAGATCATCTGAGGACGAGGACAAATAAAACTCCTCTGTGTGTTTTACTTAAATGTAGTGTGTGTGTGTGTGTGTGTGTGTGTGTGTGTGTGTGTGTGTGTGTGTGTGTGTGTGTGTGTGTGTGTGTGTGTGTGTGTGTGTGTGTGTGTGTGTGTGTGTGTGTGTGTGTGTGTGTGTGTGTGTGTGTGTGTGTGTGTGTGTTACAGGACATCAGAAACCAGAGACGGTATCGTCAGCGTCGGAAAGCTGAGCTGGTGAGGCTTCAGCAGACCAACGTCGCCCTGAATTCAAAGACCAATTTTTTCAATGTTCAGATTGACTCGTACAATCAGTACATCAAGACGTGCATGGACAACCTGGCCAGCAAGGGCAAGTGAGTGGCCTTTCATCTCATTCAACAGTTTCAATTTGTCATTTTGTGGTTCAGATTGAGCCGTCGTACTCTCACAACAATCACCACTGAGACGTGTACCGTAGTTCTCACCGTCATAAATCAGATTTTATTCATGTTTGGCTGCCTGTCTACCTTTTTAAAATGAGTCATGTAAGATTCCTGTTTGAACGCCAAACAAGCCACATGTGTGCACGTTTAAACTGCTGACAGAAGCCTGAGCTGTTAGCAGAGCTACACTGTGATCTGTATGCAGCACGAGACAGGAATCAGCTGGGGTCGGAGTCTCAGACAGAATAAGTGTGGCCCGTGAAAACAACAGAAAAGAAAAAACGATTACAATATTTGAGACCAATGCACGTGAGACAATAAAAGTAATTAAACAGATTATAAGCTATTTTAACAGTAATAGTAGTAATACATTGTGAGTTAAAAACTACTTAAAAAAAACTTAAATACAATATAAAGTGAGTGATTAATCAAATAATAATATAATTAAATAATAATACATTTCTGAATTGTGCCAAACATCCGAACTGTGTGACCTGTAACCGGCAGTTACAGTGTTGATCCTCAGACTCCTGCTGCTTTTGATTTTGGACTTCTAATCAGCGGCTGTTTTGTTCCTAGAGTGCAAAATCCAATTAAGCACAGCTGCTGCCTGGTTTGATAGAAAACCAGTAACTGAGGGAACCAAGGACCAGAATCTGAACCACCAGAGTTAAGATGTTTGTTAGACAGAGGAAGTCTGTCTTGCTTTGTTATAAATGCATCTAGTTGAAAGTATATTTATCATAAAGCTATAGTGTTTACTCGGCTGAAGAACACAATACATGGTTTGCTCTTGTTTTCCTGAATGTCAAATACGACCCCGTTCTCCTCTGATGATCATCTTCCAAACATGTCGAACACACTTCAAGAACCGTTCCTTCTCTGCGCTAAGAGACGGTTTCATGTTGTACCGTGCGCTTGTCTTTCTTCTCAGGTTGTCAAAGAAACCGGGCGACAACAAGGCCAAGAAGGGTAAGCAGGTTTCTCAGAAGTACACCGCCTCCCGCCTCCACGAGAAGGGCGTGCTGATCGCGATAGAGGATCTGCAGCCCAACCAGTGAGTTCTGCTGTGTTTAAAGGAATACTTCATCCACACAATGATCATCTGTGTATCAATTATTCACCCTGCGTTCTCTGGAATTCTTCAAGAAAACTTAGACGCTAACGGCTAACAAACGAAGGTTCTGTTCAATTACATTGTGATGCATTCAGGCTCTGTTCAGTAAAGAGGAGTATTGGGCAACGGTAAATTAAAACGTAGTCATGACGTGTTCACATGTAATCTGGCAAACTGTAGTTTCGATAAGAAACATGAATAAATCCAGCAGTTTGAAGGAGATGTTTTCGCATTCATATAAAATAGATATTACTGATGAATTATGAGCAGATTATATTGCATCATTAAAACTACTAATGACAAGATTTGTTTTAATCTATAAAAATACAATCTTTTATTTCCTTATCTTTTGAATTTTGTGTTTTTATAAAGAGAAGAACGCCATCGAGGACTTTAACAAACTTAAATGATAACATTTAGAATTGTTGATGGTTTACAGACTTCAGAGCATTGACATGTTTTTTAAATATTCTGGATCCTTGTAGACCAGCTGCTATAATCAAACAACAAACGGATCTGTATCCGTTAATATGGATCATCAATGATCGGCAATTACGTTGTTCTTATTTTATGCAACGTTAAATATCAAAACGTGACATTTCTAACTCCATCTCAAACGTCTGACTTTGTCTTTTGTGAAAGACAATTTGTTCACTTTGTTATCAGCAGTTAGTAGTTAACTTCATGAAGATTGATCCGTTTCTTTGTCGTGTACTTTTCTCTCTTCACAGGTTCAAGAATGCCATTTTTGAGATTTCTCCGTCGGAGACTGTCGGAGTGTTTGAGGTGAAGGCCAAGTTCATGGGCGTGCACTTGGAGACATTACAGTTAGAATATCAGGTATTGTTTCTTTTTCATAACTTTATTTTTTTCCTTCACTAAAGTAAACTAGAGATGTTCCGATAAAAAAATGATTCCAATACCTAAACGTGCATCAGATCGATACTGAGTATAGATCCGATGTCAGTGCGCTAAACACAAAAATATGTATATTATTATGTTTTTACAGATGTGTACATCTGAAGCTGTATGTCCAGACTCGGGTTAAACCCTGTTTAAAACACAAACATATAGAAAATGAAAGCTGCAGAACCATAGAGATAGTACAGTAGTCAACATTCTCTTTCAAATCAACGTAACATGATAGTCAAAGCAGCTAACAAGTTAGCTATTTAGCTAGCTAACTAGCAGGCAGCTAACTAGTTAGCTAGCTAGCTATTTCCACCATGCTTTAATGGTTACAGAGGGGCTGGTGTTCAGTAGCAGCGCTACGTCTAACGCCGTTTTCTCAGTTGCCATCTTGGATTATGACTGTGGCCATGTTGTTTATTTCTCAACCGATGAACGGAAGTAACCATATTTGAATATCGAGGAGTGACGTAGAGACGCCGTATACGTCTCTAGTAGAGACCTGTCAATCACTGTGGAGCCCCGCCCTAAAGCATCACCTGCTTTATGGTCTGTTTGACTCTAAATGGACCATAATGTACTAAATGAACATCATGCTGTATTGAAGAAGACTTGAAACTAGAGATTGAGACCATAAACTCATGTTTACAATGTTTACTGAGGTAATAAATCAAGAGAGAAGTAGAGTCATTTTCTCATAGACTTCTATACAACCAGAGGAGTCGCCCCCTGATGGTCACTAGAGAGAATGCAGCTTTAAGACACGAAGCATCGGCTTCACTCAGCAGAACCGGAGGTTGTTGCCTGATAGCGAGTGACACGTGTTGTTGTTTCTGTGTAAAAGAGCTGATAAATGATACAATGTTGTGATGTTGGATCGGCGCATAGACTTGAATACTTGCCGATCCAGAATTGTATGGGGTTATTAGTATTGGAACAACTCTACAGTAGACACAGTGAATATTGATGCATGTTGCGGAGACGGTTATCTGTGATTGATTTATCGAGGCTGATCTTGTTGTGTTCGTCTCTCAGGATCTCCTCCAGCTGCAGTACGAAGGCGTGGCGGTGATGAAGCTCTTCGACAGGGCCACCATCAACGTCAACCTGCTCATTTTCCTGCTCAACAAGAAATTTTATGGGAAATAGAAAAAGAAAGGATTAAAAAAAAAAAAGGGCTACTGACACTGATTCAAAACCACAAAACCCACTTTGAGGGTTGCAGAAAAGCCCTGACCTGAACCACCCCGGCTTTCCTCCACATTCCCGACTGCACTTCTCCCTCGTGCCTATGCAGCTTTACGTGCATTCTTTTTTAATTATTATTATTACGTGGATCACCATATGTGCTTTAATGGAACAGTCCATCTCTATTGTCTGTAACTTGCGGTTAGGTCAGAGGTTTAAGATTTGTATGTTTTTTTTGCTTTAAATATTATGAATATCTTGTGCATGGGCCTGGATTAATTATATAAAAACAATGTATGTTTTATGTTAAGAGATCCGTTTTGTGTCTTTCTTAGTTAGTTTATCTGCTCAGCTGACTGATAAAAAGTCGGATGAACGTCTCGATGTGCCAGCGTACTTTTTCAGCAGGGCTGTAGTACACGAGACGGACTCTGTCTCTTCTCGGCCAGGGTTCCCACTCTTCTCCAGAGATCCTTCTCAGATGATCTAGCCGGTTTGATCGCGCCGTACACTAATGTTCCTCTCTGTGGAAGTCTGATGTCAAACATATGGAGTCTGTGGCTATAATTCATCCATGAAATCTTCTCTTATGTGCTAAGAAATGATGACAAACGAATCATAGAATAATACAAGAATAAAAACAACCACAGTCACCTTATAGTTACACTTGAAGGATAAATGTAACGCACATTATTTAGAGTGTTAAGCTACCATGTGACGTTAACAGCATTCCCACAACACAACCGGAAAACTCTCCAACTTAAACTCCCGCTTGAATATTGATATGTAATATAACTTTGCCCTTTAAGATGGGTATGTTATCTGTTTTGGGGAGCTCTGATTAGATTTAAGAATTTTGCAGGACAACACAAGATTTTTCCAGAACCTTTCCCTCATATTTTCCATTAAAACAGTTTTCCAGGTTTTCCAGGACGTGTGGGAACCCTGACTGGGCTTTTTTTTTTTTCTTCTTCTTTTTTAAATGTTACTGCTCGAGACGAATTGGAAAGAAAAACCCAAACAGTTGATGCACTCCTCTTTCTTCACTGTAGTTCGTATTATTGGTATTTTTCACATATCTTGATATGAATATAGAGATTAGACTCTCCTGACTGTTTCATTTGGATCCTCAACACGTCAAATATTCTGATATCTATGCAAAGAGAAAGTGGCATCCGACATGTTATTTGACACACACAAAAAGGCATGCTCATATTGAGCTGTTAAACTCAAAACTTTAAAAAAAATATATATATATTATAAACTTAAATTTGTTGAATGACTAATTCACATTCCGGCGCTCACGTCTGGCGCTCTCCTGGTGAGTCCGGGTTTTGGTTTGTTGTGAACTGGACCGAGCTCATCGGGACTACCGGCCCTGTGACGAGGCTCAATCACTCTGAAGACTGACTGGACTGATATTTATTTTCTTTTTATCTCTCTCGTGGGCTGTTTATGTTGTATAACTGAAAACACAGGTTACTGTTATGTTCCAGAACGAACCGATATCACCATGAAACGTCCCCAGTGGATTACTGACATTAAGACAATTCTTTAGTCTGAAATGTTGTTTTTAAATATGCAAACATGCTCATTTGCAAATTTTTCATAACAGGAACGTGAACATTGGATAAAGCTAACATTCTTGTTTCATTTTGTTGACATATTAGAGTCAAAGGTTTTTACAGAGGGCATTCATTATATCTCTTTGTTTTACTCCATAAATCAGAAAATACTGTCAACAGCCATAAAACAAATCTATTTTCTCCTTGTTTTTATTAATAACATGCAGTATAATTCATCTTCTGAATGCTGTGTGAACAAACCCCTCTGTGTTAACCTTCAGAACATAGAGAGGAATGAAAGTGTAACGTTTAAACCAGATGTTGAATCAGAAAACGAATCAAATATAAACTAGAGTTTAATCTGTGATCTGTCTTCACTGTTTACATGTTGAAAAAAATCTCATCAGTCCGATCGGCTGCAGCGTCCAATCACATGACTGATGAACAATGAGGGGGCGTGTCGGCCGTTAAAACACTTCCTGGAAGTCTGTTCTCGTGGGTTCTCGCTCATGGCTCCTCAGAGATCCCTCCTCCATCCTCGCTCCTCAGAGCAGAAATAAGAGCTTTGGGACGGCCGTGTCTCCTGAAATTGTAAAATATATGATGGGATAGAAACGTAAGATGGACATTGAATACAGAGATATTTGTTTTGTTGGAAAATAATTTTGGTAAAGTTGCCCTTATTTATATTTTATATATTCTGTAGTTGACGTGCAAACGCCTAAAACAGATCCTGAGGATGAGCAGTATTACAGATGTCACTCTACACATCCAGTCTTTAGTGTCACAGTTTGACTCGTCTCAACAAGCCTTCAATCAGATTCCATTGAACCAGATGTTGATTTTCTGCCAGTTGTTGACGCTGTTGTGTTAATGGAGGAGACCGTGGAGGATGCCATTAAATGTATTTGACCTATTTTAGAATAAAGCTCTACAGATGCACTGTGTCTCCTGAGTATTTTGATAATCATTATTTTGGAATTCCAAGTCACAGTTTTGAGATAGTCAATTATTATTTTTAAGGTACTAAGTCATTGTTTTGATAACTTGTCTTATTATGAAACAGTAAGTCAAAATATTAAGACTGTCTTATTACTTTGAGATATTAAGTCATTATTTTGAGGTTTCTCCTTATTTTAATATATGTGTATATATATATTCAAATAATATGTGTATATATATATACTATGTGTGTATGCGGCCGGTGTACTCGATGCATTTAGGCCTCTAGCCGTGGTGAAGACGACTTGCTGAAGTTCAAAGCGAGCATCAGAATGAGGAAGAACGGGGATTTAAGTGACTTTGAACGTGGCATGGTTGTTGGTGCCAGATGGGCTGGTCTGAGTATTTAAAAACTGCTGATCTTGGGATTTTCACGCACAACCATCTCTAGGGTTTACAGAGAATGGTCCAAAAAAGAGAAAATATCCAGTGAGCGGCAGTTGTGTGGATGAAGATGCCTTGTAGAGGTCAGAGGGGAATGGGCAGAGTGGTTGGAGATGATAGAAAGGCAACAGTAACTCAAATAACCACTCGTTACAACCAAGGTATGCAGAATATAGGAGGCGACTTTGGCTAAGTGGATAGCAGGGCCGTCCTTCAATCAGAGGGTCGGTGGTTCGATCCCCGGCTCCGGCTCTGCTAGTCGCATGTCGATGTGTCCTTGAGCAAGACACTTAACCCCAAAATTGCTCCCGTAGCTGTGCCTACGGTGTAGAAATGTGATAGAATCTGAATTGTAAGTCGCTTTGGATAAAAGCGTCTGCTAAATGACTGTAATGTAATGTAATGAATACCATCTCTGAACGCACAACACCTGGAACCTTGAACCAGATGGGCCAAAGCAGCAGAAGACCGCAGAAGACCACACCGGGTGCCACTCCTGTCAGCTAAGAACAGGAAACTGAGGCTACAGGCTCACACAGGCTCACTATTGGACAATAGAAGATTGGAAAAACGTTGCCTGGTCTGATGAGTCTCAATTTCAGCTGCCACATTCAGATGTAGGGTCAGAATTTGGCGTAAACAACATGAAAGCATGGATCCATCCTGCCTGTATCAACAGTTCAGGCTGCTGGTGGTGGTGTAATGGTGTGGGGGATATTTTCTTGGCACACTTTGGGCCCCTTGGTACCAATTGAGCATGGTTTAAACGCCACGGCCTACCTGAGTATTGACCATCCCTTTATGACCACAGTGGACCCATCTTCTGATGGCTACTTCCAGCAGGATAATTCAGCATGTCACAAAGCTCAAATTATCTCAAACTGGTTTCTTGAACAATGAGTTCACTGTACTCCAATGGCCTGTCAATGTGGACCAAAATCTGTGAGGAATGTTTCCAACACCTTGTTGAATCTATGCTATGAAGAATTAAGGCAGTACTGAAGGTAAAAGGGGATCCAACGTGGTACTAGCAAGGTGTACCTAATAAAATGGCCGGTGAGTGTTTGTGTGTATATATGTATATCTCTGTCAACATAGTTATTATTGAAGGAAAAAGAAGATTCCTAACAAAAGACCTTATTATTTCTTCCACTCATTAGTAATCCCATAGAGAGAGACAGTGTAACTTTGTCGCCGCCCTGTGGACGCCATAGGTACGGACCCTGTTTTAACGAGGGAACGTTTTTTTCTCGCAGTCGAATGAGGATAACAAGCCAGCGGATATCTGAGTCTCTCTATCAACCGACGGCTACTAACTACTGCAAAACATTAGCAGAATACTTCTGGTTTTCACAGCGGCGAAAGGGAGACAATAGGTTTGTTTTTGTTTTGTTTATCTTCACTGGACTCGTCGGAGTTAGTCTGAAATCTCTCTGCTGTTCCGTGGATTAACACTGAAGACTCCGAAAGAAACGCTGCGAGATCACATTTAAAGTGTGAAATCGTGGATTTACTTTCCTGGATCACGTGTGCATATTTGTGTTTTTTTGGTGGTTTCCTAGCGTGTGGGTTAGGGGTTAAAAGAAACATTTAAATTATGTGTGTTTTTTTTTTTTTAAGTCAACGGACACTTGTTGAAATACAGATTTAGCTGTTTACCCAACTGCTGCTGCTCGGGAGCTTTTGCTAACGTTAGTAGCAAAGATTTAGCTAACGGCCAACAGCTAAAAACAGGCGACAAGTTGCTTCTAATACACGTCTGTTAAATGGTTGACCGATGTCGCTGAGTTGTCGACATGTTTGTCAAACAACAAACCGTTGAGATGGCTCTGACAGCAGCTTAGCTAACTTAGCTAACTTGGCTAGCTGCTAGCCGCGGTTACTCCCGTTAACCTCCAGCGTTATGTGTTAGCAATGACGGCTAACGTTATGCTAACGTTACATTCAAACAAGTGGTTCGCTGGTAAATAATACGTCAATATGAAGTTGTGTTGTGTCCATTAACTCATTTAAACAGTTTTGAAAGTAAAATAAAAACACATAATTGGCAAACGGCTGTATTGACTTCGCTCTCCAGGCACAAGAAGACAACTTTTTATTTAGCGTTAGCTTAGCTACGTTAGCTAACGGGCGCTAGCTTCGGCTTACAGTGATAAACACTGTTCTTCTTCTGTGGTGTTCAACGGCAGGATACACTCAGTTTGAGAGACTTGGAATATATATATATATATATATATATATATATATATATATATATATATAAATAACTTATAAATAACTTTTTGAAGGTACTAAGTAATTGTTTTGATTAATTGTCTTATTATGAAATAGTAGGTCAAAATATTAAGACTGTCTGTCTTATTATTTTGAGATAGTAAGTCATGTTGAGATACTAAGTCATTATGTTGAGATAGTAAGTCATTATGTTGAGATACTAAGTCATTATGTTGAGATACTAGTCATTATGTTGAGATACTAGTCATGTTGAGATACTAGTCATGTTGAGATACTAGTCATTATGCTGAGATAGTAAGTCATTATGTTGAGATACTAGTCATTATGCTGAGATAGTAAGTCATTATGTTGAGATACTAGTCATTATGTTGAGATAGTAAGTCATGCTGAGATACTAAGTCATTATGTTGAGATACTAGTCATTATGTTGAGATAGTAAGTCATTATGTTGAGATACTAGTCATTATGCTGAGATAGTAAGTCATTATGTTGAGATACTAGTCATTATGTTGAGATAGTAAGTCATTATGTTGAGATAGTAAGTCATTATGTTGAGATAGTAAGTCATTATGTTGAGATACTAGTCATTATGTTGAGATACTAAGTCATTATGCTGAGATAGTAAGTCATTATGTTGAGATAGTAAGTCATTATGTTGAGATAGTAAGTCATTATGTTGAGATACTAGTCATGTTGAGATACTAAGTCATTATGTTGAGATAGTAAGTCATTATGTTGAGATAGTAAGTCATTATGTTGAGATAGTAAGTCATTATGTTGAGATAGTAAGTCATTATGTTGAGATACTAGTCATTATGCTGAGATAGTAAGTCATTATGTTGAGATACTAGTCATGTTGAGATACTAGTCATTATGTTGAGATACTAGTCATGCTGAGATGGTAAGTCATTATGTTGAGATAGTAAGTCATTATGTTGAGATACTAGTCATTATGCTGAGATAGTAAGTCATTATGTTGAGATACTAGTCATTATGTTGAGATACTAAGTCATTATGTTGAGATACTAGTCATTATGCTGAGATAGTAAGTCATTATGCTGAGATAGTAAGTCATTATGTTGAGATAGTAAGTCATTATGTTGAGATCCTAGTCATTATGCTGAGATAGTAAGTCATTATGTTGAGATACTAGTCATTATGCTGAGATAGTAAGTCATTATGTTGAGATACTAGTCATTATGTTGAGATACTAAGTCATTATGTTGAGATACTAGTCATTATGTTGAGATACTAAGTCATTATGTTGAGATACTAGTCATTATGTTGAGATACTAGTCATTATGTTGAGATACTAGTCATTATGTTGAGATCCTAGTCATTATGCTGAGATAGTAAGTCATTATGTTGAGATAGTAAGTCATTATGTTGAGATACTAGTCATTATGCTGAGATAGTAAGTCATTATGTTGAGATACTAGTCATTATGTTGAGATAGTAAGTCATGCTGAGATACTAAGTCATTATGTTGAGATACTAGTCATTATGTTGAGATAGTAAGTCATTATGTTGAGATGGTAAGTCATTATGTTGAGATAGTAAGTCATTATGTTGAGATACTAGTCATTATGCTGAGATAGTAAGTCATTATGTTGAGATACTAAGTCATTATGTTGAGATACTAGTCATTATGCTGAGATAGTAAGTCATTATGTTGAGATAGTAAGTCATTATGTTGAGATAGTAAGTCATGCTGAGATACTAAGTCATTATGTTGAGATACTAGTCATTATGTTGAGATAGTAAGTCATTATGTTGAGATACTAGTCATTATGCTGAGATAGTAAGTCATTATGTTGAGATAGTAAGTCATTATGTTGAGATAGTAAGTCATTATGTTGAGATACTAGTCATTATGTTGAGATACTAGTCATTATGCTGAGATAGTAAGTCATTATGTTGAGATACTAGTCATTATGCTGAGATGGTAAGTCATTATGTTGAGATAGTAAGTCATTATGTTGAGATACTAGTCATTATGCTGAGATAGTAAGTCATTATGTTGAGATACTAGTCATTATGTTGAGATACTAAGTCATTATGTTGAGATACTAGTCATTATGCTGAGATAGTAAGTCATTATGCTGAGATAGTAAGTCATTATGTTGAGATAGTAAGTCATTATGTTGAGATCCTAGTCATTATGCTGAGATAGTAAGTCATTATGTTGAGATACTAGTCATTATGCTGAGATAGTAAGTCATTATGTTGAGATACTAGTCATTATGTTGAGATACTAAGTCATTATGTTGAGATACTAGTCATTATGTTGAGATACTAGTCATTATGTTGAGATACTAAGTCATTATGTTGAGATACTAGTCATTATGTTGAGATACTAGTCATTATGTTGAGATACTAGTCATTATGTTGAGATCCTAGTCATTATGCTGAGATAGTAAGTCATTATGTTGAGATAGTAAGTCATTATGTTGAGATAGTAAGTCATTATGCTGAGATAGTAAGTCATTATGTTGAGATACTAGTCATTATGTTGAGATACTAAGTCATTATGTTGAGATACTAGTCATGTTGAGATACTAGTCATTATGTTGAGATACTAGTCATTATGTTGAGATACTAGTCATTATGTTGAGATACTAGTCATTATGCTGAGATGGTAAGTCATTATGTTGAGATAGTAAGTCATTATGTTGAGATACTAGTCATTATGCTGAGATAGTAAGTCATTATGTTGAGATACTAAGTCATTATGTTGAGATACTAGTCATTATGTTGAGATACTAGTCATTATGTTGAGATACTAGTCATTATGTTGAGATACTAGTCATTATGTTGAGATACTAGTCATTATGCTGAGATACTAGTCATTATGTTGAGATAGTAAGTCATTATGTTGAGATACTAGTCATTATGTTGAGATAGTAAGTCATTATGTTGAGATACTAGTCATTATGCTGAGATAGTAAGTCATTATGTTGAGATACTAAGTCATTATGTTGAGATACTAAGTCATTATGTTGAGATACTAGTCATGTTGAGATATTAGTCATGTTGAGATATTAGTCATTATGTTGAGATACTAGTCATTATGTTGAGATACTAGTCATGTTGAGATACTAGTCATGTTGAGATACTAGTCATTATGTTGAGATACTAGTCATGTTGAGATACTAGTCATTATGTTGAGATACTAAGTCATTATGTTGAGATACTAGTCATTATGTTGAGATACTAGTCATTATGTTGAGATACTAAGTCATTATGTTGAGATACTAAGTCATTATGTTGAGATACTAGTCATTATGTTGAGATAGTAAGTCATTATGTTGAGATACTAGTCATTATGTTGAGATACTAGTCATGTTGAGATACTAAGTCATTATGTTGAGATACTAGTCATTATGTTGAGATACTAGTCATTATGTTGAGATACTAAGTCATTATGTTGAGATACTAGTCATGTTGAGATATTAGTCATGTTGAGATATTAGTCATTATGTTGAGATACTAGTCATTATGTTGAGATACTAGTCATTATGTTGAGATACTAGTCATGTTGAGATACTAGTCATTATGTTGAGATACTAAGTCATTATGTTGAGATACTAGTCATTATGTTGAGATACTAGTCATTATGTTGAGATACTAAGTCATTATGTTGAGATACTAAGTCATTATGTTGAGATACTAAGTCATTATGTTGAGATACTAAGTCATTATGTTGAGATACTAAGTCATTATGTTGAGATAGTAAGTCATTATGTTGAGATAGTAAGTCATTATTTTCAGATAGTAAGTCATTAATTTGACATACTAGGTCATTATTTTCAGATAGTAAGGATACTTAGTCTCCTAAAACTACTTTCTCCAGACAGTAATGTGTGTTTTTTTGTTTTTTTAAAGCTCTGATGGATTCACTTCAACGCTCACTCAAAGACTTTGGACAATAAGACTCCCAGCCTCCGTCTACCACTTATTATTTTGTTAGTAGTAGCTGAAGTTGTGACCCTTGAGGCCCGGCACGATGTCCGGCTCCCCGGGCACAGGTGGCTCCAACCCGAGGAAGTTCAGCGAGAAGATCGCGCTGCACAACCAGAAGCAAGCGGAGGAGACGCGGGCCTTTGACCAGCTGATGACAGACCTCACCGTCTCAAGGGTGAGATATGCACTTATTTTATCCACAAGTTGTCCTTTTAGTAGTGTCTTTTGTTGTTGTTGTTTTTTGTGTTGATTTTTTTTTTTGCACAAATATATATATTAATATATATATTAATAGTGTTATTGATATGTATTAATTATATTATTAGTGCATTCATAGATATTAATATATATATATATATATATATATATATATATATATATATATATATATATATATATAATGGATGGATGGATACATTTTTTCACTACAGCAGCAAGTATGGTACAGGTAAATAAAATAACAGAGTACAAATATTAGATGTAAAAATGCACAATATATACAATGAAATAGAATAATATTAAATGAACTAACTGAACAGTATGAAGCTCATTCTCTCTCTCTCAGCCTCGGCCTGTTGCTGACTGAGAGTCCTGGTGTTCAACCAGTACTTCTGGTTTCTCTCAGCATTCATTCAGCAGTGGCTGCAAAAAAACAACAAAAGAAACAAACAATGAAGAAGCAAAACTTTAGCTTTCAAAAACAAAGTCTGGAACAGCATATTGTAAAATCTGGCCATTTGCAGAATTTTGAATATACTGTATAAGACCTGTATTTTTTTTTTGAATAGCAACCAGCAGTGAAACAGGAAATGGGGAAAATAGCTCCTCTACATCTGCACCTCCCGCCTTTATATCCAAAGGAAGCAGTTCAGATGCAGTATGCACAGTGTTTGCACCTTCTTATTCTATTATATTCCATTAAGTCCCACTGGTTATTTGAGACCTGCATCCTGGTCCCCGTGGACAGACTCCACACCAACCAGCTCAAGAGGGCGGCTCATAATTTGGGCACATCATCCATATTCACTCATATTTGTAATGGCCAGTGCTCAAATATTGAGACATAACGGCTCACAACAGTCACAGTCGGAGGATTTTTTGTGTCATATTATTGTGACATTCATCTTTTAAAAGATGAATGTGCCATATTTAGAATTGTTTCTCAGCGACACATAATGTAAAAAAGAACTTTAATCTTTTTAATGATTTTGGTCGGTTTTGATTTATCTGCTGATGTTTTTATTTTATGAATCAATCAATTATTTTAACTATAAAATGTCAGAAAATAGTGGAATCTGACCATTACAGGCGTGGACATTTTTTGACAGAAAAAAATATATTTGAATAATCAATTAATTGTTTCCTTTCTTTGTCATATATAATTTATATAAAAAATATAATTTTGGGGTTTTGGACCGTTGGTTGGGCACGGATTATTACAATTATTTATTGGCAGATTAATTGCTTTAAAAGAAAAAGCCCCAAAATCCAGAAGGACTGATGTTCAGCTGATTTATTATTAGAAAAACTAACATGGTTTTAAAATGGTGATAAGATGTTAGATCAATATTAAGGGATAGATCAACATTAATTAAGTTATAGTTTATTAGTTAGTATTGCTATTAGCTTTACTGATCCGAGGTCAGACTTGCAATTACTTTGAGAGAGCAACTGAGTTTGATGATTCTCTCTTTGTACCGACTTCAATGCATTCAAACTGCCCGCCAAGTACTTCCTGGAACGATCTGAAGTCTGTGAGAATCACGTGACAATCAATCATTATGAACTTCCGTTGACGCGACTCTCTTTTTACGGCTCTGCTTTTTTACCGAGTGCCTCTAGATACCCGAAGGTCGTTTAATATCTCGATAACGATATATATATATATATATATATATACACACACACACACAACGCTACAGCGTGCTTTTATTTTATGAAATAACCACACGGTAAAGCAGTGTATTTTATCTCTTTTTAAATTTAACTGCAAAATGAACACAACAGTTTAAAGTGAGATTATAAAATACATAAATATTTGAGCTTTACACTATTAACATGCACTCACACAAATACAAAGTAATCACATTAAGGATATAGTTTAATTTAACCGAGTTTGATTCGATTTTCGGAGAAATGTGAGTTGGTATGTGAATATTATTATTTCTAATTAAGACGATATAATTGTGTATCACAATATCTGAATTTATGATTTACACTTAAAGATGATAAATTAGCTTCACAGGCAAATATATGTGAATGTTTATCTGCAATTGTAGCAGCTCCTCAAACTTCACATTCAGAGTTAGTCAACATGCTTTCCTAAAGGAGCCGTTATTGAATTCATTTTTTATTTCTCCTTTTCACGGTAGTCTCAAACATATACTCTGCACATCCCAAGTAATACAAATAGTCGTCTCTGGGCGGATATAAAGGCCCTTTTCACATTATCCTCACACCGTCGGTTTGTCACAATGTGCTCTTTCTGCGAGAGGGAGAGCGCCCGGATGGCCGGTCGAAGAGGATGTGGTTTCAGAGGCGACACTGAATGAAGTATTGCCACAAGGTATGAACTGTCAGTGACCCGGAGTGAGACAGAAACGTCCAGTCAGCAAACAGCTGGAGTTAGAAGTAGCTGCTTCAACATTTACTCCAGTGACCAACAGACTGAAGAGAAAAGTCTCCCGAGGGGCTCTGAAGAGCACAGACTCTCAGCTGCTGAGCTGCAGGGAGCCGGCTTCCCCGTGAACCCTCGATGTGTAAACGTCTGCATGTTCCATGTTATGTAACTCCAACACTTGAGTAAGAGGTTTAAATGAAGATTTGTTTTTAAATATTGTCATTTTTGATGAAAAATTGAGTGTTGCTGGCAGGAAATATGTTTTCAGCACTTGGTGTCCGTCTGTTTTAGGTGGCAGGGACAGTCGTAGTCTGACATTCGTTGGCCACAGTTAACAGAGCATTAGATTAACAATTTGGGTCCCTGATACATCATTTATTTGAAGGTCAGTCGTCAGTCAAACCGGTTCTAAATGCGTATAAACCCAGAGTATTGATGAGGTCCGGAGTTAACGGTTCTGCTATCGGTACTTAAAACAGTTACGGAGTGAGATCTCTTCGTCTCAAATGAATTAACGGTCAAGATGATCAAAAAGAACCGATAAGAGTATTAGTAATAATGAAACCCTAACGATACCCGTCCGTAGTGCCGAGGCTTCGAAGCGCGTGTCGAGTAATCTAGGAGGTTTTCTGCTTATCGGTTCGGTTCCTAATCGATCCTCTTATCAGTTCTTTTTGATCATCTTGTGAGGGAAAAAGGCCGTTAATAAAGAAAAGAATCAACATTGCTTCATTTAACTTCTATTTAAACAAATAGTCTTTATTGAGCATCGATACAAGAAGTTCCAAAATCTTTAAAATACATTCACAGCGAAACAATAAGCTCAGTGATTATCTTTCATTTCTGATGTTTTTAATGAGTGTCTCAAGTGGCTCTTGAGTGGTGGTTGTTTGAGTTGTAACTGTCTGAACTGTCGACCAGCCACAGCTGTCCATGAATGCTGACACATTGGATTGATTAAAAGATTATTATTTGCTGGAAAACGAGATAAAATGCACTTAGTGCTGCATAAATGAACACAATGTGTCCATAGTTAACACTTCACCGTATGAACGGACAAATGTTGCACCAAAGGATAAAGCCCCTCCCCCATGAGAGGGCTCTCTCTGTTCCCTGTAAATCTATTGATAAAATTAAATCAGGTCAGTCTTTGAGATTCAAATGTTGCCCTTTGGGCCGTCTAAAGAAGAAATGCCCCTCTGATTTGCCTTTACCCTGATAACAGGCTCTGTTTACCGTCCCCTGGCAGAACAAGCCTCCTGTTTTCTGTGAGGTAATCGTAACAACATTTGCGTTCTCTACATTCGCAATGACAATGGCGGGAAAGAAAAGCCCTAATCGACACCAATTGTGACTTTCATCCTGAAGCTTTATGTTCTTTACACATGAAGACTCCAGATGTGCAGAATCCATAACCTCTGACTGTTGTTCTTGTCCCTCTTTTGACTGACAGGTGCAGTTTCAGAAGGTCCAGCAGCTTCGTCTGACTCAATCACGGGCGCAGTACTACGGCTCTCTGCCCAACGTCAATCAGATCGGCAACACCAGCACCGAATTCCAGGTGGGATGTCGTCACAGACGAAATACACACTGCACACTAGCAGCCTCTCTTTCACAGTAAAAACCAAACGTTCTGGACTGCCTGTCCAGTCCTAGACAATTACAATTTTAGTTAATAGTGAATTCACTTGAATAGAGTTTTTTGTTTTAGTTCAAGACAATGCACACACTCTGTTTGGGGAACCAGCCCTCAAGGTTTATCAGTAGTGTTAAGTCCAGGTTCACTGCAGTGAATTAAGACCGTATGTGATGTATTTTGTCCCCTCAGTGTAAATGGTTTCTTAAAGTCACTGTGAGGAACTTTTATCTGGTCCTGAACCAGTCTCAGTTTAGTCCTGATCCTCTATGTGACCTCCATCAGTAGAGAGACCATCAGAGAGAAGATGGTCTGTTTCTATAGAGTTATTCTTGATGCTCGTCATCGGAGCCACCGGGTCGGATTCTGGTGAAACCAGATGAAATCATGCAGGTTCACCAGAAACTCCTTCAGCTCAGACTCCAGCAGAGACCGGTCCACCGTGGACAGACCCAGATCCTCCAGCAGAGACCGGTCCACCGTGGACAGACCCAGATCCTCCAGCAGAGACCGGTCCACCGTGGACAGACCCAGATCCTCCAGCAGAGACCGGTCCACCGTGGACAGACCCAGATCCTCCAGCAGAAACCGGTCCACCGTGGACAGACCCAGATCCTCCAGCAGTGACCGGTCCACCGTGGACAGACCCAGATCCTCCAGCAGTGACCGGTCCACCGTGGACAGACCCACATCCTCCAGCAGAGACTGGTCCACCGTGCACAGACCCAGATCCGGCTTCACCTGCAGCCTTGGACCTGCAGTCGGAGCTCCGGAGGGAGGAGGAGAGCTCAGCTCCCGGCAGCAGCAGCGTCTCCTCCTCCTCCAGGAGCAGAGCTTCTCCTCTCTGGGAGCCAACACCGACACCACGCTGCTGGAGACCCAGGACGTGTTGCTGGACCCGCTGGAGGAAAGGGATATGTTTGTGGACTGAGCCCTCTGCATTGGCGCTCCAGATGTGCAAACACATCAGTGTGATTCTAATAAATGAGGAGGCGGCATTTTTTCACACACCGTCGGCCTGGACACTCATAGATGTACTGGTGCTGTAAATCGCTGGAGTTTATTTTATGTGAATTGTCATTTTGATGTAAAACTGAACGTGAATATTTTCTTTACAGCAAAGCTTAGAGGTCCTGATCTCATCCAGTGGTTTTTCAAGGTCTTAGCACAATAACTCTGTTCTAATGTTCATACCTTCAACCCCCAATTTTTTATAAATGTAGGTACTATAAAAGCATCTGAATACTTCTTCTAATGTTTATGTCTTATAAAACATCGATGTTAGATAATATAAGCTAATTCTCAATCACCCAGAATGTGAGTCAACAGATTTACAGATGAATAATAAACTTAAAGATAAAGTGTGTAGGATTTTTGGGATCTATTAGCAGAACTGGAATATAATATCCATAACTATGTTTTCATTAGTTTATAGTTACCTTATTTTTGTTTTGATATATTTATGAATAATTCAAAAAAGAAAAATGTGGTGAAAGTTTATTAAAAGCACATTAAATGACAAGACTCGGAGAGAACTTAGAAAACCTCTGGCTTAACTGCAGAAACAGCAAAACGCTGAACTGGACCTTCAGATGAGCGAACAAGCTTCTCCTGAGAGCGTTAAATAGTTCAGCTGCAGACTGGAGAGAGCAGGAGGAATAAAAGATCACTTCTTCAAGCAGTGCACTTCTGTATGCGTAGAACAGTGCTTCTGCAGCACTGGGCCTGTATCTGTGTCGGCTCTCTAAGGGGTGGGGCATGCTGGGGTACAGAGGGTCCCAGGTTAAAGTGCGTTGAGGTTGATCAGTAATGGCAACAGAGTGCTCAGGTCCACGTGGAGGGAGAAAACTCTTATGGAGTCCATTCAACTTCTGAGAGACAAACTAAATGGCTTCTAGATTCCACTCAATGATAACCATCTGCCAAAATTAAATTGTGTGAATGCAGAGTACTTATAACCTATTTTATCTAAATTCCCACCCTGTAGTTTCGTTTTGCAGTGTGCTCGTGATAAATACTCGCATGTCGGTCATT